>NC_053391.1:166046227-166357122 GCF_905171765.1 Bufo bufo | reverse complement strand
TAACTTAGTGAGCGGAGATACCGGAGGGCATAGCAGGAGAACAGAGCGGCGCCCAGGGATAATAGTAAGTGCAGTGAGATCCCCGGGTGCCGCTCTACATGTCTGTATAGTTAGTTCATAGTGTAATAATCGGTGAAAGGTCCTCTTTAAATTGCATTTTATTTTGTGATACAGTGAAATGCGGCAACAACGTGTTAACGCGTTTTTGGCTACATTAGCCTTCATCAGACACTATGAAAAGAAAAATAACCAATGGTATCATACACATGTGCAAAGTGCTTACATAGACATATATAAAATATAATACCATGGACGACAAGTAACATAAAGAAGATGGTATACAGATAGTTCATCCAGAGAACCATTAAACTATACATATATATACATATATATCTTAAAGGCACGGATCACGATACAGAGAGCATTGCAAAGGGCAATCCCAAGTATAATTTTCCATCCTGTCATTTTCTCTTTGAATTATATTTATATTTTTAATATTTATTATTTAATAAAGATTGTAATTCTTTCTATTTTTCTATGGGTTTTTGATGCTGTCTGATTAGACGGTGAGGTTTTTGTAGGTTATTTATCTGTTATACGTTGTGTCAGTTATAGGGAAAGAACTGCAGCAGAAAGGAAACATACCCTGAGTAGCCTGGCTGAAGATAATTTTACAGAGCAATTGGAGTAGTGAATGTGGAGATCTCTGGACCCATGTGCAGTACAGGGCTGGTTCTAGCTTTGTTAGAAAGGTATTGTCATGTACTGTATGATGTCTGATTTTAATTTTTTTACATCATGGGATAACCCCTTTAAAGATGATGCTTAGATAATTTTGAAGTGGAAGCAGTGCTCACAGATCATTTATATTTTGGCACTGCTCAAGCCCTCTCTCGTATTTTATGATCTACCCATAGATTCAAAAACAGTGTCAGGAAACTGCGACCTCGGTACCAAAGCCAACTTCAGAACCATGTTTTAAAATGGTTTTGAAGTTTAAAAATCAAGTCCGGACGTTATTCACCAAAGTCCCGCGAGACTTTGTTAATGACTCACTTTGCGTCGCCAGAGGCCAAACATTTGAATGCAATGACTGAGTATCAGGATATTGCAGCAGACAGTTGCTATTTCGAAACATATATCACTGAGGGCAACTTCTAAAACTTATCCTTTATTCTACATACATAAGATCAAAATACTTGGTTCAAACAGGACCCTGATAACCATAGTACAAAAAGCTGTCAAAACAATGGAGGGTTAGCACAAATACAAACAATATTATGCGGGTAAGGACAGATGATTAGGGTATATATATCTCTACTCTTGCAAAGAGACTGCTCAGCCCAGACATGTACCTTAAATGTAGGTGCACTCTGTCCACGTTCCTGGGCTTGCCTGCCCTTATATAGCCCTATTACTTTCTGACACGACATACAATGTTCAAAAAGTCATAAATACCGTGGGCGGTTAGCAGAAATACAGACAATGTTATGCGGATAAGGACAGAGGATATAAATATATCTGTCCCTATTCTTGCCCTTAAAGAGACTGCTCAGCCCAGAGATGCACCTTAAAGATAGTCAGTTAAACAAATGTATTTTTGGTTACTTCTCTGGGACTTGGTGTCACATGACACTTTGCCATGTAGTCCCAGGTTTAGGCAGATTTAAGATTTACAATTTCTTAAATTGTTGCCAACTTCTTGTGCAATTTCAATCCAGGAGGATAGAATGGAAGAATCCTCTCCAGACATATTTAAAACTGCAACAAATTTGTCAACCTTGTGCAACATTTTGATACACTGGTCTCAAATAATGGTGGCAATACTGCCTTGCAAACTCATGAACAATCCCTCCCACTGTGTCAAACCCTATTTTTTTCAGCAGTAACAAACTACATTTCTACACGTATGCAGTCATTTTATTTGACGTTATTTTTTTCAGAAGGCACATAAAATGGCCTGCTATGCGAAACAGTACAGCGCTTATTCCTCCCCTCCATTTTCTAAAATATGTTTAATAATGGTAATTAGATTTATAATAGAATTCTGCGTCTGCCTAACAGTGTTTTGATTTCTCTGGATTAGCAGTTGGTGCTGTAATTGTAATTCGCTTTTATTGAGATTTGCACACAGTACTTATTCATGGACTTGGCTCATTTAGAGGCTTCTTTTAAGTCCCTTTTAGACTGATTTGGAGTTAATTAAGTAATCTATATTTAGAATGTTCGCAACAGTTTTTTTTCTATGCACTTTTTAATGTTAATCACTTTTTCTGTGTTAAAACAATTGTACAAAAACAATTATGCAGATGTGTATGTGGTTTTCCAGTGAACAAAGCAAATGGCTACATTTTTTATATGTTTTTAACACCATTTTATGCATGTGGTACAAAGGCTGGAAAACTATACAAAAGCATTTACAGCATGCATTCAACAGTAATGTTTAACCCCTTCCCGACATATGACGTAATAGTACGTCATGGCAGCAAGTGACTTGCCGTATTTTGACGTACTAATGTGTCAGGATGATAGGGCGGGCACCGGAGTGGTGAACGCCCAATCACTGAAGGGCCCCGGCAGTCCCTGATAGCCGGGCCCCTTCTGAATCCGCTGGCATCGCTGTAAAAGCCAATGCCGGGGGATTAACGTCTTCTAACCCCTTCAGCGCTGACCGCAGCATAAAGGTGCATGTGCCGGGTGACGGAGCCCATCAGGTCCCCACGCTGCTGTGGCGGGGACCAGATAGGTGACAAGGCAGCCCGATACCATGCACAGGCTGCCCAATGCCTTGCATGGCATCGGGACCTGCCTTCTACAGGGGCCGAGGAGATCCAGCCCCAGGCTGGGTCTCCTAGGCAACCTGTTAGTGTATTACTCAATGTAATACACTAACAGGCAATGCAATACAATACAGATGTATTGTAATGCATTGCAGAGGGGATCAGCCCTCAAAAGTTGAAGTACTAGAGTGGGACAGAAATAAAGTTTAAAAAAAAAGAAAAAAAAAAGTTTTTAATAAAAGAAAAGTTTCAAGTGAAAAAGGGAAAAAACACCCCTTTCCCCTGATTTTATAATAAAAAATTTAAAAAGGGAAAAAACACACATATTAGGTATCACCACATCCGTAACGACCGGTTCTATAAATATATCACATGACCCACCCGTCCGATAAACACCATAAGATAAAAATAAAAACTGTATAAAAAAAGCCATTTTTGTCACTTTACATCCAAAAAGGGAAACACCAACCAATCAAAAAGGTGTATGCCCCACATAATTGTACCAATAAAACCATCACCTCATCCCGCCAAAAATGATCCCCTACCTAAGACAATCGGTCAAAAAATAAAAAAAATATGACTTTTAGACAATGGACACACTAAAATAAGATTTTTCTTTGCTTCAAAACTGCTATTATTGTGTTAAAGTGAAATAAATAAAAAAGTTGACATATTAGGTATGGCCGTGTCTATAACAACCGGCTATATAAAAATATCACATGACCTAACCCCTCGGGTAAACACCGTAAAAAATAAAATAAAAACAGTGCCAAAAAAAGCCATTTTTTGTCACCTAACATCACATAAAGTACAACAACAAGCGATCAAAAAGGCATATGCCCTGCAAAATAGTACCAATCAAACCATCACCTCATTCTGCAAAATATGAGACTTTGCCTAAGACAATCAGTCAAAAAAAAAAAAAGATATGGGTCTCAGACTATGGAGACACTAAAACATAATTTGTTTTTATTTCAAAATTGCTATTATTGTGTAAAACCTAAATAAATAAGAAAAAATATACATATTGGGTATTGCTACGTCCATAACGATCTTCTCTATAAAAATGTAACATGACCTAACCCCTCAGGTGAATACCCTCAGGTGAATGCTAAGTAAAAAATGTGCCAAAACAACCAATTTTTTGTCACCTTGCCCCATAAAGTGTAATAATGAATGATCAAAAAATCATATGTACCCAAAAATGGTACCAATAAAAACTTCAACTCTTCCTGCAAAAAACATGCCCCTGCAAAAGACGATCGGCAGAAAAATAAAAAATAAGGCGTTCAGAAAATAGAGACACAAAAACATATTTTTTTTCCAAAAATGCTTTATTATGTAAAACTGAAACAAAGAAAGAAAGTAGACATATTTGATATTATTGCGTCTGTAACAACCTGCTCTATAAAAATAGCACATGATCTACCCTGTCAGATGAATGTTGCAAAAAATAAAAATGGTGCCAAAACAGCCATTTTGTTTGGCTGTTAACCCTCGATGTGTTAAAAAAAATGGATTAAAATGGAAAATCTGCCAAAAAAGTGAAATTTAGAAATTTCCTCTCTTCATTTTCCTTTTATTCTTGTGGAACTCCTAAAGGGTTAACAAAGTTTGTAAAAATCAGTTTTAAGGTAACATGAGGAGTGTAGTTTCTACAATGGGGTCATTTATGGAGGTTTCCACTATGTAGGCCCCACAAAGTGACTTCAGACCTGAACTGGTCCTTAACCCCTTAAGGCCTAGCTCATTTTCACATTAAGGACCAGGCCATTTTTTTTGCAAATCTGACCAGTGTCACTTTATGTGTGAATAATTTTGAAATGCTTTTACTTATCCAGGCCATTCTGATATTGTTTTTTTGTCACATGTTGTACTTTATGACATAATAAAAAAAAATACCAAATTTACCAAACATTTGGAAAGAATTTCAAATTTCCAAGTTTCAATTTCTCTACTTCTATAATACATAGTAATACCTCCAAAAATAGTTATTAATTTACATTTCCCACATGTCTACTTCATGTTTGGATCATTTTGGGAATGCCATTTTATTTTTTGGGGACGTTACAAGGCTTAGAAGTTTAGAAGCAAATCTTGAAATCTTTCTGAAATTTTCCAAAACCCAATTTTTACGGACCCAATTTTTAATTTACATTTCCCACATGTCTACTTCATGTTTGGATCATTTTGGGAATGCCATTTTATTTTTTGGGGACGTTACAAGGCTTAGAAGTTTAGAAGCAAATCTTGAAATCTTTCTGAAATTTTCCAAAACCCAATTTTTACGGACCAGTTCAGGTCTGAAGTCACTTTGTGAGGCTTACATAATAGAAACCACACAAAAACGACCCCATTTTTAAAACTACACCCCTCAAGGTATTCAAAACTGATTTTACAAACGTTGTTAACCCTTTAGGTGTTCCACAAGAGTTATTGGCAAATGGAGATGAAATTTCTGAATTTAAATTTGTTGGCAAATTTTCCATTTTAATCAATTTTTTCCAGTAACAAAGCACAGGTTAACAGCCAAACAAAACTCAATATTTATTGTCCTGATTCTGTAGAAACACCCCATATGTGGTCATAAACTACTGTACGGGCACAGGGCAGGGCGCAGAAGGAAAGGAACACCATATGGTTTCTGGAAGGCAGATTTTGCTGGACTGGTTAATTTACACCATGTCCCATTTAAAGCCCCTCTGATGCACTCCTAGAGTAGAAACTCCACAAAAGTGACCTTATTTTTGAAATTACACGCCTCAAGGTATTCAAAACTAATTTTACAAACTTTGTTAACCCTTTAGGTGTTCCACAAGAGTTATTGGCAAATGGAGATGAAATTTCAGAATTAAAATTTTTGGGCAAATTTTCCATTTTAACCACCTCAGCTCCCCTAGCTTAAAACCCCTTAATGACCAGACCACTTTTTACAATTCTGCACTACACTACTTTCACGGTTTATTGCTCGGTCATACAACTTACCACCCAAATGAATTTTACCTCCTATTCTTCTCATTAATAGAGCTTTCATTTGGTGGTATTTCATTGCTGCTGAAATTTTTACTTTTTTTGATATTAATCAAAATTGACTGAAATTTTTGCAAAAAAAGACAATTTTCACTTTCTGTTGTAAAATTTTTCAAATAAAACTACATTTCTATATCATTTTTTCTCTAAATTTATTGTTCTACATGTCTTTAATAAAAAAATGCAATAAGTGTATATTTATTGGTTTGCGCAAAAGTTATAGCATTTACAAACTATGGTACAAAAATGTGAATTTCCGCATTTTGAAGCAGCTCTGACTTTCTGAGCACCTGTCATGTTTCCTGAGGTTCTACAATGCCCAGACAGTAGAAACACCCCACAAATGACCCCATTTCCGAAAGAAGACACCCTAAGGTATTCGCTGATGGGCATAGTGAGTTCATGGAAGTTTTTTTTTTGTCACAAGTTAGCAGAAAATTATGTTTTTGTTTTTTTTTCTTACAAAGTTTCATATTCCACTACCTTGTGACAAAAAATAAAATTTTACATGAACTCGCCATGCCCCTCACAAAATACCTTGGGGTGTCTTCTTTCCAAAATGGGGTCACTTGTGGGGTATTTATACTTCCCTGGCATTTTAGGGGACCTAAAGAGTGAGAAGTAGTTTGGAATCCAAATGCGTAAAAAATGCCTTGTGAAATCGTAAAGATACTCATTGGAATTTGGGCCCCTTTGCGCACCTAGGCTGCAAAAAAGTGTCACACATGTGGTATCGCCGTACTCAGGAGAAGTAGGGCAATGCGTTTTGGGGTGTATTTTTACATATACCCATGCTGGGTGAGATACATATCTCTGTAAAAGACAACTTTTCCCATTTTATTATACAAAGTTGTCATTTTGCAGAGATATTTCTCTGTAAACAGGCCGCAACGCAACAATTTTTTTTTTATAGGACAAACTTCTCCTTCCCCATGGGACAATGTGCAAAGTGCAAATCGCCCAGAGATGTGGCGAAGTACATTATGCACTTTGTCCCAGGTGAAAGGAGAGGTTTGCAGCAGCTCTGTGTGAAAGGGCAATCCCTATACTAAGTGTACCTGTGTGTGTTACTTCTTGAAACACTCCCCTAAGCATAGGGCAGGGTGGTCAGGGCAGTCAGGACAGAAATAGCGGGTGTCACGCCTTATTCCACTCCTGCTACAGACACAACATCTTTTTCGGGGTGGCGCTTGGTTTGAGGTACCAGCAACGACATTGGGGAAATATCGCTCGTGTAGATGGCTCACTACACTGGTGGATGGGGCCACGGAACCTCCAGGATACAGGAGGTTCTCAATGATCTCTTCCTGAAATTTGAGGAAGGATCCTGTTCTCCCAGCCTTACTGTAGAGAACAAAACTATTGTACATAGCCAATTTAATTAGGTATACAGACACCTTCTTATACCAGCGACTGGTCCTGTGGGAGAGTAAATAAGGAGCCAACATCTGGTCATTGAAGTCCACCCCTCCCATGAGCAAATTATAGTTGTGGACACAGAGGGGCTTTTCAATGACTCCAGTTGCTCGTTCAATTTGGATTGTCGTGTCTGCGTGAATGGAGGAGAGCATGTAAACGCCACTCTTGTCTCTCCATTTCACCGCGAGCAGTTCTTCATTACACAAGGCAGCCCTCTCCCCCCTTGCAAGACAGGTGGTAACGAGCCGTTGGGGGAAACCCCAGCAACTATGTCGCGTGGTGCCACAGCAGCCAATCTGTTCTAGAAACAAATGCCTGAAGAGGGGCACACTTGTGTAGAAATTGTCCACATAAAGGTGGTACCCCTTGCCAAATAAGGGTGACACCAAGTCCCAGACTGTCTTCCCACTGCTCCCCAGGTAGTCAGGGCAACCGACCGGCTCCAGGGTCTGATCTTTACCCTCATAGACACGAAATTTGTGTGTATAGCCTGTGGCCCTTTCACAGAGCTTATACAATTTGACCCCATACCGGGCGCGCTTGCTTGGGATGTATTGTTTGAAGCCAAGGCGCCCGGTAAAATGTATCAGGGACTCGTCTATGCAGATGTTTTGCTCAGGGGTATACAAATCAGAAAATTTGGTGTTAAAGTGGTCTATGAGGGGCCGAATTTTGTGGAGCCGGTCAAAAGCTGGGTGGCCTCTGGGACGAGAGGTGCTATTATCACTAAAGTGCAGGAAACGCAGGATGGTCTCAAATCGTGTCCTGAACATGGCAGCAGAGAACATGGGCATGTGATGAATTGGGTTTGTGGACCAATATGACCGCAATTCATGCTTTTTTGTCAGGCCCATGCTGAGGAGAAGGCCCAGAAAAGTTTTAAATTCGGAAACTTGGACGGGTTTCCACCGGAATGACTGGGCATAAAAGCTTCCCGGGTTGGCGGCTATAAATTGAGTGGCATACCGGTTTGTTTCTGCCACGACTAGGTCTAAGAGCTCCGCAGTGAAGAACAGCTCAAAAAACCCCAGTGCCGATCCGACCTGTCTCAACCCGAACTCCAGACTGGGCGGTGAAAGGGGGAACTACTGGTGTGGCTGAAGATGGGGGCTGCCAATCAGGGTTTGCCAGCACCTCAAGGACTCTAGGGGCTCTATGGGCCTGTCTCTGCGGTGGCTGCGACGGGGGAACTACTGCACGTGCCACCGTACCAGCTTCAACTGCCCTTCTGGTGCTCGCCACTTCACCATGTTCTACGGCAGTGCTGGTACTAGGTCCAGAATGGGCTGCGCTGCTGGTGTATGCCTCACCACGTAATCCGACAGCGCCAGCCCCACTCTGCTGCTTTTGAAGCGGATCCTGCGCAACCTGTGGTTTAGCAACACGGGGCCGGGTACTCCTGGTGGTATCAGGGACCTCAACCTCATCGTCCGAACTTTGGGTCAGACTGCCACTGCTTTCTACAGGCTCGTATTCTGACCCGCTGGATTCGTCAGATGAGGGTTCCCATTCCTCATCCGACTGGGTCAGAAGCCTGTAGGCCTCCTCAGAAGAATACCCCTTACTTGCCATTTGGTCAACTAAATTTAGGGAGTATTCCCTGAGACTACCCAAGAAAAAAAGCAAGCCTGTCTTACAAATGGGAGGCTAGCGAAGTACAGGAAGCCGCTGCGATTGCTAAAAAATATCAAAACTGATTTTTTTTTATCGCCGCAGCGCTTGTGTAGTGAAAGTGCAGTGATAAAAAGTAAATAAAAATTTTGTCACTGCGGCGGGGCGGGCGTGGGTGAACGCACGTGTGGGCGACCGATCAGGCCTGATCAGGCAAACACTGCGTTTTGGGTGGAGGGCGAGCTAAGGTGACACTAATACTATTATAGATCTGACTATGATCAGTTCTGATCACTTACAGATACTATAAAAGTACCAATGCTGATTAGCGATACGCTAATCAGCGAATCAGTGACTGCGGTGCGGTGCGGTGGGCTGGGCGCTAACCGAAGCTAACTACCAAAGGGGCCTAAACTAATCTAAACCTA
The DNA here is from genome assembly GCF_905171765.1 of Bufo bufo. Classification (NCBI taxonomy): domain Eukaryota; kingdom Metazoa; phylum Chordata; class Amphibia; order Anura; family Bufonidae; genus Bufo; species Bufo bufo. The sequence continues at coordinate 166,347,854 of NC_053391.1, read as the reverse complement.
ACAGTCAATACTGATGATCACTTTTTTCCCTTTCACTAGTGATTGACAGGGGTGATCAAGGGGTTAATTGGGGTGATGAGGGGGTGATCTGGGGCTAAATGTGTTGTGCTTGGTGTACTCACAGTGATATGTGCTCTCTGCTGGGACCAACCGACGAAAAAGACCCAGCAGAGAGCACAGAAGCCATTAAACACATTATATTTATAAATATAATGTGTTAAATGGCTTGTGATTCGATTTTTTTAAAGTCACCAACCTGCCAGCAATGATCATTGGCTGGCAGGCTGGTGACGAACTTCTCCTGTAACTTTTCCCGACCCGCACTGCGCATGTGCGGGCTAGCTATGCGCGTAATCTCGCAAGATGACGCGCCGATGCGTCTAGGAGAAACAAACCGACCGCCTGCAGGACGCATCCCTGCTTTAGACGGTCGGGAGTAGGTTAATACATTTTTTCCAGTAACAATGCACAGGTTAACAGCCAAACAAAACTCAATATTTATTACCCTGATTCTGTAGTTTATAGAAACACCCCATATGTGGTCATAAACTACTGTACGGGCACAGGGAGAAAAACTCTACAAAAGTAACCTCATTTTTTAAACTACACCCCTCAAGGTATTCAAAACTGATTTTACAAACTTTGTTTACCCTTTAGGTGTTCCACAAGAGTTATTGGAACCTTACATCACAAAAAGTGTAATAGCAAGCGATCAAAAGGTCATATGCACCCCCAAAATAGTGCCAATAAAACCGTCCTCTCATCCCGCAAAAAAATTAGCTCCTACTTAAGACAATCGGCTAAAAATAAAAATAAAACTGACTCTCAGACTATGGAGATACTAAAATGTTTTTTTTGTTTGTTTAAAAAAGGATATTATAGCGTAAAACCTAAATAAATTTTAAAAAGTAGACATATTAGGTATTGCCGCGTCCGTAAGAATCTGCTTTATAAAAATAACACATGACCTAACCCCTCAGATGAACACAGTCAAAAAAATAAAATAAAAACTGTGACACACCCTGCACTTTTTTGGGGACCGTCCCTTCTTTCCAGTATGGGGGACACACCTGGAAAGTGTTGGCCAGGGACGATCCGGGCGCCTCCAGTTCCCTAGGTACTCTGGCCTGCTCTTTCCCGGTCAGAAAAGATTAGGGCCTTGAGGACTGCCTCATAGAACTGCAGGACTTTCCATGTGTTGCCAGCGCTCCGGGACAGCACAAAAGAGTTGTACAAGGCAACCTGTACCAAGTAGACTGCAACTTTTTTTGTACCATGTCCGGGTTTTGCGCATGGCGTTATATGGCTTGATGACTTGATCAGAGAGATCAACTCCTCCCATATACCGATTGTAGTCCACGATACAATAGGGCTTGAGGATCATTGCCGCGGTACCTCGCACAGGGACAGGGGTGATGCCGTTACCTTGAATTGTGGACAGTACAAGGACATATCTCTTGTCCTTATATCTGAACAGCAACAGGTTTCCACTGGTAAGGGCATGGGTCTCACCCCTGGGGATAGGTACATGGAGGAAGTGGGTAGGGAGACCACGTTTATTTTTCCGCACGGTCCCAGAAGCGGACGTGAATCTGGCGTCGAGGAACTGGAACAAGGGGATACTAGTATAAAAGTTATGCACATACAGGTGGTAACCCTTATCTAGCATTGGGTGCATAAGGTCCCACACAAGTTTCCCGCTAATACCCAGAGTGGGGGGACATTCTGGGGGTTCGATCTCACCCCTCGTACACACAAAACTTTTAAGTGTACCCTGAGGTACTCTCACAAAGTTTGAACAGCTTCACGCCATACCTTGCTAGCTTAGAGGGAACATACTGGCGGAAAATCGGAAAATAAGTCTCCCCTTGAAAGCAATGAGAGACTCATCAACAGCGACCTTCCTTCCAGGTATATAGGCCTCCTAAAATTTGGCCCCGAAGTGATCGCTGACCGTCCTGATTTTTTACAGGCGGTCATAGGCAGGATCACCTCGGGCGGGACATGCTGCATTATCTGCGCTACGGTTAGAGTAGGTTCCCACTTAACAAGAGGCAACCTTGTCGCGGTATGTGGGCCTATGCTCTTTGATCAAACTGTACACTGCGTGCAGAATTATTAGGCAAACTAGTATTTTGACCACATCATCCTCTTTATGCATGTTGTCTTACTCCAAGCTGTATAGGCTCGAAAGCCTACTACCAATTAAGCATATTAGGTGATGTGCATCTCTGTAATGAGAAGGGGTGTGGTCTAATGACATCAACACCCTAAATTAGGTGTGCATAATTATTAGGCAACTTCCTTTCCTTTGGCAAAATGGGTCAAAAGAAGGACTCGACAGGCTCAGAAAAGTCAAAAATAGTGAGATATCTTGCAGAGGGATGCAGCACTCTTAAAGTTGCAAAGCTTCTGAAGCGTGATCATCGAACAATCAAGCGTTTCATTCAAAATAGTCAACAGGGTCGCAAGAAGCGTGTGGAAAAACCAAGGCGCAAAATAACTGCCCATGAACTGAGAAAAGTCAAGCGTGCAGCTGCCAAGATGCCACTTGCCACCAGTTTGGCCATATTTCAGAGCTGCAACATCACTGGAGTGCCCAAAAGCACAAGGTGTGCAATACTCAGAGACATGGCCAAGGTAAGAAAGGCTGAAAGACGACCACCACTGAACAAGACACACAAGCTGAAACGTCAAGACTGGGCCAAGAAATATCTCAAGACTGATTTTTCTAAGGTTTTATGGACTGATGAAATGAGAGTGAGTCTTGATGGGCCAGATGGATGGGCCCGTGGCTGGATTGGTAAAGGGCAGAGAGCTCCAGTCCGACTCAGACACCAGCAAGGTGGAGGTGGAGTACTGGTTTGGGCTGGTATCATCAAAGATGAGCTTGTGGGGCCTTTTCGGGTTGAGGATGGAGTCAAGCTCAACTCCCAGTCCTACTGCCAGTTTCTGGAAGACACCTTCTTCAAGCAGTGGTACAGGAAGAAGTCTGCATCCTTCAAGAAAAACATGATTTTCATGCAGGACAATGCTCCATCACACGCGTCCAAGTACTCCACAGCGTGGCTGGCAATAAAGGGTATAAAAGAAGAAAATCTAATGACATGGCCTCCTTGTTCACCTGATCTGAACCCCATTGAGAACCTGTGGTCCATCATCAAATGTGAGATTTACAAGGAGGGAAAACAGTACACCTCTCTGAACAGTGTCTGGGAGGCTGTGGTTGCTGCTGCACGCAATGTTGATGGTGAACAGATCAAAACACTGACAGAATCCATGGATGGCAGGCTTTTGAGTGTCCTTGCAAAGAAAGGTGGCTATATTGGTCATTGATTTGTTTTTGTTTTGTTTTTGAATGTCAGAAATTTATATTTGTGAATGTTGAGATGCTATATTGGTTTCACTGGTAAAAATAAATAATTGAAATGGGTATATATTTGTTTTTTGTTAAGTTGCCTAATAATTATGCACAGTAATAGTCACCTGCACACACAGATATCCCCCTAAAATAGCTAAAACTAAAAACAAACTAAAAACTACTTCCAAAAATATTCAGCTTTGATATTAATGAGTTTTTTGGGTTCATTGAGAACATGGTTGTTGTTCAATAATAAAATTAATCCTCAAAAATACAACTTGCCTAATAATTCTGCACTCCCTGTATACTAATGCCTCTTAATAGTGCACAGCAAATGATTGATATAACCACTGTATAGCCATGTTTTATCATAAGAAATGCTGCTTATTACATACAGTAGTCAATAGTATAGGAATGAGGAGGTGCGATTTAGTTTCACTCTACAAACCATGATTTAAATGCTCTATAGTCTTTTCTCCCCCATACTAAGTCAGCACTCCTCCCCATGTGGCACAGGTGCTCTTTACTTAAATTAGCAGTAGTCTGCACAGGGTTTTAATTCCTACCACATCTCAGTTGGAGTGCCTGAGAAGCTGTGAACAGGTGATCCTTTAGCACCAGTTCACATGCGGCGCTGGATGGCGGCCGTCGCTGTTTCTGTGCTGTGCTGGTGGAGCTGTGGGATCCGAGGCCTAGGTGGCTCCGCTGTACAGCGGGGTAACTGGTTGGCTGCTGGATCCCATTGCCTGCTGGAGCAGTGTGGAGACACGGTGGTCGCCACACGGCACTGCGCTACGGTTAGAGTAGGTTCCCACTTAACAAGAGGCAACCTTGTCGCGGTAAGTGGGCCTATGCTCTTTGATCAAACTGTATACTAATGCCTCTTAATAGTGCACAGCAAATGATTGATATAACCGCTGTATAGCCATGTTTTATCATAAGAAATGCTGCTTATTACATACAGTAGTCAATAGTATAGGAATGAGGAGGTGCGATTTAGTTTCACTCTACAAACCATGATTATCTGCATAATGCAGGCATTTCCGGAGGGCCTCAAAACAAGAATGTGTCATGACCCTACAGTAGAGTGGGGTCTGGTAGAAGACGTCCCCACTCCAGTAAGGCCTGAAACTGGGTTTTTTGATTAGGCCCATGTGCAGCACGAGACCCCAAAACATCCTCATCTCGGCTGCACTTACCGGAGTTCAGCCACCGGACCTAGCCAAAAAGGAGCCCGGGTGTTGAGCAATGAACTGTTGGGAAAACAAGTTTGTTTGCTCCACCATCAGTTTCACAAAGTGGTCACTGAAAAAAAAACTAAAATAGTCATATTCAGTTAAGCCCACTGTGTGAATCTGGATTTCTGGTTGGCCAACAAAATAAGGAATCACGGGCTCAAAATCCTCTGGGGTACACCATGCAAGTTCAGCGGTAGGGGGCTCAGGTGGACTTATTTACTGGGCCGGAAAACTAGTATGAGCGTCAGAGCTGCTCGTACTAGTGTGGGCCATAGGATCCATGACATTGGGGTTTCCTTGCTCCGCCTGGCAGCATCTCCGCCTCCTTGGGGGCTCATCATCATCAATAGATGATGTGGAGGACGTGGATGACAAGAGGAAAGTGGGTTCATCCTCGTCCTCACTGGGGCTCTTGGAATCAGAGGAGGCAAGCTGGGTGTATGCCTCCTCGGCCGAGAACATCTGGCGGGCCATAGGGGAGTGTGTGTGTGTGTGTGTGCGTGTGTGTGCGCATGTGTGTAAAACTTAATTTAGTGTGTGTGGGGACACGGGTGTTCGCGTACTTAGCCTAAACCTAACAGAAAAAATAAATAAATAAAAGAATCCCAAAAAATTTGAAAAAAAAAAGATTCAAACTCGCTGATCAGCGGTGTGGTGAGTGATGCGCTAACAGTGGCCGGACGCTAAGAGATAAGTGCTTGCGCCCCAAAAAATGTGCGTGGAGGGGGGCAGGGGGGAAAGCTGCAGCACCCCTGGGGGTTCTAAGGTCACACAGCTGAGTGTGCTGTGGGCCCCAGACACCCGATCAGGGTAATGCAAAATGAAAACTTTTTTTTTTCCCCTAAACTTTCCCTGAGTATCCCTGCCTTATCTAAGCTCTCCCTAACCTATCCCTAGGTACCTTTTTAGTGCCAGATGGCACTATGGTGGCTCAGTGGGGGTGCTGGGCTCAGGAGCTGGACGACGGACGACGGACGACGGGCTCACTAACGTCCGTAAAAAATGATGCCAACATAAAGTAGACATATGGGGAATAAATAATTTATTACTTTATGTTTTAGAAGCAGAGAAATATAAATTTAGAAAATTGCTAATTTTTTAAAATTTTTGGTACATTTGGGATTTTTTCATAAATAAAGGTGAAATATATTGACTCAAATTTATGACTATCGTGAAGTACGATTTGTCACGAGAAAACAATGTCAGAATGGCTTGGATAAAAGAAAGTGTTCCAAAGCTATTACCACATAAAGTGACACATTTCAGATTAGCAAAATATGGCCTGGGCAGAAGGGCGAAAACTGGCCTGAGGTAGAAGGGATTAAGGTCAATAAAATGCCTCAATATATAAAAAAGAAATCAAAGGGGATAATTTATCAAATTAGGCGTATTTATTGCACAGATTGCGGCGCAAAGGTCCTTTGCGCTACAATATGTGACTTCTCCCCGCTCACGCCAGTTCTAAAAAAGTGGACATGGCGTTGGCGGAGAAGGGGACCTGTCGGCAGGTTCGTCTCATTTACCATTTTCTACGCCTGCTTTAGGAATAGAAAATGGTCTTAATGTAAGACCGCTAGGAAGCTGTCTTACATTTAGAAGTGGCTGAGGATCCGCCGGAGTTCTGTAGAGACCGATGCCTCTTCATAACTCTTTTGGATCCACTGCCAGGTATAGGGTTTATTAAGCCCAGTGTCTAAAATGCCAGTCCAAATAAATGTGCCCAAAAAGAAACATCAAATGAAAGTAAAAGAAAACCTCAGGTAAAGACTGAATGGGGCACATATACTATTAGAGGAGATTTATCAAAAGTGGTGTAAAGAAGAACTGGCTTAGTTGCCCATAGAAACCAATCAGATTCCACCTTTCATTTTTCAGAGCTTCTTTGGAAAATGAAAGGTGCAATCTGAATGGTTGCTCTGGGCAAATAACACAGTTTTCCTTTACACCACTTTTGATAAATTTCCCCCAGTATGTTACAAACAGTAGACTGGAGCAAACATAAAGAGGAAAAGGCAAAAGCGTGGTACAAAAAAAGTGCGCTTCATTTTAATACCACAATCCTGCGTGTTTTCATAACTTCAAAATACTGTTATTTAGTTAACACCAAATCAGACATGACATAAATTGTAGAAGAGATGGTCAATGATGTTGCTATAGGGAATGCATAGATGTCAGTTACAAGTTACCCAAGATCCTAGTGTTTAAAGGGGATCTGCGGCTTTATTACTTTTTTAAATTTCAACCCCAGCCCGCTGTGCTTGTACAAAACAGTTTACATGATGGGGACCTAAAGAACAGTGAAGGGAGCCAGGGAATGCAGCTGAATATGTTTTTTTCAACAGGTACTGCAGGCTGAAGTTGAAATTTGAAAAAAAGTTAAAAAGGTTGGACAACCCCTTTAAGGTTGTCTCTGCCACATGAGAGAATTTATCATTGTACATGTATTTGAAGCTAGTTTATGATTGATTGAGTTGCTATACTAATTCACACCAATGTTATGAACGTGGGGCATAATTTTTATAAATTCAGCACAAGTGCAATGTTCTTGTGCCTATTTCTGTGAAAGTACACAGGGGGCGGCCTGGCTTTTTGCAACAATTCAGAAAGTTGCACTTCATAAATGTGACTTAAAAGTGGTCTATAGTGCCTTGAAGAAGTATTCATACCCCTTGAACTTGTCCACAATTTTTCACGTTACTTACAACCACAAACTGAAGTGTATTTTACTGGGGTTTTATGTGATTGACCAACACAAAGTAGCAAGTATGTGTGACGTGAAAAGAAAATGATACATCGTTTTCAATTTTTTTAAATAAATAAACATTTGGAGAAAGGCGTGCATTTGTATTCAGCCCCCCTGAGTTAATACTTTGTAGGACCACCTTTTACTGAAATTACAGCTGGAAGTCTTTTGGGGTATGTCTCTACCAGTTTTGCCCATCTAGAGGCTGAAATGTGTGCCCATTCTTCTCTGCAAAATATCTCAAGCTCAGTCAGATTGGATGAAGAGCCTCTGTGAATAGCAATTTTTAAGTCTTGCCGCAGATTCTCAGTGGGATTTAGGTCTGGACTTTGACTCACCTGATCAACTTCGCTCTCCACCTCCGAAGGTGGTGTGGGAAGGCATAGGTTACCAAGAGGAGCAAGATGTGCGACAATTGACACACAATGTCTCACACAACATCACTTAGGACATTTTTATGCCACCAAACTTCCATAGTAGATTTGATAAATGTCCCTCTAATTTAGTATAGTATGTGCATGCTGCTTTGAAATAATTTAAGAAAATGCTTAGATTGCAAGCTCTTGCGAGCAGAGTCATCATTTCTATTGTTCGAACTGTCTGTGCTGTGTAATACTTATCATACAGTAGTTGCTTGAGCATTTATTGAAAGAGGTTGTCAGAGATAGAAAACCTATTTTCAAACATCTTTTATAAAAGTCAGAGTGAAGGACCTTCATGTATTTTGAAAAGGTATCAGTAATTTCGAAAGGGTATCGGTAGCTCTGCAGGACACATCTGCACATTACATAGATGAGCCATAGTTTTCGATGGGAACTTGATAATCATTTTCTATTCATTCAGTGGTGCTGCAGAGGAACTGAACAATTTCAACTGAGTCCCCTCACAGATCACAACAGATCACCGGAGGTTCTAACAACTGGGCACCCTATGATCAATTTTATAGTCCCTTCCTACGAATAGCCATTTTCTAAAATGGCCAAAGCTTTGCCGGTTACTACTGCTCTATGCCATATGTACCAATGAATGGTTTCTGTGTACAATTATAGATTACACTTGCTCCTTTTACGTTTTTCAAGAATGTGTCAAAAATGTTTGCCAAAATTACACTTTTTATATCAGCATGCCAATGCCATGTCCTGCCACTATCATTCCTTTAAAAACATGACAGTAAAATGAATAAAGGAGGATATACTTAAAGGGATTTTCCAGTACCCAAAAATGTGGGGAAGGCCCAGTAGGTTATAAAATTTCACAACTTTAACACATTGCTGCTCTGGAGCTCCTGTCCAACCATACTTCTGGTGCTGCAGTAATAGCATGCCCCATTTACTTCACATCAAGTGACCACTGCAGCTAATGACCACCCTAAATGATCTCATGAGGTAGTCGGCACGTCATCGCTGCCGCACTAATGTATCTGCATCAATGGCATTCAGGACTACCCCGCCTGACTGCTGAGGCCAGAATTGGCCACAACAATTACATAGAGTGGAATATCATTGTTAAACAAAAGTGTTAGGTTTAAAGATGTGCCAACTAAGTATTATTTGATACATTTGGTTCAAAATAAAAAAACAATATTTTATATCCTTATGCAATTCCATGCAGCAGCTATTCCCACATTTCAGTTCAATTGAGCATGGGAATAAGGATCCATATTTTAAATCTGAGATATCTGCCTAATATCTGTGTTTCACATCCATATTTGTATCTTCAACTTGGCGGAACATAGTGATGATAAAATAGATTTTAAAAATAGGAGTAAAAAACTCGGAGCTTATGGGAAAAAGAGACTTAAGGCAGATCCTAAAATGCTAGAAGGCCATACATAATAAGCGTAAATCAAAATTCTCCATCTGCAAATGTACATCATTTTTCTAAACATGGACTTCTGTAGATACATTTAGAAGCAGAAAATCACTTGTGATTTCTGTCATTATGTGTCACACAGGTGTGCAATGTGGAACTAATACACTGCATGGCATTTCCCTTTTTGTCTTTTTCATGGTATGTTTGCTGCATAAATAAACAATTTACTGGTAAAATGTCATGGCTGATTCACTTTGGCTTCTAGAAAAAAAGAAGTTCTTTAGTGAAGCTTTTAAAGGAAATGTTAATTTCAGGAGTTAAGAAAAGATCATTCCAAAAACATATGACATTTTTCTGAGATATAAAAGAAACAAGTCTCACATATTTGTGTCAGAACATAATTCATAAAAATGGAAATTTGGGGCTGATAGAGTAAGACCTTGCGGCATGTTTTACTTATCATTGACTTCACCTAAGGTTACATTTTGCTTCCACATATTCCTGTATGTTCATGGGTTTGCATAAATGTAAAATTTCAAAAGATTTTAAAATTTTTAAGCGGTTGTCGAGGATTAGGAAAACATGGCTGCTTTCTTCCAGAAACAATGCCCCATAGGTCGTGTCTGGTATAGCATCTTAGCTTTATTGAGCTGAACAGGGCTTAGCTGCATTACTTCAGACAACCTATGAACAGTTAAGTTCAATTTTGGCAGAGACAGTATATAAGAGATGACTCTATTCATGTAGGAAAAAGTTTAAATATGATGGCATAGCAATAATGGTCACTAAATTGACGGTTGCATCTGGGTGATGAAATCTGTTGTTTATTTGTTGTCACTAATACAGGACCATTGGAAGATTTTTTTTGTGATGTGATTGTAAAGGAAAATAGCCCTACAGGGCTTATCCCTATCCACACAATAGGATATACAGTAAATATATGATTGCTGAGAGACCCCCATTGCTGAGACACCTGCAGATCCCCAAAATTAAGATTCTGAGCAGTTGTGAAGTTAGGAGGAGCTCCAGTGGAGTGGAGGTCACTCATATGCTCAATGTTGATGGGTCCACAGAAACAACCAAGCGTTGTACAGTACTAAGCCTGTGGTGGCTAACCTCCAGCACTCAAGCTGTGGTAAGACTAAAACTCCCAAGATGCACACTTGCTTGGCTGTTCTCAGAATTCCACAGAAATGAATGGAGCATGCAGGGAATCGTAGTTTCATCCCAGCTAGAATGCCGGAGGATAGCCATCACTGTACTAAGCTGTCTTCCACAATGTCCTAGAAGTAGAATTTAGCAACAGGGCATACATGTGACTACCACTTCATGTAATGATCTTTCAATAAATGCAGCTGCACCAAAAGCACACATATCCACATGCCCTATTAGAGCACATGAAAATCACAGAGATTGTTACAACTGAAAGCCAGAGTGGAGCACTGTGTGTGGACAGCCATCAGAAAAATGATTCTTGGGCGCTTCCCAAAAGTCTCATACAGCACTGAACGTCTTTAATTAAATATTTATAAATGTCAACTATACTGTAATTATTTTCAATAGTGCTACTATTTCTACTACTATAACAGTTCTTTCTGCTACTACTACTACTACTACTACTACTACTTATAACTATACAATATACACTCACCTAAAGAATAATTAGGAACACCTGTTCTATTTCTCATTAATGCAATTATCTAGTCAACCAATCACATGGCAGTTGCTTCAATGCATTTAGGGGTGTGGTCCTGGTCAAGACAATCTCCTGAACGCCAAACTGAATGTCAGAATGTGAAAGAAAGGGGATTTAAGCAATTTTGAGCGGGCATGGTTGTTGGTGCCAGACGGGCCGGTCTGAGTATTTCACAATCTGCTCAGTTACTGGGATTTTCACGCACAACCATTTCTAGGGTTTACAAAGATTGGTGTGAAAAGGGAAAAACATCCAGTATGCGGCAGTCCTGTGGGCGAAAATGCCTTGTGGATGCTAGAGGTCAGAGGAGAATGGGCCGACTGATTCAAGCTGATAGAAGAGCAACGTTGACTGAAATAACCACTCATTACAACCGCGGTATGCAGCAAAGCATTTGTGAAGCCACAACACGCACAACCTTGAGGTGGATGGGCTACAACAGCATCTCCACTACAAATAGGAAAAAGAGGCTACAATTTGCACAAGCTCACCAAAATTGGACTGTTGAAGACTGGAAAAATGTTGCTTGGTCTGATGAGTCTCGATTTCTGTTGAGACATTCAAATGGTAGAGTCCAAATTTGGCGTAAACAGAATGAGAACATGTATCCATCATGCCTTGAGTCACGGGGTTCCGAAGGTGCACTCAGTCCCCCATTGCCCGCAGAACTGTTGCTTAGCTTTTGGAATGAGGTTCTGTGTTTGACCTCATTCCCAGGGCGGCTTTACTAGCTGGGTGGCTCCCTGCTCCTAGTCTGCCTTGAGCGCCCAGCTGATCACTCGGTGCTCGACTTGTTGGTCTGTCGGTCATGTGACGCTGGCCACGTCACATGACCCTCACTCCCCACTATAAATACAGGCAGCCTGCTGGCTACAGGTTGCCTGTTAATTTCTAGGTTCCTGGCTATTTGTTGGACTGCTGAATACTTACCTGATCCTGTTCCCTGGCCATCCTTGTGCCTGCTCCTCCTGTACTGCACTTCCGTCCTGGTATTGTGACCTCGGCTCCCACCTGACTACTCTCTTAGGACTCCTCTTGTACTTCTCTGCTCTCCTGGTATTTATGACCCCGGCTTCTCCTGACAATTCTCTGCTTGCTCCATTTGTACTTTGCAGCTTTCCTGGTATTGACTCGGTCCGTTCACGTCCCGTTGTTTGTCGGTCTGTCATCCCTGCACTTACTCCAAGTTAGGGATTGCCGTCCAGTTGTCCCCTGTCATTAGGACTCGCGAGGCAAGTAGGCAGGGCCAGGGGTAAGGGTGGAGCGCAGTGGTCACTTCCCTCCCCCCTGTGTGTGTGTGTAGGCGACCGTTACAGATTAACAGGCCCAATAACCACTGTATTATGAATCCTCTGGTGACCCTGACTGACCATGTCTCTAATCTGACGCAGAGGGTGCAGGAGTTAGGTAAAAAAAACTCAGTTCTTTTGAGTTAGGGCAAGGTTCTTCCACTCCTCAGGCCTCCAGTACGCATTTTGAGCCCCAGATTAAGCTCCCAGAACCCTTTTCTGGAGACCGGAGGAATTTTCTCTCTTTTAAGGAGAGTTGCAAACTTTACTTCCGTTTGCGCCCCGTGTCCTCTGGCCCCGTGAGTCAACGCGTGGGCATTATCATTTCCCGATTACAGGGTGATCCCCAGGACTGGGCGTTCTCTTTACCTGCTGGCACCAGTTGTTTATATTCTGTGGAGGGGTTCTTTCAGGCCTTGGGTACCCTCTATGATGAACCAGACAGGGCTCTAGTAGCCGAGACGGCTCTAAAGGCACTGGTTCAGGGAAATTTACCAGCGGAGGATTATTGCACCCAATTCATAAGGTGGTGTGTCCCCTCAGGATGAAACGAACCTGCCCTGAAGAGTCAGTTCAGGTCAGGTCTGTCTGATAAATTAAAGGATCTTCTGGTCAGTTATCAACTTCCAGAGACCTTAGAGGAGATGATGACCCTTGTTGTCCGACTTGACCGACGGGTTAGAGAGAGACGACAGGAACAACAGTTCTCTTCCCAGATGGTGGTCCAGCCAGAGGCCTATCCCAGAGACAAAGCTGAGGTCTCCACCGAGGAACCCATGCAGGTTGGCATGACCCGAGGGAATCTTCGCCGCAGACGTGGAGAATGCTTTTACTGTGGAGATCCTGACCATTGGATCAACCGGTGTCCTAAGAAGGTCCTCTCTGTCAAGTCTCCTAAGACAAGGCAACCTAAAGACCAGGTACACCCTGAATTTTCTAAATGTAAGCTTTCGGTACCCATTACGATTTCTCTGGGAGTAGATAAATGGCCGGGTAAGGCCTTTATTGATTCTGGCTCAGCGGCTAGCTTTATTGACTCTGAGTATGCTGTAAGATTGGGTATTCCTATGTTTGCCTTACCAAGTCCTATCCATGTCATGGCTATTGATGCTACTCCTCTTATTGGTGGTACGGTGAGCTTATGTACCTCGGAGATTTCTCTAACCGTGGGTGTGTGCCACTCAGAGAGATGTTTGCTTCTAGTCCTGGAGAACCTACCTGCTGAGGTGGTACTAGGGTTGCCTTGGCTCCGACTACATAACCCCACTATAGATTGGTCCAATGGGGAGTTGGTGAGATGGGGGCCTAAGTGTGACTCGTGCTTGTCCGTGGTACAGGCTGGGGTCTCAGTAAAGTCTGATACTTTACCCTCTGTTGTTAGAGAATATTCTGATGTATTCTCATCACCAACCCCGGAGGTTCTACCCCCCCATAGACCTTATGATTGTACCATAGAGCTAGTAGAGGGGGCCAAGTTTCCTAAAGGACGAATTTATAATCTTTCTATGCCCGAACGCAAGGCCATGGAAGATTATATTAAGGGGCGGGGTTTTTCTTCGTTAAGAAAAAAGATGGTGGTCTTAGGCCATGTATCGATTACCGGAGATTAAATAAAATCACTGTCCAGAATTTATACTCCCTCCCATTGATTCCGGATTTATTTAACCAGGTTCTGGGGGCAACCTGGTTTTCCAAAATTGACCTGAAAGGGGCATACAATCTAATCCGAATCAAGGAGGGAGACGAATAGAAGACGGCGTTCAATACTCCGGTAGGACACTTTGAATATCAAGTGATGCCTTTTGGACTCAGCAATGCCCCAGCTGTGTTCCAAAACTTCATGAATGACATTCTTAGGGAGTACTTAGGTAAATTTGTTATTGTCTATCTTGACGACATTTTGATATTCTCTCCTGACTTCGAATCCCATGTGTCTCATGTTAAACAAGTATTAGAGGTGTTGAGGGAGAATCAGCTATCCGCTAAACAAGAGAAATGTGTCTTTGGTGTACATGAGATTTTGTTTCTAGGGCATGTTCTGACTCCTCACGCCTTCAAGATGGATCCTGGTAAGGTACTAGCAATTAAGGAATGGGTAAGACCTTCATCCTTAAAGGCCTTACAACGGTTCTTAGGTTTCGCCAATTACTATCGTAAATTTATTATGAATTTTTCCGTAATTGCCAAACCGTTGACCGACCTTACTAAGAAAGGGGCGGATTTGGAGAATTGGTCTACTGAGGCCATTTCTTCATTTGAAAAATTAAAAAAGGCATTCAGTAGCGCTCCCATTCTGATCCAGCCTGATCAGGAGAAACCTTTTATTGTGGAGGTGGATGCGTCCGAGGACGGCGTAGGAGCAGTCCTTTCACAAGGTCCTGCTAGCCTCACTAATCTGAGACCATGTGCCTTCTTCTCCAGGAAATTCTCTCCCACGGAGAGAAACTACGACATAGGGAATAGGGAGCTGCTGGCCATTAAATGGGCATTTGAGGAGTGGAGGCATTTCCTGGAGGGGGCAAGACATTGTGTAACTGTTGTCACTGACCATAAAAACCTTATGTTTCTCGAGTCTGCTAAGAGGTTGTATCCCCGTCAAGCCAGATGGGCTCTGTTTTTTACTCGTTTTGATTTTTCCATCACGTTCAGGCCGGGAAGTAAAAATGTGAAGGCGGACGCATTATCTCGGGGCTTCCAGGCTTTTCAACCTACTGAGGTACCACCTGAATCCATCCTACCAGCAAAAATCTTCTTAGCAGCTCTTACCCAGGATATCTCGGCTCGCATTAGGTCTGAATAACATCTGGCACCGGTATCCACCCCAACAGATAAGTTGTTTGTTCCCGTACAATTTCGTCTCCAGCTGTTGGGTGAGTGTCACGATTCTGCCTTTTGTGGACATCCGGGTGTTGAGGGCACTAAGGATCTGGTTTCTAGATCTTATTGGTGGCCCACTCTAACTAGGGATGTCAAGTCCTACGTGTCAGCCTGTGAGGTTTGTGCCAGGTCCAAGACACCTAGGACTCGCCCTGCTGGTAACCTACGACCCCTACCCATTCCCAGTAGACCCTGGTCCCATATCTCGATGGACTTTATAACTGACCTACCGCTGGCGGAGGGTAAGACTGTGGTTTGGGTAGTGGTCGATAGGTTTAGCAAGATGGTTCATTTCATTCCCCTGTCTAAACTTCCGAATGCTAAAACCCTGGCGTCTATTTTTGTGAGAGAGATTGTTCGTTTACATGGCATCCCGGAAAATATTGTTTCTGACAGGGGTGTGCAGTTTGTGTCCAAATTCTGGAGGGCCTTCTGTCAAAGATGTAAAATTTCATTGTCTTTTTCTTCCGCCTACCATCCTGAGAGTAATGGGCAGACTGAACGCCTTAATCAGTCTGTGGAACAATTCTTGAGGTTGTATGTTGCTGATGACCAGCAATTATGGGTCAAATTCCTTCCATTGGCTGAATTTGCTTTGAATAACCGTGTCAATTCTTCTGCTGGGGTCTCCCCTTTATTTTGTAACCATGGTTTTCATCCCCGTTTTCATTCTTGGTCGTCCGTGTCCTCCTCTAACCCTGAAGCGGATAAACTCTCCTCCGAACTGTGCACAGTTTGGGCCCGGGTTCAATCGAACCTAGAAAAGGCTCAATGTTCTCAAAAACTCAAGGCCGATAGGAGACGTTCAAGGGGGGTAAACTTTCAGGTTGGGGATAAAGTATGGTTGTCCTCCAAGAATCTATCTCTCAAGGTAACTTCTAAAAAATTTGCTCCTCGTTTTATTGGACCATATAAGATCACTCTGTTAAAAAATATTTTGAACCGGTAGTACCATCAAAAGCCTCGCCTCCGCTGGTTCTTGTTAATGATGCTGTCGAGTATGTGGTGTCTAAAATAGTGGATGTCAGGAAGGTGCGTAATTCCTTGCAGTACCTGATTCACTGGAAGGGGTATGGACCTGAAGAGAGATCTTGGGTACCTGCCAGGGAGGTTCATGCTCCTAGACTTGTTCGTAAATTTCATTTAGAACACCCTGAAAAGCCATCGCCTGAAGTCTTGGGTCCGGTGGCCCCTCGTAAAAGGGAGGGTACTGTCACGGGGTGCACTAAGTCCCCCATTGCCCGCAGAACTGTTGCTTAGCTTTTGGAATGGGGTTCTGTGTTTGACCTCATTCCCAGGGCGGCTTTACTAGCTGGGTGGCTCCCTGCTCCTAGTCTGCCTTGAGCGCCAAGCTGATCACTCGGTGCTCGACTGGTTGGTCTGTCGGTCATGTGACGCTGGCCACGTCACATGACCCTCACTCCCCACTATAAATACAGGCAGCCTGCTGGCTACAGGTTGCCTGTTAATTTCTAGGTTCCTGGCTATTTGTTGGACTGCTGAATACTTACCTGATCCTGTTCCCTGACCATCCTTGTGCCTGCTCCTTCTGTACTGCACTTCCGTCCTGGTATTGTGACCTCGGCTCCCACCTGACTACTCTCTTAGGACTCCTCTTGTACTTCTCTGCTCTCCTGGTATTTATGACCCCGGCTTCTCCTGACAATTCTCTGCTTGCTCCATTTGTACTTTGCAGCTTTCCTGGTATTGACTCGGTCCGTTCACGTCCCGTTGTTTGTCTGTCTGTCATCCTTGCACTTACTCCAAGTTAGGGATTGCCGTCCAGTTGTCCCCTGTCATTAGGACTCGCGAGGCAAGTAGGCAGGGCCAGGGGTAAGGGTGGAGCGCAGTGGTCACTTCCCTCCCCCCTGTATGTGTGTGTACGCGACCGTTACACCTTGTTACCACTGTGCAGGCTGGTGGTGGTGGTGTAATGGTGTGGGGGATGTTTTCTGGGCACACTTTAGGCCCTTTAGTGCCAATTCGGCATCGTTTAAATGCCAAGGGCTACCTGAGCATTGTTTCTAACCATGTCCATCCCTTCATGACCACCATGTACCCATCCTCTGATGGCTACTTCCAGCAGGATAATGCACCATGTCACAAAGCTCGAATCATTTCAAATTGGTTTCTTGAACATGACAATGAGTTCACTGTACTAAAATGGCCCCCACAGTCACCAGATCTCAACCCAATAGAGCATCTTTGGGATGTGGTGGAACGGAAGCTTAGTGCCCTGGATGTGCATCCCTCAAATCTCCATCAACTGCAAGATGCTATCCTATCAATATGGGCAAACATTTCTAAAGAATGCTATCAGCACCTTGTGGAATCAATGCCACGTAGAATTAAGGTAGTTCTGAAGGCAAAAGGGGGTCCAACACCGTATTAGTAGGGTGTTCCTAATAATTCTTTAGGTGAGTGTATATTATATAATATAGAAAGGTACATATATATATATATATATATATATATATATAGATAGATATAATAAAAAAAGTCTAGATCTAAAATCTAAATCAACATTCTTTAGTATTATGCTATGCTATAATTTTTTTTTATTCTCTTTTTTTTTTATGTAATTCAACTAGAAACACTTATAGAATCAATAATTCAGTTTCATATATCTTATGTGAAATGTAGTTACTGTGCATTCTTATCCCCACAAATTAAGTAAGATAATTGCATCCAAGTTATCAGTAAAGATTAGAGATGAGCGAATCGAAGTTGATGAAGTGGAATCCGATCCGAATTTCAGGAAAAATTTGATTTGCATCGAATCCGAATTTCCTCACGCTTGAAGGTAACAAATCACATTTTTCCTTAAATGGATGCTGCACGTGTGAGAACATGGAGCAAGGAACTCTTGGAAGGCGGGATCACCCATAATGCCATGCATGCAGCCAGTCAGCATCCAGCCAGCCCTGTGATGTCACAGCCCTATAAATAGCCTCTTGGATTCTGCCATTTTCCAGTCTACTTAGTGCAGGGAGAGACGTCAGCAGGCGCTAGGGACAGTGCTAGGAAAGACTTCATTGTGCTAAAAAAAATTATTTACAAGTTCAGGGAAAGATTATTCAAGCTGTAGGGAAATGATAGGGAGGAATCATTCCAAAGCATTTATGTAGAAAAGGGTTTAGTAGGGGAGGTTACAGCCTGGGTAATAGGACCAATCCTATTACACCTTGCTTTACTGACTGGGGATCCAAACTGCCATTATATAGCTCTGTAATTCCAGCAAATCGTTCTTGTTATTGAGGTGCAAGTGCAGTTTGATACAGGCATTAACAGGGTTTATTACAAGGAAATATTTCTACAGTACATCTTATTTGCCCTTGTGTGGTGCAGTTATGTTATAAATAGAGTTGAGCGGACACCTGGATGCTAGGGTTCGACGGGTTCGGCTGAACTACACAAAAAAGTTTAAGTTCGGGACCCGAACTTGACCCAAACTTGACCCCGAATCCAAACCCCATTGAAGTCAATGGGGACACAAACTTTTGAGCACTAAAATGGCTGTAAAAATGTCATGGAAAGGGCAATAGGGCTGCAAATGGCATCAAAATGTGGTTAAGAGCAAGTGCTCTGCAAACAAATGTGGATAGGAAAATGATTTTAAATAACATAAAATACGTATAAATTAAAAATAACAATCTTGATCTAGGAGGATGAGGTCCATATGGAGTAGAAGGTAGAGGAGGCAGTGGATGTGGCGGTATAGGTGGAAGCGGCGGTGGAGGAGGAGGAGGTAGCTTACACTGCTTTTTGGTTTTACATTTATTTTTATTTTTTTAAATTAAGGTACACCCCAAAACATTGGGAAATATAACCTGTGATAACCCCCTCCAGCAGTGCTAAACAAACGTTCAGACAATACACTGGCTGCAGGGCAGGCCAGTACCTCCAAGGCGTAAAGGGCAAGCTCAGGCCATGTGCCCAATTTGGAGACCCAGAAGTTGAAGGGGGCGGACCCATCTGGATATCTGCTCTATCAATTTTTCGATGTTCTTTTCTGCACCTACCATGTTGATCACGGTTAACAGCGAATCAGGGTTCCACGCTGGAGAGGGAGCGTGAGAAAGAGAGATCAATGGAGATCAATGGATGAAATTTAATTGTGATCGAGCGGAAATGTGGGATAAGCTATTAAAACGGAAGAATTGAAGGAAAGGAGGGGTGGCGCGGCAATTACCCACTCCCGACTCGGGGAGGTAGTGACGATAAATAACAATACAGGACTCTTAAGATGCCCTGTTTTTGGAATGATTAATAAAAAATTATAGGGAATGTCACTGGGGTATTTTGTAGAGGTGGGACGAATCCAATTTTTTTCAAATCCGAATCCGAAAAGGTTCTCGAATATATCGAATCTTTCGAATCTTGAATCCTACGAATCCTGTACATAATTGTGTGAACGCACGGTGTAAGAAATAAAGTCAGACCGCGTCAGTTTGTCTGAACCTCCACCTCCCAGTCACAGTCGCACCCTATATGACCGCGATGACCCCTGCTATGACCCCTGCTCCTATCACTACAGAACATACAGGGTAATACAGCCACATACTCTTACATCCAGTGACGTCTCTTGTAGATGTTCTCTTTCCTCATCTTCTCCTTTCAGACCTTCAGACCAGACACCATTTTTCAGCCATTTTTCGTCTCTGCAGCTTGACAAAAAAAAAATCTTAGTTTACTACTTTTCCATCATCCTCCCATCTTCTGGACAAATCATCCTAACACCCCCAATACTGTTCCGCTGTGCTCCCCAATACTATACTGCAGAAACAGATAATACCCCTGATAATACTAGTACCACACAGAGCCCCCCATATAAAATACCCCTTCTTTGTGGCCTCAGTAGATGCCCCCATAGTGCCCCCCAATAATGTGCCAATAAGAAGTGGCCCCACAGTGCCACCCAATAATGTGCCAGTAAGTGTCCCCATAGATGCCCCCCTAATCATGTGCCAGTATCAAGTGCGGAGTGCCTCTCTCCTCCCCCCATGTGCCGGTATCATAGTGCCATCTCCCCCCCAATGTGCCCGTATCATAGTGCCATCTCCCCCCATAATGTGCCTGTATCATAGTGCCTCCCCCCAATGTGCCAGTAGTATCATAGTGCCTCTCACCTCTCCCCCTGGCATTCACAGATCCCCCCATCCTATAACAGTGCCATCCACAGACCCCCCCACCCCATAACAGTGCCATCCACAGACCCCCCCACCCCATAACAGTGCCATCCACAGACCCCCCCACCCCATAACAGTGCCATCCACAGACCCCCCCCATCCTATAACAGTGCCATCCACAGACCCCCCCATCCTATAACAGTGCCATCCACAGACCCCCCATCCTATAACAGTGCCATCCACAGACCCCCCATCCTATAACAGTGCCATCCACAGATCCCCCATCCTATAACAGTGCCATCCACAGAGCCCCCATCCTATAACAGTGCCATCCACAGACCCCCCCACCCTATAACAGTGCCATCCACAGACCCCCCCACCCTATAACAGTGCCATCCACAGACCCCCCCACCCTATAACAGTGCCATCCACAGACCCCCCACCCTATAACAGTGCCATCCACAGACCCCCCCACCCTATAACAGTGCCATCCACAGACCCCCCCACCCTATAACAGTGCCATCCACAGACCCCCCCACCCTATAACAGTGCCATCCACAGACATCCCCCACCCTATAACAGTGCCATCCACAGACCCCCCACCCCATAACAGTGCCATCCACAGACCCCCCCACCCTATAACAGTGTCATCCACAGACCCACCCCCCACCCCTTAACAGTGTCATCCACATACCCTTGCCGCTCGAGTAGTTATAAAATGTGCAATTCTGATTAATAATCATGCTGCCCCCTCTGTCTGTAGTATAACATTCAATGAATCTTACTTACAGGGCTACTGCTATCTTAATGCAGGCCGGCCGGGCAGACGAGCAGCAGCGTCACTGACTGACGTCATCTGCTTGCTTTATGAATGAAGCAGGCGGCGCAAGCAGATGATGTCAGTCAGTGACGCTGCCGCTCGTCTGCCCGGCCGGCCTGCATTAAGATAGCAGTAGCCCTGTAAGTAAGATTCATTGAATGTTATACTACAGACAGAGGGGGCAGCATAATTATTAATCAGAATTACACATTTTAACACTGTACTGGAGCGGAGGGGCCAGAGCATAGTGAACGCACCGGCCCCCAGCTCCGCCTCCCAGTCCCTCCCACCGGATTCGTCGGATTCGTTTCAGGCAAATTACGTTGGGATTCGAGTCCACGAATCCCACGAATCCAGCAAGATTCGAGGGATTCGTGGATTCGACGAATCCCCCGTCCCATCTCTAGTATTTTGGATTTGGAAACGTTAGACAGGAGAGGCCCTACTGCCGCTTTGCTGACTCTAGATAACTTCTACCTGATTGCACATCTTCGTGACGTCCACGATCCATTTGGATATCTTCTCTATCAACTTTCGATGTTCTTTTCAGAGCCTACCATGTTGATCACGGTTATCGGCGAATCAGGGTTCCACGCCAGAGAGCAAGCGTAATAAAAAGGGATCCCACATCCAAGGAAGGTCAATGGCTGCAATGTGATCGAGCTGAAATGTGGGACAAGTTATTAAAGCAGAAGGATCGAATGAATGGGCCAATTAAAGACAAATTTTACAAATTTAATTCCCTGTCACCTATGCATAGCAGGGGTTTTTCAGCACCAGAAATGGGTTAATGACACCCACCAATGGAACAGATGATTTAAAAAATGTTTGGTCCCTGTCACTAATGCAGAGCAGTCATGTCAAAAATGGTAAAATGTCACCCAAGAATGTAACAGAAAAATTAATGAAATATTTTTTACCTGTCTACTAGGTAGAGCAGGGGTCTATCACAGCCAAAAATTGGTGAATATTACACCCGAATATGTAACAGACAAATTAGTGAAATGTTACCTGTCTAGTAGGTAGAGCAGGGGTATATCACAGCCCAAAATTTGTGAATTTCACCCGAATATGTAACAGACAAATCAGTGAAATGTTTTTACCTGTCTACTAGGTAGACCAGGGGTATATCACACTAAAAGATTGGTGAATTTAACCCGAATATGTAACAGACAAATTAATGACTTTTTTTTACCTGTCTACTAGTTATAGCAGGGGTATATCACAGCCAAAAATTTGTGAATTTCACACAAAAACGTAACAGACAAATTAGTGAAATGTTTTTTACCTGTCTACTAGGTACAGCCGGGGTATATCACACCCAACAATTTGTGAATTTCACCCGAATATGTAACAGACAAATTAGTGAAATGTTACCTGTCTACTAGGTGGATCAGGAGTATATCACACCCAAAAATTTGTGAATTTCACCAGAAAATGCAACAGACAAATTTGTGAAATGACATAAAATAAAATAAAATACGTACAAAAAAAATAAAAAATAAACTTGATTTATGAGGTGGAGGTCCATATGGAGTAGGAGTTTGAGGAGGCGGTGGACGTAGCAGTGTAGGTGGAAGCGGTGGAGGAGGACGAGGTAGCCAACACTGTTTTTTGGTTTTAATTTAATTTAATATCATTTTTTTATTTTTTTTATTAGGGGAAAACTCCAAAAGAGAGTGAAATACCCAAAATACAACAATGAGCAAGTACGCTGTAGTATAACAATGGCTGGGTAAGGCCGGTATACATGTCTATTCTGCAAAAGGTAAGGACAAGTCCTGTGGGAGCCATGCCTGGTTCATTTTAATGAACGTGAGCTTGTCCACATTGGCTGTGGACAGGCAGCTGCGCTTGTGTGTGATAACGCCCCCTGCCGTGCTAATTACACGTTCAGACAATACACTGGTTGCAGAGCAGGCCAGCACCTCCAAGGCGTAAAGGACAAGCTCAGGCCATGTGCCGAATTTGGAGACCCAGAAATTGAAGGGGGCAGACCCGTCATTCAGTACGTGTAGGCGTGTGCACACATACTGCTCCACCATGATGCTAAAATGCTGCCTCCTGCTAAGACGTTCCATATCAGCTGGTGGTGCTGGTTGTTGTGGCGTGCTGACAAAGCTTTTCCACATTTCGGCCATGCTAACCCTGCCTTCTGAGGTGCTGGTGGTGCCCCAGCTGCGTTGGCGACCTCTTCCTCCTCCTCTGCCTTCGCCTTATGCTTCCACTGTGCCCCCGCTGTCAGGTGGAAATGCCACCAGCAGCACGTCTACCAGCGTGCGCTTGTACTAGCGCATCTTACGATCATGCTCCAGTGATGGAATTAAGGACGGTATGTTGTCCTTGTAATGGAGATCCAGCAGCGTGGCCACCCAGTAATCAGCACAAGTTAGAATGTGGGCAACTCGGCGGTCGTTGCGGAGACACTGCAGCATGTAATTGCAGTACGCAGCCCTGCAGGGTATTGCGATAGTGAGGTCACGGTTACTAGGCAAACGAGGGTTGCTCTTGGTTACTCACAGTTTATAGGATGACCCTGGGCAGGCGTACAGCAGTGATGGAGAGGCTGGCACAGAAGTCCTCTGGGGCACTCTCTGTATATAGGGACCAGGCTGGTGGTAGGTGAGGTGCCCTGGGTGTTGCAAGTATAATGTGCCTGTGGCAAGATCCCTTTAAGATTCGTTACGCCAGTGCCTGTAACGGTGGCACACCGATTGATAGCAGTAATAAGTGAGAAACACAGTTTGTGAACCAAAACTTTCTTTACTGGAAACAGTTAACTATATACAGTTCTTTAGGTTCAGTTCCATATGACAGATGCAGTTTCAAGCAGGCTTTTACAAATGGCAGGCAACAATGTTCTTGCAAGATACTTAGAGGGTTAAATACACTCACAGATCAGGCTGCATCTTTTCCTCAGAAATCCTGTGCACTATTCCTCAGAATTCCTGTCTGTCTTGATCCCAAGGCCCGTATGCCCTATTTGTGGCTTTATCCTTGGTAAAGAAACTTCCTCAGGTATATGTCTCCTTGCATTAGATAGATCCTTCTGCCCTTCAGCTCACTTGTCTGGCTGGAAACACTTCTGCTCTGCTTCTGTACTGTGCTTTGTGGGAACTGCAGGTTTCTCAGGAGGTAACTCTTCCCCTGGTAACAACTTCTGAGCTAACTCTGGCTCAAGAAATTCAGGCAGGCTAGACTGCACTCACTAGCCTCCTGGACTACACTACTCTTTCCTGCCTGGACCTACCTATATATATTAGGGGTTCCCTAGCTCCCTCTACTGTCTAGGAAAAGGAACTACACCCTAACAGGCCTGATACACAGATAAACAGGAAAATGCACATAAAACATCATATACATTACAATGGTCATATTAGCCCTTGTGTAGTGCCCACCTTTACCTAGTGGGACACTACATAATCGCTCATGGGTGCCAGGATGCCCAGAGGCAACGAAAAGCTGTCCTCTGTGGGAGGTGTATCGTCTGTGTCCTCTGTATCCCCCCAGCCACGCACCAGTGATGGCCATGAGCTGGTTTGGGTGCCACCCTGATTTGAACACGGATCCTCCTCCTCCATCTCCTTCTTCTCATCCTCCACCTCGTCATCCTCCAGAACTGTGCCCTGGCGGGACAATTGTGTACCTGGCATTTGTGGGTGCAGGAACCCACCCACTTGTGAATGACTGGCCGGAAACCCTATGAAATTATCCCTCTTCCTCCTCCTCATCCTGTGCCACATCTTCTTCCATCATCGCCAGCAGCGTTTTTTCAAGGAGGCATAGAAGTGGGATAGTAACGCTGAGAATGGTGTTATCGGCACTGGCCAT
The DNA here is from genome assembly GCF_905171765.1 of Bufo bufo. Taxonomy (NCBI): domain Eukaryota; kingdom Metazoa; phylum Chordata; class Amphibia; order Anura; family Bufonidae; genus Bufo; species Bufo bufo. Next base: position 166,323,058 of record NC_053391.1, on the reverse strand, counting down.
GTTGGTGGAGTACTCGAAACAGTTCAACAAGGAACACAGGTCTCACATGGAGGCCCAGTCATTGGTGGTGAAGTGGTGCTGTTCCGCAGAGCGACTCATCCGTGCGTGCTGCAGCTGAAACTCCACTATCGCCTGCTGCTGCTCGCACAGTCTGGACAGCATGTGCAAGGTGGAGTTCCACCTTGTGGGCACGTCGCATATGAGGGAGGCGGTGAGCTGGAAGGCCAAAGTTACGCTGCAGTGCTGACAGGCAAGCAGCAGCAGGTTGTGAACACCGAAAGCACGCACAGACAGCCCGCAGTTTATGCAGCAGCTCTGACATATCGGGGTAATTTTTAAGGAACCTCTGCACCACCAAATTCAGCACATTAGCCAGGCAAGGGATGTGCGTAAAACCGGCTAGTCCGAGAGCTGCTACGAGATTTTACCCATTATCGCATTATCGGGCTTGAATCATCGGTCTCTTGTTCAAGGCCCGTCCACAGCTCCTGCGCGGTGTGGGGTTTGTCCCCCAAATATATACGTTTTAAAACTGCCTGCTGTCGTTTACCCCTGGCTGTGCTGAAGTTGGTGGTGAAGGTGTTACACTGACCGGATGAGTATCCGGTAGAGAGGATGAGGAAGCGGAGTAGAAGGAGGAATCAACCTGAGGCTAACTGAAGCCGCCCTGCAATCCTCAGTGGTGGAAGGACATGCACCAATCTGCTTTCCGCCTCAGGCCCAGCCGCCACAGCATTTACCCAGTGTGCTGTTATGGAGATATAACGTCCCTGACCGTGCTTACTGGTCCACGTATCTGTAGTTAAGTAGACCTTGCCACAGATGGCGTTGCGCAGTGCACACCTGATTTTGTCCCCCACTTAGTTGTGCAGGGAAGGGATGGCACACCTGGAAAATTAGTGGCGGCTGGGCACGACGTACTGTGGGACAGCCACCGCCATAAGGCTTTTAAAACTCTCAGTCTCCACCAGACGGAATGACAGCATTTCAAAGTACAGTAATTTTGAAATGCTAGCATTCAGGGCCATGGATCGTGGGTGGGTAGGGGGGTACTTCCTCTTACGCTCTAGTGTTTGGGAGATGGAGAGCTGAACGCTTCCGTGGGACATTGTAGAGATACTTACTGATCCAGGTGGTGGTGTTGCTGGCACATCCTCTGTTTGCGGGGTGGCAGGTGGCACTGTCACTCCAGAGGTGTATGAAGAGATTGAGACTGCAGCAGAAGAGGAAGCAGGAGGAGCCAGAGACCTTTCTTGGTTTTTGAGGTGTCTACTCCACTGCAGCTCGTGCTTTGCACTTAGATGCCTGGTCATGCAGGTTGTGCTCAAGTTGAGAACATTTATGCCTCGCTTCAGGCTCTAATTGCACAGCGTGCAAATCACTCGTGTCTTGTTGTCAGCACATTGTCTGAAGAACTGCCACGCCAGGGAACTCCTTGGAGCTGGCTTTGGTGTGCTCAGTCCCTTGCTGCGGTGGGCAGTAGCAGACATAAGGTCTAGGGGACTGTCGCTCCGCTTTTGCACCCTGCTCCCTCTTCTGAGCTGGTGGCTCTGTGCAACCACAGCCTCTTCCTCCCAACTACACAGGTCACTCACAAGACTTTGATTCCATGTGGGGTCAAGGACCTCATCGTCCTCCACATCATCTTCCACCCAATCTTCACCCCTGCCCTCCTTGTCAGTCTGCATACTGCAGAAAGCCAAAGCAGTTGGCACCTGTGTTTCGTCATTTTCCGAGACGTGCTGCGGTGGTCCTCCCATGTACTCATCTTGAAAGATAAGTGGTTGGGCATTGGTGCACTCAATATCTTCCTCTTCTGGGGCAGGGCTAGGTGGCTGGCCCTGGGAAACCCTGCTAGCAGAGTATTTAAAAAGCAGAAGAGACTGCTGCATGACTTGGGGCTCAGACTGCTTGGCTGATTTGCAAGGGGGTGAGGTGAAAGACTGATGGACATCGGCTGCTGGTGCCAACTTTGATCTTTTAGCCGGAGACTGGGTGGGAGACAATGTAAAGGAACTGGAGGCACTGTCAGCAACCCAATCTACTATCGCCTGTACTTGTTATGGCCTCACCATTCGTAGAGCTGCATTAGGCCCTACCAAATACCGCTGAAGGTTCTGTCGCCTACACGCACCTGAGGAAGGTGTTTCACTTGTGCGTGTAGCTGGCACAGATCGACCATGTCCTCTCCCTGCACCCGGAGCTTCACCAACACTAGCAGCACCACGACCAGGTCCATGTCCCTAATTTGATGCTCTCCTCATTCTTTGCGTTCACCCACCAAACTAACAGATGGTTTATGTCAGGCGACAATGTAACCGTCAATAGTCAACAATTAAGTTCACTGACAATAAGGCTGTGATGGTGTCATAAAGAGAAAACATTTCTTGAGGTCTCACAACAGTGTGATAGGCGAATTTAATACAATTACTTCGCTGTCACAAAAAATGGGAATTTGTCAACCAACAATGTAACAGCAGTTTTGACTTGTTTTATTGGACTGTCAGAAATGCAGCACATGCCACAAATGTACTATCTAGCACAAAAAGTGTGCTTTTTTCAACCAACAATGTAACAGCAGTATTTAACGGTTTTATTGGACTGTCAGAAATGCAGCGCAGGCCGCAAATGTACTATCTAGCACAAAAAGTGAGTTTTTTTCAACCGACAATGTAGCAGCAGTATTTAACGATTTTAGTGGACTGTCATAAATGCAGCGCAGGCCGCAAATGTACTATCTAGCACAAAAAGTGTGCTTTTTTCAATCAACAATGTAACAGCAGTATTTAACGGTTTTAGTGGACTGTCAGAAATGCAGTGCAAGCAGCAAATGTACAATCTATCACAAATAGTGTGCACTTTTTTTAACCAACAATGTAACAGCAGTATTTAACGGTTTTATTGGACTGTCAGAAATGCAGCGCAGGCCGCAAATGTACTATCTAGCACAAAAAAATAGTTTTTTTCAACCGACAATGTAACAGCAGTATTTAACGGTTTTAGTGGACTGTCAGAAATGCAGCGCAGGCTGGAAGTGTACTCTCTAGCACAAAAAGTGTGCTTTTTTCAACTAACAATGTAACATCAGTATTTAACGGTTTTAGTGGACTGTCAGAAATGCAGCGCAGGCCGCAAATATACAATCTAGCACAAAAAGTGAGTTTTTTTCAACCGACAATGTAACAGCAGTATTTAACGGTTTTAGTGGACTGTCAGAAATGCATCGCAGGTGCAGATATGCAGTGCCTTTATCAGAAAGAGAAAAAAATCGCTTTAGGTCACACAAATATGTGACAGACTAATGTAATTGAATAATTTTTACTGGCAGGCATGCACTGCAGGCAGCAGGGGTACTTGATCGCCAAAAAAAAAGGGAATTTGTCCCCCTGGAATCTAACAGATGGATTTAATGAATAGATTTTCCCTGTCAGATATTCAGCACAGGGGTACTTCACAGAAAAAAATGTGAATATGTCCCCCCCTGGGGCCCTGAAGTCACAGACGGATTACCTATATTATGTTCCCTTCCCCTGACACATATGCAGTGCAGGTGTCCTTAAACAATGCCTAGATGTCGCCCAATGAGCTACCAGAACAGGATTAAAGTAATGACCCTGGCACACATGCAGTTGCAAGTGCACTGCACTTGCAAAAATGGTCACCGACGCCCCCCCTAACAAACAGACTGATTAAAGCTCATTTCTCTGTGGCACTGGGCTCAGGGGTACAAAAATGTAGCATAGCACCCACAAAAATAATTGCTGTAGTTTGCAGATTTAACACCAAGAACACCAGAATTGTTTCCTAATATCTCCCTCAGAGCTGCAGCATTGGTGCACTCAATCTCTTCCACTTCTGGGGCAGGGCTATGTGGATGGCCCTGGGAAACCCTGCTAGCAGAGTCATCAAAAAGCAGAAGAGACTGCTGCATGACTTCGGGCTCAGACTGCTCGGCTGATTTGCAAGGGGGTGAGGTGAAAGACTGATGGCCATGGGCTGCAGGTGCCAGCTCTGATCTTTTAGCAGGGGACTGGGTGGGAGATAATGTGATGGAACTGGAGGCACTGTGAGCCACCCAATCTACTATCGCCTATACTTGTTCTGGCCTTACCATTCGTAGAGTTTGCACCTTGCCACTCTGTGGTCTCCTCATGATGCTCCCATATCCACACTATGTCACCTTGCCACTCTGTGGTATCCTCCTGATGCTGGTGCTGCTGTTGCTACTGCCATCTCCACACTATGTCAACTTGCCTCTCTGTGGTCTCCTGATGCTGCTGCTACTGTCATCTCCACACAATGTCACCCTATCACTTTGCGGTCTCCGGATGCTGCCGCCATCTCTAAACTGTGTCACCTTGCCACTCTGTGGTTTTTCGATGCTGCTGCTACTGTCATCTTCACACTACAGGTATGTCACCTTGCCACTCTGTGGTCTCCTCATGCTTCTGCTATATCCATACTATGTCACCTTGCCACTCTGTGGTTTCCTACTGCTGCTGTCATCTCCACAATATGTCACCTTGCAACTCTGTGGTCTCCTCATGCTGCTACTGCCATCCCCACACTATGTCACCTTGCCACTCTGTGGTCTCCAGATGCTGCTGCCACCTCCAAACTATGTCACGTTGCCACTCTGTGGTCTCTTCATGCTGCTGCCCTCTCCACACTATGTCGCCTTGCCACTCTGTGGTATCCTCCTGATGCTGTTACTGTCGCCACCTCCAGACTCGGTCATTGTGCCACTCTGTGGCCTCCTGATGCTGCTGCCACCTTCATACTCTGTCATTGTGCCATTCTGTGACCTACTCATGCTTACAACTCACCACTATGTCATAGGGCCACTTTGTGGACTTCTCATGCTGTTCCCACCCTCCCCACTTCATGACTTGGACACTATTTTGCTTTTCTGTCTTGCTGACATAATGATTTAATTTACCTTTCTTCTGATCTTTTGACTTTACATAAAGGCAGACCCCTCCCCCTCTCTGGTTTTGGCTATTGTTTCTAAACAGACTGTAACCCTGTACATTAACTGTCCAATCATAGTTATCATCCAGCCATGTCATAATCCTCCTCATACATCAATAATTCCAGTTCCCCAGTTTTATTAGTCAGGCTTCTGGCATTAATATACATACATTTAAGAGGTAAACCTAAGACAAATTAAAGCACTTACAGGTATTTTGTCCAAACTAGATGCCTTTGCAGAAGGAATAGTATTGTTAGGAGGTGACTTTAATATGACCTTGGAACCCTTGATGGACTTCTCCATGGGCAAATCAATAGTTCCTAGCTCAGCAATCTCAAGAGCAAAGCTAGCATTATACTCTAGACAATTGATAGATATTTGGCACATTCTGCATCCCAAGGACAGGGATTATACATATTTCTCCCCAGCCCACCAATCTTACAGTAGACTGGGCATGTTTTTAATCTCCCATTATGCTCTGACCTTCCAACCCAGCTCACATATAGGGACTTATATCTGATCTGACCACTCCCTAATATTTCCATCTTTGGAATTACCAGGACTGGTAGCTAGGGAATGGACTTGACACCTCAACGAGCTCTCCTACATGATTGTGTGTGTTTGGTGGACTTAGATTCAGCAATTAAAGGTTTCATAATGGACCACTCATCGAATTCCCCAGCTCTTCCTGCAGTGGGAGGCACTAAAATGTGTACTACGAGGGGTGTTCATTCAGAATGGGGATAGACTCAAGAAGGAGAGAAATGCCAAAATACAACAGCTATTGTCCCAAGTTCATGCATGGAATGTTCACACAAACAGACATTAGACCCGGGACTACTTACTGAGCTTATCCTGGTCAGAGATCAACTCCAGAAGGCTCTTACGGAATAGGTCAGTAGAAATACAGAGAGATTTCATAGTTACCTCTTTTAAAACGCTAGCAAACCAGGTAAGGCCCTAACGAGACTCCAATACAACCTTGCCAACAAGCGAGTTACTTCCCCACTGTAAAAGATACGAGGGGCGCATCAGTCCATCATCCTAGCCAAATAGCTGAGGCCTTTAAAACATACTGTGAATCCTTATATAACATCAGGGGGCAACTGGCTGATATGCAGACATCAGACTTAGGCCTCATGCACACGGCTGTTGTTTTGGCGGCTCGGATGCGGACAAAAGATGCGGACAGCACACGGACCGCATCCGTTGCTCCGTTCCGTGGCCCCGCTAAAAAAATATAACATGTCCTATTCTTGTCCGCGCTTTGCGGACAAGAATAGGCATTTATATTGAAGGCTGCCATCCGTGTTTTGCGGATCTGCGATTTGCGGACTGCAAAACACACCACGATCGTGTTCATGAGGCTTTAGATAATCATATAAAAGCCTATGTAGATGAGACGGTGCTGCTCTCAATTTCTGAAGAGATTAGTTATAGGGTGGAGGATGAACTCTCGGAGATGGAAATCAGAGAGGTCTTGATCTCTTTGAAAGGGAGGAAGAGTCCAGGCACAGATGGGTTTACTGCACCATTTAAAAAAAAAAATTGATATCTCCTTATACCCTTCCTCTTGAAAGTATTTAATAGCATCTCCCCTACTTGCCCTTTTCCTAAACAAGCTTTATAAGGACATATAGCAGTGATTCCAAAACCTAATAAGGATGTGACTGCCTGCAATAACTACTGCCCCATTTCACTAATTAACTGTGACCTCAAAATTTATTCCAAACTATTATCAAACCGTCTCAGCAAAGCTCTTCCGGGGGTCATCCTTATCTCCAGAGCACATAGTTATCAGGCTCCGCTATGTCACCTATCAGTAGATGTTGAAAAAGCATTCAATAGAGTTCCTTGGAGGTTTATGACAGCCTCCCTGAAACAAATAGGACTATGGCCTACATTTGTAGGTAAAGTGTGTGCTCTTTACACCCACTGCTAGAGTCAGAGCTAATGGTATACTAGCACCTTCTTTTGACATCAGGAATGTGACCCGGCAGGGATGCCTTCTATCACCCCTAGTATATGTCTTGGTAATGGAACATCTAGCCACTGCGCTGAGAAGAAATCCAAACAATTCTGGAATACGGGTAGGAGAGTATCATCACAAACTGGCACTATATGCGGATGATCTTCTCCTATATGTCTCAAACCCCCCCACCTCTCTCCCATCTATCCTTAGTGAATTTCAGCGGTTTAGCCATTTTTAAAATTAACCTCACTAAAAGTGACACGTTGAATACATTGTTCTTTACAAATGATGCACTTGTTGTACAAAACAATTTCTAATTTTGCTGGCAGATTCAGAGTCTCACATACCTAGGGTTACAGATCCTGGCTCACTTACACCTACTGTATCCACTTGACTACCTACCACTGCAGAGGATGACTTTAGAGGTCCTGCAGAAATATTTATTGAATTCTATATTATGGTTTGTCAGGATGAATATAGTTAAAATGTATTTCTTACCGAGATTTTGTATCTCTTTCAAACAATACCTATCTGTGTTCCAAGTAGATTTTTCTGGTCCCTTCAAATAGCCATAACGCATTTTGTTTGGGGTACAATCAGACCCAGGATAAAAATTAAGACACTGACCAAACCCAGAAGTAGAGGGGGAGTTGGACTACCAGACCTCAAAAAATACTTCACCGATCCTCATGCGGATCTTAAATTGTTTAAGAAATAGAATTGGCCCTCAAAACAATTGAGAATCACGTGGAAGTGGGATGACTAAAATTTATTTTACTACATAAACATATATACATAAAAAATAGATAAAATATTTAAAAAGGACATCTAAATATGTCTGGAATCGACGTCGGTGTGGATATATCGCATTCAGGGTTCGCTGTATCAAAAAAGGCTGCATCCGTATCCTACCTTTAGGGATGACTCTTTGGATCACAGCTTTTGTGGTAGAGCGAATTCTACTTTAGTGGCGTGTACAATTATATGCAAATTGCAATCATCATGGTATATACTATAGATACATACAGATCCCATGCAACATACAGTTGTTTCAGAAGGCAAACATATAAGGCACCTTGAATGGTAAATTATTGCACATATTTCACCCTATAGTTCCACTTTAGGCAATATTCAAATTGTCCATCCAATTCGACTCTCTCAGGAGTCTAGGCACACCATATGTGTAACTCCAACCATACTGCAAATTTAATTAGCCCACATGTGTAGGGCTTTTTGTCTTCAGAATATAGTCTCTATAAAGTCCCAATATATTTTGTCCAAGTTATATCTCTACTCACTGTATACCTCGTTGGTTCACCTTATTCGATATGCGGGGGTTCCTGCTGTGGCGTCCCACAGTTCGACCGCTCTCCGCTCCGGCTGTGTTGGTTTCGATTTCGCCGAGGTCTTGCCTTAGTTCTCGCGAGAATCCTATTATGAATCTTTACTTGCGTGAGTAGGATAGGAAGATTGTTGCGCTTCTTTGGCAGTAAATTTTCATCTTTTAGTACATGGCCATGTACAATCGAGATTGATTATCACACAGGTATTCTGGATCTTAAATTGGTCAAATAGATCATCTCTTTAACTTTGGGTTCAGCTGGAAGGGGAACTATCCCCGATGGACTTGATAACTGCTCCATGGTTACTTTCAGATTATAGATAGCCATTGGAAGAATGGCCCATTCTAGTTCGCCATGCTCTTACTCAATGGGACAGATGGGCAATACAAAAAAATATAAAATATGACAGAGTTTACACAAACTGTGCAGCCTGCAATTATGACATGCAAGCTGCCTTAATATCCCATTCTATGTTGAGGCCGTGTGGTAGGAGGGTGCCCATCTCATATATCCACTCTGCTTCTCTTTTGTTTATCTGTTCAACAGGGTCTCCCCCTCTCCAGTGTCTCCGCACCAGTTCAACGGCATAGAATCTTAAACCGCTCAGAATTTTCTGGTGCACTTTTTTATAATGCGCCGAAACACTGTGGGGCTCCAGACCCTTCTTAATGTTTAAGACGTGTTCAGCAATGCGGGTTTTTAATTTTCTTAGAGTACAACCTATATATTGTGTCTTGCAGGGGCACTCTAACAAGTAGATTACCCCCGCTGTTTCACATGACAGATTCCCTTTTATTTTACACTCCTTATGTTTTGATGTTGACGTCACCATACTCGTATTGATGTTTTTCTTGTCTTCCTTGGCCCTATTTTTACATCCTATGCAAAAGCCGCACCATGTGAACACATCCCGATGGATGCGGGATCCCTTTTCTTTATTAGGGCATCCATGTACGATCTTATTCCTAACAGTTGGAGCCCTTCTGAATATGAGAGGGGGTTTGTGTGGAATCAGATCCCCTATTACACCATCGTTCTTAAGGACGTTCCAATTTTTGTTAATAATGTCCCTAATACGGGGGCAGTGGACAGAGTAAGTGGTGGAAAAAGCAAACCTATACCGATCACTGTAATCTTTCTTTTTAAAATGATCACTGTTTTTTTCATCTTTACTTGTTACACTGACATCTCTTACTTCCTCCCTTTGTTTAAACAGCAGATCCTTTGCATATCCTTTCTCCCTAAACCTTTCGAGGATTATGTCACTTTGTGATTCAAAATCATCAGCCTCAGTGCAGTTGCGTTTAATGCGCTGTAATTGCCCTTTAGGCACATTTTGGATCATTTTGGATCCATGGTCTATAATGGCAACTGCTCCTGTCAATGTAACCATTGCGATCTGTAGGTTTAAAATAGTTTTTTGTTTTTATCCTCCCTTGTTCGACCGCAATTTCCAGATCCAAGAAATGGATCATCCTCTTGCTAATTTTCTCAGTGAATACAATATTCCAGGGGTTATCATTGATATATACAATGAACTCTTTAAGCGCGGTTTCTGTGCCACGCCAAATACAGATACAGTCATCGATATACCTCTTCCATAATTGCAGACAGCCTGCTTCATTCTCCACACACACCAGTGGTGTGCAGGCTGCACAGTTTTTGTAAACTCTGTCATATTTAAATTTTTTTGTATTGCCCATGCAAAGCGCATGTGGATAATGTTTGCAATTTGTTTTTTATCTGATATTGTGTATGATTGATTTTTGTATTATGGATGTTTTTAGTGTTGTTTGGATTTAATGCATGTCACCCGCCATCCGGACCAATCGAAAGTTGGGTGTTGTCCTAGAGCAATATAGGAAGGTTATTTAACACTGAGTCTAAGGGGAATTCAGTTCCTCAACCCCTGACGAAGTCTAAGGCGAAACCCGGGTCGGGTGTGATTTTATGAAATGTCTTTTATCACATGGACTTTGTAAGTACAATAAATTGGATACTTACTTTTACCACTTGGGTATTGCGCTATGTGTCTCTTTGTCTTGTGAAGGAATTGGTGCCGTATATTGAAGTTTTCGGTTGGTATCAAGACGCTACAGGAGACGTCCATAGGAGTGGATTTATAACAGATGCCTGCTGGAGCGTGTGTTGAAGTCTGCATTGTGTCTATTACTATTTGGTCATTCAATTCATTATTTTATAATTATTTAATGATGTCTTAAATCTGCATATCTATCTATCTATCTAGCTACCTCTATCTGTCTTTTTATCATCTATTTATAGAAATTAAGAGTACATATGTTATTTGAAAATGTGTTAAACAAATTAACAGCCTATGTAAGAAAGGCCCGTTATTATGGGCATTGAATTTACTGGAATTCACCACTCTCCTGCTGTCCACACAAATGCTTTGCCTGTGAATCATGTCACAACAGAAAAGGATGAATGTCATCCTGTGGGGTTTGTTTGTTTGACTTTTTATAAATTAGAGAGCTAACACAAGCAATAGACTAATCGGGCTGCCAGAAACACTGTGCAAGGGCTAATCCATCTTCTTTAAAAAGTGCTGACAGGGTAAGTACAGATTGCCTGGTTCTTACATTACTATTTTCATTGCAAAACTCTCTGCCAATCATGCTTTATTATTGCATGATGCAGATACAGCCTGGTTCTGCTTTGTTTTACTGCATTATTTTATTTATTTTATTGTAAATATTAAGCAGTATGGAACTGTGTTTTACTTAATCTTTTTAAGTAAAACAATCTTATTTGATTAGCATATTTTACACTAATCTTATCAGGACTCTGAGCTGTGTAAATGCTAGATTACTAGTATTAAGTCTATCAACTTGAGTTAAAAGTATAATCTATTATAATTATATTTGGTGGTAAATCTAGTAGAAACACTTTTAAAGTTCTTTGGAAAATATACACCCACAATAGAAAGAATCAGCCTTTGACCTTATGCATTTCTCAAATCAATTCGTTTTAGTATATCTTAAAGGCTATATCCTTAATAATTGAAGTAAAATATCACAAACAATATCCTAGAAAATATACTGCCCTATGATATAAATGCTTAAACTGGCAACAAAAAGATATAGAAAAAATGCTATACTCGCAAAGAAGAGCTTGTCATGATATGATCTTAAGGTGCCCAATAAGACTCATATAATCTCTAAATAGACATATAAGACTTATATTACACTGAATAATGGATTGACATATGCAGCGGGACACTGGCACGGCTATGATACTAAAACTACGTAAGTGTAATCATATTAAACACATTAAAACTATTTTATCTGGCTGGAGAATCCCTTGAGAAGGATGTGTAGAAATTAGTGTTATATAATTTTATTATTATTCCATATTATTTTATCTAGCTCATTAAACATCTTTCAATAGATTAGAATAGAAAATTGGAGAGAAGAGCCAAAAGAATTAATATGAACATGATCAAGTAATACAGATGTTTAATTTTGTATATACAAAAATATGGGGCATATATATTAAGACTGGCGTTTTAGGATTCGTTTACATCACCATTCAGCCAGGAAAATGGAAAGGACGGATTCGGCACATAACTGAGCCGATCGGAGCCCACGGGGCCTCATAGACTGTAATAGAGTCCGTTAGGTTTCCACTCAGAAGAAGATTTTTGAAGTCCTGCATGCACAACTTTTGTCTCCTCTCCAAAATCTTCTTCTGAGTTGTTCTCTCAAGAAATGTGAAAGGGCTCTATATGGGCACTAAGTAATGATGAGTTTTCATAATCTATCATTAGTGTTGTTTAGTAAAAATCCATTTTAGCATTAAATGGATTTTCTGGTGTTTTACTCTGCTCATTGCCAAAAATGTCTTCTGCAGCTGGTGAATGATTTGTGTCGATGATAATCCCAAGACGTCCAATTAACTGAGAAAAAGTGAAAAAAATATTGAATATATCATCTATATTTTTTTTGTTAAAATCTGGCTATTGCTAGTGAATAGAAGCGCATGATTTACGTAGATTTCTATGTGAATTAAGCACAGATGGGGGGTTTCTGGTTTTCTGTGAATAGAGCTTAATCACAGTATAAGTAAACTGTAACACAACTTTTCAATGTACTTTGTGCTTCAGTTCTTCACAGTTTTATAAAGAAATTGAGTTTTAGTAAGTGAATCTGGACTACAGGCAGCAAATGGGTACATAGTTTTGTTTGTAGCTGAGCGCTAGATGCAGTTATATCTAGTGTAGGCCAGGGTTCCTCAACTCCAGTCCTCAGGGTCCACTTGCCGGTCATGTTTCAGGATTTCCTTAGTATTGAGCAGGTGATATAATTAGTGTCAACGCATCAGGACTTACCACAGGTATTCATTCTGTGGATTATTCTCAAATTATGACCGGTAGGTGGGCCCTGAGGACTCGAGTTGAGGGACTCTGATCTAGGCAATCCTCTGCGAGCTAAGATCAATTATTCCACCTGGGAATGATTATAGATGCACAAAGGGAGCCTCCACCCCTTAACTGATGCCACAACTTTCTGTGATCGCCACCCCACTAGAGTTAAACAGCCGTGATCAGTCAAAACTACAAACAAACCTCCTTCCAATGTGGGAAGGACAGTAAATCTGAGACGAGATACATGTATAAAAAGTCTAAGAAAAATATCAATGTGAAATGGTTGCACTATGTTAAACTACCAATTATCAATGCAAAATGCCTTCAATATGTCCAACTACCGATGTGAAAACAATTACAAAATTACCTCTGTTCTTTTTGTTACTTCCCAGGTCATTTATCAGTTGTTATCTGCAAATGCAGAGGAGAGGTAATATTGTTTAAGAGTAAATATTTCTCATCAGCAATGTTCACTGTGTTTTCCTTTGTCTTCTTCTTGTTAACATTTATAATTGCCTAAACAAAAACAGATGCAATCAATGAAAACTAGAATGCACTTGAAAATGTCCAGGATCATTTAAAGAAAAGACATGCTGTCTATGCAAAAATAGTGTTCTCTGCAGTATAATAATGGGATGTTCTAAAAACAATTTTCCTAAAGTGTTACTTAAAAACAGCCCCTAATGTCAAGCAATTTTGCTGAGAAAACAGTTAAATTGGACATGAATACAATTATATTCAAGCAACATTAATTTCATGCACACATTTATAAAACATTAAATCTGTTGTTTGTTTTAACGAGCTGCATGTAGCATCTCAAAGAAACGTCTTTGTAATGAGCATGATGAGCATGAAAGTCTATTTCATTCTAGTTAGGGGATCGTCTCGTCGATTATCATTCTGGTTTATAGAAGGGGTCCTCAGTGGGGTACCCCCCATGATGTTGATATAACCCCTTTAAATATGTCATATAAATATGTCATATCATAATTCATTTATTTTGTGAACTATTCAACCACCTAATATATAGCTCTAAGATATTATGACAGTGGCAGAATTAAGATCCCGTATCACTGTGCTATTATGTCACTTCCACTGTGTTAGCAAACTTTATGTGCTTACATAATCACAAGGGAAACCTATGATTTCCTACCATGGAGGAGGTAGGGCAATGATCAGGATACACATTGTGAGTATAAGGTTTACTGTACCACAGTTTAACTCACTTTCTCATAGTGTAAAGATGGCTGCAAGTATTTTGTACCTTTCATTCTTGGTGGTACATGCAAAGTCTCAAATTATATCTCAGATTTTCTACTTGTATTTGAGGACACATTCATACTCTAAGGCAAAGTACTGGCAATCTCTCAGAACACAATCACAATCACATTGCTGAAAAAGGTATAAAATGTAACTTCTTAAAAATACTACTGCAGCGTCCCACTGCAGAGCAGTAGTACACTGTAAAATACGGGTTAAATATATTTTTCTTTAATAAATGCATTTTTATATATGATAGGCTGTATTTGCAGCCACCACTAGATCTGTCCGTGTCACCTTTTCAATATAGAGAGGAGGAACATTTCAAAAACAGGTCCGTAAGTTCAAGCCTAGCCAGCAGACAGAGCAGATACAAAATGGGATAGCCAACAAAAGAGTTAGCCCTGGATTAGGTGCCAGATCAGAAAATAACTTTACTTGGAAAAGTCTTTGAAGAATTGCTCCATTGACCTTTAAAACTCCATTGCCTTGTGTTCGGGAGTTTTTTTTCTGGTGTGTGGACACACAAAGAGCATATTGATCGTCATTATAAAATATCTGCATTCTGCAGAGGACACTGTAAACAAGTATGCTGTAACTATGGCAACCTGTTCAAAAAAAAGGTGCAGAGCATAATTTCAATTAAGGTCCACCCTGTGTTTGCATTGCTTAAAAGAGAAGTGTTAAGTCTCATAACTGGGTGTTTATGTACAAGTCAGCTAGAGAATTACAGTGTAGGGAAATTTGCTGTAAACAGACACTTTAGCCTATTAACTACCTCTGCAGCCATGTCACCTGTGTGAAGTACATTTGAGTATCACCTGCTAGTCCTGCAAGAAAATAATTCATATGGTATGTTTGCATTTGAATTCTTCAGTAAAAAAAAAAAAAAACTTCTGCTACACAACTGCCTCACTATTGCTTGATACACCGCATCGACACCTTCAGCTGGATCAAGGGACCCCACCTCAAAACCTTCAAGATTAAGGACACCTCCATCAGGCATGAGGATCCCAAAACCAGAGAGTGCCCTGATGGAAAGAACAGGTGCAACCTTCCCATCACTGCACTACCCAGGGGAACGCCAGAGCGAGTAAGTGTTACAAGCACCATTTTTGCTACTATCACTCCTCCTGTCCCCTCTCCTTGGAAAATTATATTGCATTGAGCCATGTGATCCTGTGGCCACAACTTTGTAGCCTACCTATTCATTACTACTTTCATTTTCTTCATATCACATACAAAATGTAAAAGCTCTTTTTAAAGGTTTCTCAAACCAAATTCCTACAATGAATTTACAATTTATTTTACACATTTCTACTTAATTTAGGGGGTGAGGATTGGTGAGGATTATCCAAGATGTCATACTAATGTCACCTTCAAATGCCCAAGAACCACCTAAAGGCAGCCAGATACTTATATCATAAGAAGTCTATTTTAATAATTTTGAAAGAGTTTTTCAAAGATAAATCAACTCTTGTTATTTATTCTTTTTGAGAAATTCTGAGCTTGACTTTTGGCACATCTAACAGGGTCCTTATCTGAGGAGAAACATGAGAAGTCATTCAAAGTGAAGTGTAAAATAAAGTTTTTCCAGGACCTATTAAGTCTCACGAACTCACTTAACATGCCTGTAAGATAACATTTTTAATATGCTTAGTATTCCGAAGACATGTGGAGAGGCCTCTTTGGAAACTGCTGAAGTGACATTTTTCTGACAATTCTGTTTCTGCTAATATCCTTTACCAGGTTTTTAGCTTGGGCTATGAACAAGACTTCTGATGCAGATGGGACCAAAACCAATCCTCTCTGGTGAATGCACAAACTGCTGAATCCATCTGATCTGTGTACCAGTGAGAGGAATAATTCTGGCCCCGATCACAGCCCAGGCTGGAAACCTGGTCAAGTATGTGACATTGGTAGAAGCAGGATATTCAGAACAGGAGTGTCAAGAATCCAAGAGGCCGATCCACGCAACTTCTGACTAATAAATATATGACAAACGTTCTCCTACTGGCAGGTTAGGTGTAATAAAGATTAAACCTCTTTAATTGATTTCCACAAGCATGATGGAATGATAAAATTCTGTTCAGAAGTGTTGCTCCATATGCAATAATAACTGATAATGGGGGATGCCAAGAAGTTTTACAAGTATAATCACCAACTTGCAAAGGTCAATGGGTTTAAATAATACTTCTTTTTACATATATAAAGTATAGTATAGTCTGAGCAGTCACTTACGGGCATATGGAACGAAAATCATTAATAAAAACATTTAATAAACATCAAAATGCAATACAATAAAAACTGAAAACAAAAATAAAAATAAAAACCCGGTTATTGAGACTCCAGTTGGGGATGTACTCTATATAAAGTGCTTGTGCTTGGGAGCGTATTTCCTAAGAGAACAAATGTCCTCGGAATTATGAATAAAGTTGATACAACTTCAAATGGGCTGATGCATATGAAACACCATGAATGTGCACAGATAGATACTGAAAAAACCTGCCAGTCAAAGGGACCCACAGCAATAGTTAAATCCAAACAAAGTTCGGTAAATGTGGTGGGGTACTGATAACCCACACGTCGAGGCCAACCCACACGTGCGAGACCAACACCACTTGTTACCTGTCCCGAGGTCTTCAGAAGGAAATACCCTCCTCACAATAAGTAAGTAGTATGTCCTGCTCTTACGGTTCCAAACAAAAGTCACACCAAACGAAGGTAGAGAATGCTGGCTTGTCACGTGATGTGTCGGCAGGAAGTGCTGGCTGGTCACATGATGTATCACGTGGTCATGGTGATCCTGATATCTTCAATGTGGTATGAAGAAAGTGGATCCAATAAAATACCATCTAATGGTGTAAAAATAGCACAAAGTTCTGATTCATCCAGAGAATCTTCAAACTGACATGTCAGGATGGGTCTCTTTATTCATCGTTCCCAGGAAGTTTATTCTCTTAGGAAATATCTCCCAAGCGCAAGCACTTTATATAGAGTACAATCCCAACTGGAGTCTCATTATCCGTGTTTTTATTTTTATTTTTATTTTCAGTTTTTATTGCATTGCATTTTGATGTTTATTAAATGTTTTTATTACCGGTAATGATTTTCATTCCATATGCCCGTATGTGAGTGCTCAGACTATACTATACTTTATATACCTTTTCCCTAGTTGACTAGGTGGGTAAATTCAGTTCTTGTAGCACCACTGCACAATTTAGGCTGGGTGAGCCTCAATATCTATATTACTTCTTTTTACGTGCAAAGGTTTTACAGGAGAATTAAACATTGTCTTCCCAAGTGTGAACTGCTGATAAAAGGGCTACTAAGAAGCAGGACCTTCATGGTGCTACCAGGAGAAATATACTGTATAAAGAGGCTGTCCTAATCAGTAAAACGCTATAATAAATAATCTGGAGTTGTTTACTTGCATTTCGTTTTTCATTTACTTCCCTATGACATATGTAGTCTTGAACATGATTATAACATATAATTATAGGTTATGTATAATATTATTTTTTAATTATGTTTTATTGTCAGTTGAATGCACACAATGAAAATTTTAACACTAAAATGTTCCTAAAATTGGACAGCTGTTTGCTATAATTAGTGAATTGATTAACATTACAATTTATAAAAGACTAAGAATAGATATCATAAATGTCAGAGGTTATTATGGCTGTTTCTACTGCATAACATATTTATACAGTCACTGAAAAATATATTTAAAAAAATGTTTAGTCGCTGGTCTTCGATCCTCCTGTGCTGTCCGTTCATTCACCTTAGTTATGTATAGGTACCGACCTATATATAACTTAGGTTGACTTTACACTTGTCTAAATGTACACCAGGTCCATTGCTGATGTAGATTTAGACCAATTTCTATGCCTAAAACATGTGTAGAAAATGATAAATGAAATGGGTCTGCCAGCCCACCCTTTTCCCTGCCCACACTGCACCCCCTTGTTTAGACTTGGCATGAGGGGCATAAAACGGGAAAAAGTCACAGATTGTGAGACAAATTATCTTTGTGCCGCAATCTATGACAGACATAAGCCAAAAAGTGGTGTATATCTGTTTGTAAATGACCCTCCATATAATCTAAAACCTTAAGTAGTTTATTATCTCCAGATGTAGCATGTCATTCTAATTGTATTGAAACAGTACAGAGTGCTATAGATGTAGCAATTTTCATTTAGCTTTTTAATGAGTTAAGTAAATGATGGCAGTGAACTTCTAGGCTGCCTGTACACCATGCGGCCCTGGCAGCAGGACAACTACTAATTGCTAGGGCACATTCGTAATTACCTGCCAGCATTTGTACATGCTAGTATTTCAAATAGCATGTAGAATCACGGCCCAGCAAGTACATGCATAGCCTGGCAATTAGTGGTGAGTTGCTTGCAAATCCAGCTACCAGGAAGGCATCATGTATGGACAGCCTTAATTGACTTTTTCAATGGCTTTTGTGACATGATATCACAGACCAGTCAAGTATAGAACTGCTTTATCTGTATGTTATTGTACCATGCTGTGGACACGGCTGTAACGTTAAAGAGGACCTTTCACCGATCCTGACATTGTGAACCAAGTATCATGACATATACAGCAGCGCCCAGGGATCTCACTGCACTTACTATTATCCCTGGGCGCCGCTCCGTTCTCCCGTTATGTCCTCCGGTATGTTCGGGGTCTTGGTTATAGTAGGCGGAGTCTGCCCTTGTTCTGCGGGCGTCTCCTTCTCTTAGGCTGTAGCGCTGGCCAATCGCAGCGCAGAGCTCACAGCCTGGGAGTTTTTTTTTCTCCCAGGCTGTGAGCTCTGCGATACGATTGGCCAGCAGTGCGTCTTATGGGGCGAATGCTGCTGATTTTGCCAAATTTTCAATGATACACCCGCCGCAATGCCGCGCGGTGGGTGTATCAGCTGTGAGGGAGGAGGGGCTGGGGGCCGGTATCTGCTTTTATAATGACAGCGGGGCCCATGCAGTGACTGTATTCTACTACACGGGCCCCGCTCACTGTATAATTGTATCTGTAATAGTTAATTGTTATGTATATAATCGCATAATCAGCGCCTGTATACTTACAACTACAAGCGCTCAGTAGCAGAGAGGAGGGAGGAGGCAGGGCGGGAGGACGGGCGCTGGCAGCGTGAGTCACTACGTCACGCGCCTGCGCCGCCCACTTTATGAATGAAGCAGCCTGACATAGTGACTCACGCTGCCAGCGCCCGTCCTCCCGGCCTGCCTCCTCCCTCCTCTCTGCTACCGAGCGCTTGTAGTTGTAAGTATACAGGCGCTGATTATGCGATTATATACATAACAATTAACTATTACAGATACGATAATATACAGTGAGCGGGGCCCGTGTAGTAGAATACAGTCACTGCACGGGCCCCGCTGTCATTATAAAAGCAGATGTGACCCCCACCCACTGTATTGAGGGTCATTCACTACAAGGACACTGTTATGGAGGGGATCTGTGGATGACACATAGCATAAGATGCTATATATGTGTCATCCACAGATCCCCCCATAACTGTCATACACAGATCCCCATAACAGTGCCATCCAGAGACCCCAATAAGAGCCACCCACAGATCCCAATAAGAGCCACCCACAGATCCCACATAAGTGTGACCCATAGATCACCTATAAATGTGTCACCCACAGATCCCCCATAAGTGTCACCCACAGATCCCCCATAAGTGTCACCCACAGATCCCCCATAAGTGTCACCCACAGATCCCCCATAAGTGTCACCCACAGATCCCCCATAACAGTGCGTCACCCACAGATCCCCCATAACAGTGCGCCATCCACAGACCACAATTAGTTCAAAACCCACCAAAAGCACACCTTTTGGTTCAAAATATTTTTTTTCTTATTTTCCTCCTCAAAAACCTAGGTGCGTCTTATAGGACGAAAAATACGGTAATCTCTCAAAAATACATATACACTGCTCAAAAAAATAAAGGGAACACAAAAATAACACATCCTAGATCTGAATTAATTAAATATTCTTCTGAAATACTTTGTTCTTTACATAGTTGAATATGCTGACAACAAAATCACACAAAAATAAAAAAATAGAAATAAAATTTTTCAACCCATGGAGGTCTGGATTTGGAGTCACGCTCAAAATTAAAGTGGAAAAACACACTACAGGCTGATCCAACTTTGATGTAATGTCCTTAAAACAAGTCAAAATGAGGCTCAGTAGTGTGTGTGGCCTCCACGTGCTTGTATGACCTCCCTATAACGCCAGTGCATGCTCGTGATGAGGTGGCGGACGGTCTCCTGAGGGCTCTCCTCCCAGACCTGGACTAAAGCATCTGCCAACTCGTGGACAGTCTGTGGTGCAACGTGATGTTGGTGGATAGAGCGAGACATGATGTCCCAGATGTGCTCAATTGGATTCAGGTCTGGGGAACGGGCGGGCCAGTCCATAGCATCAATGCCTTCGTCTTGCAGGAACTGCTGACACACTCCAGCCACATGAGGTCTAGCATTGTCTTGCATTAGGAGGAACCCATGGCCAACTGCACCAGCATATGGTCTCACAAGGGGTCTGAGGATCTCATCTCGGTACCTAGTGGCAGTCAGGCTACCTCTGGCGAGCACATGGAGGGCTGTGCGGCCCTCCAAAGAAATGCCACCCCACACCATTACTGACCCAATGCCAAACCGGTCATGCTAGAGGATGTTGCAGGCAGCAGAACGTTCTCCACGGCGTCTCCAGACTCTGTCACGTCTGTCACATGTGCTCAGTGTGAACCTGCTTTCATCTGTGAAGAGCACAGGGCGCCAGTGGCGAATTTGCCAATCTTGGTGTTCTCTGGCAAATGCCAAACGTCCTGCACGGTGTTGGGCTGTAAGCACAACCCCCCACCTGTGGACATCAGGCCCTCATATCACCCTCATGGAGTCTGTTTCTGACCGTTTGAGCAGACACATGCACATTTGTGGCCTGCTGGAGGTCATTTTGCAGGGCTCTGACAGTGCTCCTCCTGTTCCTCCTTGCACAAAGGCGGAGGTAGCGGTCCTGCTGCTGGGTTGTTGCCCTCCTATGGCCTCCTCCACATCTCCTGATGTACTGGCCTGTCTCCTGGTAGCGCCTCCATGCTCTGAACACTACGCTGACAGACACAGCAAACCTTCTTGCCACAGCTCGCATTGATGTGCCATCCTGGATAAGCTGCACTACCTGAGCCACTTGTGTGGGTTGTAGACTCCGTCTCATGCTACCACTAGAGTGAAAGCACCGCCAGCATTCAAAAGTGACCAAAACATCAGCCAGGAAGCATAGGAACTGAGAAGTGGTCTGTGGTCACAACCTGCAGAACCACTCCTTTATTGGGGGTGTCTTGCTAATTGCCTATAATTTTCACCTGTTGTCTATCCCATTTGCACAACAGCATGTGAAATTGATTGTCACTCAGTGTTGCTTCCTAAGTGGACCATTTGATTTCACAGAAGTGTGATTGACTTGGAGTTACATTGTGTTGTTTAAGTGTTCCCTTTATTTTTTTGAGCAGTGTATCATTTTACAGGTCAGAAAATAGAGAAGAAGGCAACTGTGAAAGGGATACTTTGGGGATCATGTGTTTATAAACAGGCTGTTTGCCACCATCTGTTTACCCATAATCATATATGTCACTGTCACATCAACATTACTAATACTTTCTTGCCGTTAAAGAGCTTGAAAGGAGACCTCAGATTGTCATACCCAACTTATCAGGGCAATGTGAGTACTTTCGATTCAGGTCTAATTTATTCACACCTGAATTGAATCTGACAACTTAATTTATCTCTAATACCGGGTCAATAACAAGGGGTGATCAATAATATACAATTGATTGGTACTTGTTTAAAGAGTCTTTCATGAGGCTTTATACAAAATGAATGGGGAGAAGGGAATTTTATTACGATCATTTGTCTCCTGGTCAGTTTGCATATAATTTGTAGTTTACACAAGGAAATGCGCTGCCCACAATTTAGGGCTTTAGGTGCAGTATGAAAGATGTAATTGGTGACCAGAAGCAAATTTGCACAGGTCAATTACTTGGAATTATCCTTAACCCTTTAAGGCATAATCCCGTGCATGTACAGCCATTATGCACAGGGAAATGTATGGAGCGAGCTACTGCATATAAAGCAGGCACCCGGCCACAATAACCAGGAATGACGATGATGCCGAAACAAGTCATTTAACCCATCAGATGCCATGTTCAATAGCGACCGCAGCTCCCTCTGCCTTCCAATTGGAATCCTTGTTGTAAAATTATGGGCTTTGATGGGTTACCATGACAGTTTGAGGCCTGCTGAGACATAGCTCTGCAGGCAGAGCAGCAGAATCCAATTCACTATAATAGATCTCTATTATTGTGTATGGGACAAGGGATCAAAGATTCCAGGTTCAAGCCCCCTAAGGAGGCTAAAAGGTATTACATTAGTTAAAAAAAATATATATATACATGTGCAAGAAAAAGTATGTGAACCCTTTGGAATTATATGGATTTCTTCACAAATTGGTCATAAAATGTGATCTGATCTTCATCTAAGTCACAGTAGACATTGCATTGTGAACTCCATAATGAAAAAAAAAAACAATAACACGTGATTCACCACTTTTTTAGTCACCTTGTCCCCACCAAAAACTTGAGTAACAGTGATCAAAAGTACCTAAAAAATTATACTTATAAAAACAACAGTTTGTCCTGCAAAAAACAAGCCCTCATAAAGCTCTGTAGATGGAAATATAAAAAAAAACTGTTATGACTGTCAAAAAATGGCAATACAAAGAAAATTTTGATTTTTTTAATGAAATTTTTTTGCGCACAGTGAAAGTCGTGATATGAAAACTCAAAAAAACCTTGGCAGAATGTATTTTTTTTATTCAATTTTACTCCATAAAGAATATTTTTATCATTTTCCAAAACAAGACATGAAATGCCACTATTGAAAATGCATCTTGTCCAGCAAAAAATAAGCCCTCATATGTCTATGTTAGAAAATGTTAAACATTATGACTATTGGAATATGGGTAGGAAAAATCTAAAATACAAAAATGAAAATAGAAAAATTAAACAACTCTCAGCCAAATTATACTGACACTCCACAGTCTGGCTGTCTGATACTGCAGGAAACAAAGTTCAGGCATTATAACATACCCAGTCGTTTGTTCCCCAATAGATAAATACTGCTAGAGTTATCTGGCATTGTCCTATATCATTTGGCAAGCAGCCATCTTATAATAATTTCCAAATACGTTTTTGTTTAGAGATTAGATGATCAATTAATTGATATAGTAATTTAAATGTTAGTAATATGACTCCTATTATTTTCCCAGACTGAGCAACAAATAATCTGCTGACAAAATTAAAGATCTTCTGGTTTGAGGTTAGCACCTTATAGCAAAATGGCAATTTGCATATCCAACACCTTTATTCCTAGGAAACACAACCCTTCAAAGCTCAGACCATGTATGTACTTTGGGTGTAGTTATTGATCGAGAATTGTTCCATAGGAAGCAGATATCAGCCATTATTATATTTTCATACTTACACCTAAGGAATATTGCATAAATTAAACACACCATTCCAACAGAAGATTTATCCAGACTAGTGCACGCCTTTATAACCTCATGGCTGGACTACAGTAATTACCTTTACATAGGCCTACCAGACAAAGCAATACACAGCCTTCAGCTAGTTCACAATGCTGCAGTTAGATTAATAACAAATAAGCCTTGCCATGCTACTATAACACTAATCCTCCACCCTCTACTTTGGCTGCCTCTAAAATGCAGAACAACTTTTAAAGGGAACCTGTCAGGTTGAACATGGCATATAAGCTGCAGGCATCATGTTATAGAGTAGGATAAGCTGAGCAGACTGATATATAGGACTGTCTCCTTGACCTTACAGCCCAGAATGAGCAGGGATTTCAATGAATATAATACATGAAATACATGTTTTACTGAATCTTTTTAAATGAAAATGATATATACTATAACTTGATGCCTGCAGGTTAATTTTGCATTTTAATGGGGACATGTTACCTTTAAAATTTGCTTGCAGACCTTAAAAGCCATTAACAATTAAAGCTTCAGGTATCTGAAAGAACTTCTGCCACCCTACACTCCTTGCCTTACCCTCATATTAGCAGGCATGAATAAATTATTAATAACCAGGATCCATCATAAAAAACATTGCAGCCAGTGTCACATCAGGTAGGAAGTAATACAGCACTGTACTTTACCCAGACCACTGTCCCTAACTACTTGGAAGATTCACCCTAATTAGCCTCCCCAAACTGGGTGACGGTTCCTAACCTTAGTGCACAGGACCTAATCTGAGTAAAGGGGTACTCAAACAAACCAGGTCAAAACCTGAAATTCACATCACAAAGGAGAGACAACATGCAGGGTCAACAACCAAGCAGAGTCAAACCCAGAAGATAACATCAGAGACAGCAGCAGCCAACAGAAAAAGGCAAATTCAAAAACAGGCAGCAGCTCATAGATCCTGAATCCAATGATGATACAACAAAGCTTGTGAGGCAGGAAGGCCAATCACAGGCAAATATGGCCAGCAGTTGCCTGTTTAAATACCCCACTAACAGGAAGAACATGACACCGGTACCAGGATTAATTGGCCTGGCATCCCAGCTCTCTGATAGGCTTATCAGCCCCACTATCAGATTGGTTGATTGCCATAGAAATAGAGTGATGATGGCAGTGCCTTATTAGAGAGGCCAGACTTGCAGCAGGAGTACATAACTACCTGCATTTATTAGAGAGATATCATCATTGAACTCTTTTAAAACTAGACTGAAAACACTCCAGTTTATTTTGTTATTTGATGCAAATAACTCATTTGTTTCAATACTTCTGCATAGGACGTTATGAGAAGTTATTTAGTTAGTAACATACAATTGAAAAAGGTATAAATAAAAAGATATAAGTAGGGTTGAGCGAACCCGAACTGTAAAGTTCGGGTTGGTACCAAACTTTAGGTTTTTTAGCACCCGAACCCGAACATTTACGTAAAAGTTTGGGTTTGGGTTCGGTGTTCGGCGCTTTCTTGGCGCTTTTTGAAAGGCTGCACAGCAGCCAATCAACAAGCATCATACTACTTGCCCCAAAAGGCCATCACAGCCATGCCTACTATTGGCATGGCTGTGATTGGCCAACTGCAGCATGTGACCCAGCCTCTATTTAAGCTGGAGTCACGTAGCGCCGCTCGTCACTCTGCTCGGATTAGTGTCGGGAGAGGCTGCAGTGAGGGAGAGATCAGGGAGAAATCTTATGAAGAACTGCTTTTTTACTCAGCGATCTACAGCAAATGTGTTTTGTGGGTGCAGTGCACAATTTTTTTAAGCCTGCCCTGAGCCAACTACTGCTGAAAACAAACTTTTTTTCCTTCATTTAGTCAATATCAATACATAATCGTCAGCCATTTTATGCAACAATAGTGTACCAGCACAGGATATCTGCATGTCTGCAAGTCCAGAAATACAGCTTTTTGCTTACTGGGGTTAAAAAAAAACGTTTTTTTCATATAGTGCACATCTAGGATGAGACGTGCATAAGTGAGTGTCACATTTAGGCCAGAAATACAGATTTTTGCTTACTCGGGTGGAAAAACCATCTGATATACTGCACATCTGGGATTAGGCGTGCATAAGTGAGTGTCACAATTAGGCCAGAAATGTGGCTTTGTGCTTACTGGCGTGAAAAAAATACATCTGTTTCATATAGTGCACATCTGGGATAAGACGTGCATAAGTGAATGTCACATTTAGGCCAGAAATATGGCTTTTTGGTTACTGGGGTGAAAAAAACATCTGATATACTGCACATCTGGGATTAGATGTGCATAAGTGAGTATCACTTTTAGACCACAAATATGGCTTTGTGCTTACTGGGGTGAGAAAAAATACATCTGTTTCATATAGTACACATCTGGGATTAGACGTGCATAAGTGAGTGTCACATTTAGGCCAGAAATACGGCTTTGTGCTTACTGGGGTGAAAAAATCGTCTGATATACTGCACATCTGGGATTAGACATGCATAAGTAAGTGTCACATTTAGGCCCGAAAAACGACTTTGTGCTTACTGGGGTGAAAAAACCCTCTGATATACTGCACATCTAGGATTAGACGTGCATAAGTGAGTGTTACATTTAGGCCAGAAATAAGGGTTTGTGCTTACTGGGGTGAAAAAACCCTCTAATATACTGCACATCTGGGATTAGACTTGCACAAGTGACTGTGAAATTTAGGCCACAAATACGGCTTTTTGCTTACTGGGGTGAAAAAAACTTCTGATATACTGCACATCTAGGATTAGACATGCATAAGTGAGTGTCACATTTAGGCCAGAAATACAGCTTTGTGCTTACTGGGGTGGAAAAAAAAAACATCTGTTTCATATAGTGCACATCTGGGATTAGACGTGCATTAGTGAGTGTCACATTTAGGCCAGAAATACGGCTTTGTGCTTACTGGGGTGAAAAAACCCTCTGATATACTGCACATCTGGGATTAGACGTGCATAAGTGAGTGTCACATTTAGGCCAGAAATACGGCTTATTGGTTACTGGGGTGAAAAAAACATCTGATATACTGCACATCTGGGATTAGACGTGCATAAGTGAGTATCACTTTTAGACCACAAATACGGCTTTGTGCTTACTGGGGTGAAAAAAATACATCTGTTTCATATAGTGCACATCTGGGATTAGACATGCATAAGTGAGTGTCACATTTAGGCCAGAAATACGGCTTTGTGCTTACTGGGGTTAAAAAACCCTCTGATATACTGCACATCTGGGATTAGACGTGCAAAAGTGACTGTGAAATTTAGGCAACAAATACGGCTTTTTGCTTACTGGGGTGAAAAAACCCTCTGATATACTGCACATCTGGGATTAGACGTGCATAAGTAAGTGTCACATTTAGGCCCGAAATACGGCTTTGTGCTTACTTGGGTGAAAAAGCCCTCTGATATAGGGCACATCTGGGATTAGACGTGCATAAATTACTGTGAAATTTAGGCCACAAATACCGCTGTCATATAGAGTTAAAAAAAAGAATTTGTGCAATACCCTACATTAGGGTTTTTATTGGAGGTTAATTATTTTTAACAGACTTAACCACTTTTTACTTTGCTTTGTGAACGCTAACTATGAGGCAAACATCTAATAAGGGATGCGGTCATGGTCGTGGTGGTGGTGTTGGTGGAGCCTCTGGTGCAGGGAGAGGACGTGGCCGTTCTGCCACAGCTACACGTCCTACTGAACCTACTACCTCAGGTCCTAGTAGCCGCCAGAATCTACAGCGATATTTGCTCGGGTATAATGCCGTTCTAAGGATGGTAAGGCCTGAGCAAGTACAGGCGCTAGTCAATTGGGTGGCCGACAGTGGATCCAGCACAATCACATTATCTCCCACCCAGTCTTGCAGAAAGCTCACAGATGGCGCATGAAAACCATGCCAATCAGTCTGTCACATCACTCCCGTGCATATCGGGGAACCTTTCTGAGCCTCAAGTCATGCAGCACTCTCTTATGCTGTTTGAAGACTCTGCTGGCAGGGTTTCCCAAGGGCATCCACCTAGCCCTTCCCCAGGGGTGGAAGACATAGAATGCACTGACGCACAACCACTTATGTTTCCTGATGAGGACATGGGAATACCACCTCAGCACGTCTCTGATGATGACGAAACACAGGTGCCAACTGCTGCGTCTTTCTGCAGTGTGCAGACCGAAAAGGAGGTCAGGGAGGAAGACTGGGTGTAAGACGATGCAGGCGACGATGAGGTCCTAGACCCCACATGGAATGAAAGTCGTTCCACTGACTTTCAGAGTTCGGAGGAAGAGGCAGTTTTGAGACCGAGCCAACACCGTAGCAAAAGAGGGAGAAGGGTGCAAAAGCAGAGCAGCCGTCGACAAAACAGTTCGCCTGCTACTGGCCACCGTCTCCAGGGACCGAGCACACAAAAGGCAGCTTCAAGGAGTTACCTGGCATGGCACTTCTTCACACAATGTGCTGACGACAAGATCCGAGTGGTTTGCACGCTGTGCCATCAGAGCCTGAAGCGAGGCATTAACGTTCTGAACCTTAGCACAACCTGCATGACCAGGCATCTACATGCGAGACACGGGCTGCAGTGGAGTAAGCACCTTCAAAACCAAGAAAGGGCTCAGGCCCCTCCTGCACCCTCTTCTGCTGCTGCCTCGGCCTCTTCCTCCGCCTCTGGAGGAACGTTGGCACCTGCCATCCAGCAAACAGTGGATGTGCCACCAACAACACCACCTCCGTCACCAAGCATCTCCACCATGTCACATGGAAGCGTTTAGCTCTTCATCTCACAAACCTTGGAGAGAAAGCATAAATTCCCACCTAGCCACCCTCGATCCCTGGCCCTGAATGCCAGCATTTCTAAACTACTGGCCTTTGAAATGCTGTCATTCAGGCTGGTGGAGACGGACAGCTTCAAACAGCTCATGTCGCTTGCTGTCCCCCAGTACGTCGTTCCCAGCTGCCACTACTTCTCCAGGAGAGCCTTGCCCTCCCTGCACAACCAAGTATCAGATAAAATCAAGTGTGCACTGCGCAACGCCATCTGTGGCAAGGTCCACCTAACTACATATACGTGGACCAGTAAGCCCGGCCAGGGACGCTATATCTCCCTAACTGCACACTGGGTAAATGTAGTGGCGGCTGGGCCCCAGGCGGAGAGCTGTTTGGCGCACGTCCTTCCGCCGCCAACGATCGCTGGGCATCATTCTTTGCCTCCTGTTGCCTCCTTTTACTACTCGGCTTCCTCCTCCTCTTCTACCACCTCCTCATCCGGTCAGTGACAGACCTTCACCACCAATTTCAGCAAAGCCAGGGGTAAACGTCGGCAGGCCGTTCTGAAACTGATGAGTTTGGGGGACAGGCCCCACACCACGCAGGAGTTGTGGCGGGGTATAGAACAACAGACCGACAAGTGTTTGCTGCCAGTGAGCCTCAAGCCCGGCCTGGTGGTGTGCGATAATGGGCAGCTCTGGGACTAGCCGGTTTGACGCACATCCCTTGCCTGGCGCATGTGCCGAATTTGGTGGTGCAGAAATGCATTCACAACTACCCCGACATGTCAGAGCTGCTGCATAAAGTGCGGGCCGTCTGTGCGTGCTTCCAGCGTTGTCATCCTGCCGCCGCTCTGCTGTCTGCTCTACAGTGTAACTTCGGTCTTCCAGCTCACCGACTCATATGCGACGTGCCCACCTGGTGAAACTCCACCTTGCACTTGCTAGAGAGACTGTGCGAGCAGCAGCAGGCCATAGTGGAGTTTCAGCTGCAGCAAGCACGGGTGAGTCGCACTGCGGGACAGCACAACTTCACCACCAATGACTGGGCCTCCATGTGAGACCTGTGTGCCCTGTTGTGCTGTTTCGAGTACTCCACCAACATGGCCAGTGGCGATGATGCCGTTATCAGCGTTACAATACCACTTCTATGTCTCATTGAGAAAACACTTAGGGCGATGATGGAAGAGGATGTGGCCCAGGACGAGGAGGAGGAGCAGGAAGAGGGGTCATCTCTAACACTTTCAGGCCAGTCTTTTAGAAGTGGCTCAGAGGGAGGTTTTTTGCAACAGCAGAGGCCAGGTACAAATTTGGCCAGCCAGGGCCCACTACTGGAGGAGGAGGAGGAGGATGAGGAGGAGGAGGAGGATGGGGATGAAGCATGTTCACAGCGAGGTGGCACCCAACGCAGCTTGGGCCCATCACTGGTGTGTGGCTGGGGGGATACGGAGGATGCAAACTATACGCCTCCCACAGAGGACAGCTTGTCTTTACCTCTGGGCAGCCTGGCACACATGAGCGACTACATGCTGCAGTGCCAACGACAGCAGAGTTGCCCACATTTTAACGTGTGCTGACTACTAGGTGGCCACCCTGCTGGATCCCTGTTACAAAGACAATGTGCCGTCCTTAATTCCCTCACTGGAGTGTGATAGGAAGATGCGCGACTACAGGCGCACGCTGGTAGACGCGCTCCTGAGAGCATTCCCGACTGACGCCGTGGGACAAGTGGAAGCACAAGGTGAAGGCAGGGGAGGAGGAAGAGGTCACCAACGCAGCTGTGTCAGCGCCAGCACCTCAGAAGGCAGGGTTAGCATGGCCGACATGTGGAAAAGCTTTGTCACCTCGCCGCAACAACCGGCCCCAACTGCTGATATGGAGCGTGTTAGCAGGAGGCAGCATTTGAACAACATGGTGGAACAGTACCTGTGCACACGCCTACACGTACTGACTGATCTTTCTGCCCCATTCAACTTCTGGGTCTCCAAATTGTCCACATGGCCAGAGCATGCCCTGTATGCCTTGGAGGTGCTGGCCTGCCCTGCAGCCAGTGTACTCTCTGAACGTGTATTTAGCACGGCAGAAGGCGTCATTACAGACAGACGCAGCCGCCTGTCTACAGCCAACGTGGACAAGCTCACGTTCATTAAAATGAACCAGGCCTGGATCCCACAAGACTTGTCTGTACCTTGTGCAGAATAGACAGTTCTAACAGCCTCAACCATCCATCCTTGTACTCAAGTGCACTTATTCCTTTTTTTTTTTTTTATATGTCCCAATATTTTGGGGGATACCCCTATGTAAAAATGCAAAATAACACACATCTGTGTTGGCTACCTATTCCTCCTTCGCCGCTTCCACCTAGACCACCACGTGAGCCTTCACGGCCACATCCACCCATTCACCGCTTCCTCAACCTCTTCCTCCTACATCATTCCTAATTTTTATTTTTTTAAGGTCTTTTATGTTTTTTTAAATTCATTTCCCTATCCACATTTGTTTGCAGAGCATTTGCCATGCTCTTAAGTACATTTTGCTGCCTTTTGCAGCCCTCTAACTCTTTCCATGACATTTTTACAGCCATTTTAGTGCTCAAAGTTCGGGTCCCCATTGACTTCAATGGGGTTCGGGTTCGGGGTCAAGTTCGGGTCCCGAATTTTTTTTTCAAGTTCGGCTGAACCTGCCGAACCCGAACATCCAGGTGTCCGCTCAACTCTAGATATAAGTGAATTAAAACAACAAAATATGTAGAGAACCAGATATCACATAATTTCACACTGCTTAAATGCCAAGAAGAACTTGCATGTCACACTTCTTTTTCATTAATTTAGGAAGACTGTAGTAACTCAAGCAGAATTAGTAAAAGCATTGAGTTATGTTTTGGCTACATCGAGAAGGAGCCATCGGTGGACACAATCAAACTTGACCTATCTTTAGACTTTGCCGTTCCCTGAATAAACAGGGACTGCAGATTGGTAGGAAGTACTTTTGCTAGTAATTGTTCTGTGATATTCCTACAGTTTAAAAAAGCATATCCCAACACTCCTGAAAGGAACTGTCTATGTGTTTTTAATACTGATGACCTACCCTCAGGATATCTGTAGTAAAGTGAGGAACCGCACTCAGTTCAAAAAAATGTCACTGGTGCCATTCAAGGGCTGTTAGGCCGTTATCCAAGTAATGAAGAATTGAGGCCCTCAGGTTGAAAATTTTGAAATTCAAGTATAGCTTTATTTCATATTTTCTGCATCATGACAGAATATTTCTGACCGGACGTTTCGGTCGCGATGGACCTTCATCAGCGGTCATATTATCTGTAGGGTGGGTAGAGGCATTCCTGGGGCGCTGCACTCAAGCTTTACTTAAATTGCAAAATTTTCAACCTGAGTGCCTCAATACTTCATTACTACCCTCAGGATAGGCCATCAGCTTTGATCAGTTGGTGTCTGACTCCAGGTACCCCGCAAATCAGTTTGAAGAGGCTGCAATGCTCTAACGAGAGCCACAGCCTCATCCCTGGCTAGTAATGTCATGTTCATCGGCCTCATGGTCTAGACGCAGCTCAGCCATATTCAAGTAAACCAAGCATAGCCTCTATCCAATGGATGTTGCTGTGTTTTGTAAGTTGAGAGGAGGCAATGCCATTCACTGGAGGGCCACAGCATCTTCAAACAACTGATTAGTGGGCGTGCTGATTGGGAGGGGTGCTAGGTCATCAGTATAAAGCACTAGGAAAACTCATACATTTTTTTTATATATTGAAAAGCACCAAAAATACAAAAGTTATAGAGATATTAAATACATCTTTGTTATATTTTCTTTTGCTGATCTGAATCCACAGTTGCTGGCGCATGTTCATTTTAGATTCTGCACATTGTAGTTGTGACATGTCAAGTAGCAATGCAATTTATCTTGAATAAGTGTGCAATCATCATTTAGTCATACCTTTGGCTTCCTGTGAATTAAGCAAAATATTATCTGCAGAAATTCATTGCTTTGAATGATACTATATTGATTTAGAGGCTTGTATTCTTGTTGCTAGAACAGGTTGAGGCACATCATTCTGAAAATTGAAATACAAAATAGGCTTAAAGCAGAACTTCCACTTTGCAGATTGGGTAAATTTAAATGTACATTATAGCCATGCAGATATCCCTTTTTATTTTTCCTTGTGATATTATTTCTCACTGGGAATAAAAGATTAAACTAAAGAAAAATCGAATTTATGGAATACATCAGTTCCAAGATTAAAGATTGACTTGTAAAAAATCTAACTGTTCTCTTTCATTTGATGTTTTTTCATGAAGCTGTAAAGATGTACTAAAGATGAGTGTTGATCGAGCATGCTGGGCCGAATGACGGTATTGGGCTAAATACCACATGTGCTCGAGCACAATGTTCGAATCTCCTCCCTGCACGTTTCTTGGCTGCTACACAGCCAATAAATGTGCAGGTAAGTACTGCCCTCACTGTAATGCTGTAGCCATGTGGCCGGAATGCATATAGCACCCAATGATGCGTGTTCGGCTCAGTCTTAGGCCTCATGCACACGGCCGTTGTTTTGGTCCGCATCCGAGCCGCAGTTTTTGCAGCTTGGATGCGGACCCATTCACTTCAATGGGGCCGCAAAAATACGCGGACAGCACTCCGTGTGGTGTCCGCATCCGTTGCTCCGTTCCGTGATCCGCAAAAATAATATAACCTGTCCTATTCTTGTCCGCGTTTAGCGGACAATAATATGCAGTTATATTAATGGCTGTCTGTGCCGTTCCGCAAATTGCAGAATTCCCACGGACGCCATCCGTGTTTTGCGGATTCACAATTTTCGGACCGCAAAACACACAACGGTCGTATGCATGAGGGCTTAGTCAGGGAGAGCTGTGCTGAGGAAGGGACAGACACTGTAGGGAGTGATATAGGAATAATTTTATTAGAAATTTTTTTCAGAGACCCAAATACCTTTAAAGGACTATTGTGTGTGACAGCAGCAATATATCATTTTAGCCCAACCTGCGCTAAATTAGTAAAACTTTACAGACCCAATAGTCCTTTTAAGGACTGTTGTGTGTGGCAGCAATTTCTATTTTTAGCGCATCCTGCTCTAAATAGCGTGCAATAGATAGGCCACTGGAGACAGAGACATTAGCTGTGCCACATCTCCTGTGTAAAGTGTGCACATCCAAAAAATATCTGTGACATCCAGTGTCCTTTTTCCGTAGACGGTGTCCGCTGCAGACAGTGACATTACACAGGAGATGTGGAACAGCTAAAGTGTGCGCATCCCAAAAATATCTGACATCCAGTGTACTTTTTCCGTAGACGGTGTCCACTGCGGACAGTGACATTAGCTGCGCCATATCTCCTGTGTAAAGTGTGCGCTTCAAAAATGTATCAGTGGCATACAGTGTACTTTTTCCGGAGACGGTGTCTGCTGCAGACAGTGACATTACCGGCACCACATCTGCAATGTAAAGTGTGCGCTGAAAAAATGTATCTGTGACATACAGTGTACTTTTTCAATAGACGGTCTCCGCTGCGGACAGTGACATTAGCTGCGCCACATCTCCTGTGTAAAGTGTGCGTATCCAAAAAATATCTGTGACATCCAGTATACTTTTTCTGTAGACAGTGTCTGCTGCGGACAGTGACATTAGCTGTGCCACATCTCCTGTGATAAGTGTGCGCATCCAAAAAATATCTGTGACATACAGTGTACTTTTTAAATAGACGGTGTCTGCTTCTGACAGTGACATTACCAGGACCACAACTGCAGTGTAACGTGTGTGCTGAAATTTTTTATTTGTGACATACAGTGTCACATAGACGGTTTCTGCTTCTGACAGTGACATTACCAGTGTCACATCTACAGTGTAACGTGTGCGCTGAAAAAATGTATCTGTGACATACAGTGTACTTTTTTTGTAGACGTTGCAGACAGTAAAATTACCAGTGGTACCTCTCCTGTATAACGTTTCCTCATGCCAAATACCTGTGACATTCCATGTAATTTTTTATTAGCTGCTGGTGACAGCATTGACATTATCTGCGGGATATCTCCTGTGAGACGTTTCCAGATCCCAAATTTGTTTGCGCATACACTTCCAAAATCTACGCTACTGTACGTGTGACAGACTTTCAAGCAAATACAGTTGCAAGAAAAAGTATGTGAACCCTTTGGAATGATATGGATTTCTGCACAAATTGGTCATATAATGTGATATGATCTTCATCTAAGTCACAACAATAGACAATCACAGTCTGCTTAAAATAATAACACACAAAGAATTTAATGTTACCATGTTTTTATTGAACACACCATGTAAACATTCACAGTGCAGGTGGAAAAAGTATGTGAACCCCTAGACTAATGACATCTCCAAGAGCTAATGTGAGGTTTTAGCAAACTGGAGTCCAATCAATGAGATGAGATTGGAGGTGTTGGTTACAGCTGCCCTGCCCTATAAAAAACACACACCAGTTCTGGGTTTGTTTTTCACAAGAAGCATTGCCTGATGTGAATGATGCCTCGCACAAAAGAGCTCTCAGAAGACCTACGATTAAGAATTGTTGACTTGCATAAAGCTGGAAAGGGTTATAAAAGTATCTCCAAAAGCCTTGTTGTTCATCAGTCCACGGTAACACAAATTGTCTAAAAATGGAGAAAGTTCAGCACTGCTGCTACTCTCCCTAGGAGTGGCCGTCCTGTAAAGATGACTGCAAGAGCACAGCACAGACTGCTCAATGCAGTGAAGAAGAATAATAGAGTGTCAGCTAAAGACTTACAATAGTCTCTGGCATATGCTAACATACCTGTTATCGAATTTACGATACGTAACACACTAAACAAGAATGGATTTCATGGGAGGATACCACAGAGGAAGCCACTGCTGTCCAAAAAAAACATTGCTGCACGTTTACAGTTTGCACTAGAGCACCTGTATGGTTCACAGCAGTACTGGCAAAATAATCTGTGGACAGATGAAACCAAAGTTGAGTTGTTTGGAAGGAACACACAACACTATGTGTGGAGAAAAAGAGGCACAGCACACCAACATCAAAACCTCATCCTAACTGTGAAGTATGGTGGTGGGGGCATCATGGTTTGGGGCTGTTTTTCTGCATCACGGCCTGGACGGATTGCTATCATCGAAGGAAAAATGAATTCCCAAGTTTATCAAGACATTTTGCAGGAGAACTTAAGGCCATCTGTCCACCAGCTGAAGCTCAACAGAAGATGGGTGTTGCAACAGGACAACAAACCAAAGCATAGAAGTAAATCAACAACAGAATGGCTTAAACAGAAGAAAATACGTCTTCTGGAGTGTCCCAGAGTCATGACCTCAACCCGATTGAGATGCTGTGGCATGACCTCAAGAAAGCGATTCACACCAGACATCCCAAGAATATTGCTGAACTGAAACAGTTCTGTAAAGAGGAATGGTCAAGAATTACTCCTGACCGTTGTGCACGTCTGATCTGCAACTACAGGAAACATTTGGTTGAAGTTATTGCTGCCAAAGGATTTAACCAGTTATTAAATCCAAGGGTTCACATACTTTTTCCACCTGCACTGTGAATGTTTACATGGTGTGTTCAATAAAAACATGGTAAAATTTAATTATTTGTGTGTTATTAGTTTAAGCAGACTGTGATTGTCTATTGTTGTGACTTAGATGATGATCAGATCACATTTTATGACCAATTTGTGCAGAAATCCATATCATTCCAAAGGGTTCACATACTTTTTCTTCCAACTGTATAACATTTAATATGAAGAAGGTGAGCAGTAAGTAACGGGGCAGTGGCTGTGATGGTGCACGCAGAGGCTGTGGACCTGGGCGCAGTGAAACTGTGCCTGCTGCCAGAGCACAAAAAAAAAAATCATCCACGATACCTAGCTTCATGTCCCAGTTTGCAGGGTGACGCAGGACACCACTCTTGAGTCTTGAAGTCAGACCAGTGCGACCAGGTGGATTGCAGCAGATAATGCTTCCAGTAGCTTAAGCACCACCCTGTCTTCCACCAAATCCAGTCTCAGTAGCCAAGAGTCTGCTCAACACAATCCTCATCCTGAACCTCCTTCCTTCCACCATGGAGAGTCTGGGCAAATAAGTGATCCCACACTCGAATATTCCGAGGAGTTCTTTTCAGCGCCATTTCTTGATTTGGCCCGCTTGAAGAGGGAAACTTCTTGTGCCCTGATTCCTAAACTCTTGAGCATCCACAGTCACAAGAAGATGACAGTGGGGAATGGCAATTACTGTTTAATAAAGTGGATGATGATGAGACACAGTTGCCAATAGCTCAAAGGCAATTACTGTCTCAAGAGGTTGATGAAGAGGATGAGACACAGTTATCAATCACTGAGGTTGTGGTTAGGTCAACAAGTCAGGAGGATGAGCAGAGTGAAGATGTGTAAGAGGAGGTGGTGGACGATGAAGTCACTGACCCAACCTGGGAAGGTTGGAAAGCCGATCGAGGACAGCAGTACAGAGGGAGAGGGATCTGCTGCACCGCAACAGGCGGGAAGAAGCAGTGGGGTGGCAAAAGGGAGAAGAAGGGCCACACCAAACAGGCCCGCAGCAATTCCACGGAGCATCCCCTTGCAGAAATCTCCCTTGCCAAGGGGTAGGTATTCCGCAGTATGGTGCTTTTCTGATGAAAGTGCGGACGACAAAAGAATTGTAGTTTGCGACCTGTGCCTTACCAAAATGAGCCGGGGCATGAACACTAGCAACCTCACCACCACCAGTATTATCCGCCACATGGCATCCAAGCACCATAATAAGTAGGACGAACGCCTGGGTCT
The DNA here is from genome assembly GCF_905171765.1 of Bufo bufo. NCBI lineage: Eukaryota > Metazoa > Chordata > Amphibia > Anura > Bufonidae > Bufo > Bufo bufo. The sequence continues at coordinate 166,285,953 of NC_053391.1, read as the reverse complement.
ACAATATGTGTCTGCAAGTCACACCACTGCCTCCTCTTCCCCTATGTTATGTACTGGCCAATCCCCTGTCGAAGACGCAGGCTCAGATGCCTCCCACCCTGCTCCTGGACCTTCGCAAGCATCATCAGTGAGCACATCCACTTCATTGTCCCAGCGCAGCGTGCAAATGTCCTTACCCCAGGCATTTGAACGCAAGCGCAAATACCCAGCCACCCACCCGCCATAGCACTAAATGCGCAACTTTCCAAATTACTGGCCTTAGAAATGTTGCCATTTAGGCTTGTGGACACTGAGACCTTCCGCAGCCTGATGTCGGCGTCTGTCCTACGTTACGCACTCCCAAGCCGCCACTATTTTTAAAAGTGTGCTGTGCCCGCCTTACACCAACATGTGTCCCCTAACATCACACGTGCCCTGACTAACGCAGTTACTGGTAAGGTCCACTTAACTACGGACACATGGACAAGTGCATTCGGCCAGGGACGCTACATATGCCTGACAACACACTGGGTGAATGTTGTGGAGGCCGTGAGCAATCGTACCCTGGGATGGCACAGGTGCTACCCACGCCCAGGATTGCGGGCCCTATGTCCATCAGGGTCTCCGCCAGCAGCTATGTTACTGGCTCCAACCCCAGCACTTCCACCTCCAGCAGCAATCAGCCATCAGTCGCTAGCTGGAAGCAGTGTAGCACTGCTGTGGGTAAGCGTCAACAGGCCGTGCTGAAGTTGATCTGCTTAGGGGACAAACAGCACAACGCCGCAGAGCTTTGGCAGGGTATAAGGGACCAGACCGAGCTGTGGCTTTCGCCACTCGACCTACAACCAGGCATGGCTGTGTCTAACAATGGCCATAACTTGGTGGTGGCTTTTGAGCTCAGCAAGCTCACACACATCCCATGCCTAGGCCACATCTGAAACTTAGTGTTTCAGCGGTTTCTCAAAACCTACCCCAATTTGCCTGAGCTACTGGTGAAGGTGTGCAGCGTGTGTGCACATTTCTGCAAGTCATCGTCAGCTTCAGCCGGTCTGTCAACGCTGCAGCAGCACTTGAAACTGCCAGCTCACCGGCTGTTGTGCAATGTGAGCACGCGCTGGAACTCAACGTTCCACATGTTGGCCAGAATTTGTGAGTAGCAGAGGGCAGTAGTGGAATACTAGCTGCAACATGGTCATCGCCTTTCCAGTCAGATTTCACCATTCACAAGCTAGGAGTGGGCATGGATGTATGACCTCTGTGAGGTTTTAAGAAACTTTGAGGAATCAACACAGATGGTGAGCGGCGATAAGGCTATTATTAGCGTAACCATCCCAGTTCTGTGTCTTCTGAAACGCTCGCTGCTAACAATTAAGGATGACGCTGTGCATGTGAAAGAGGTGGAAATGGGGAAAGACATTACACAGGTTGATGATAGCCAGACCACTCTCAGTTCGTCTTCTCACCACGAATTGGAGGCTGAAGAGGAGGAGGAGAAGCAGGAGACGGTTGCCTCAGCTACAGAGGGTAGTACCCATGGAAGTTGAATTCCATCTGTTCAGCGTGGGTGGTCAGAAGAGGATGAGGAGATTGAGAGTCATCCTCCTGATGACTACAGCGAAGTCTTGCCTGTTGATACTCTGGGACACATGGCAGACTTCATGTTAGGCTGACTTTCTAGCAACCCGCGTGTTATACGCATTTTAGACAACACGGATTACTGGTTGTTCACCCTTCTCAACCCCCGCTACAATGAGAACTTCATCTCTCATTCCGTAGTTCCTTGGGCAACCGAGGAGGGGAGACAAGTGGAACATACAGCAGTTCCAACAGAGGCAGGGCAACACTCTCCAAAGCCTGGGACAGTTTCATGACACCCTGCCAGCACCCTTACTCTGATGCCTACTGCCACAAGGAGGGAAATATTTTGGAAGATGGTGAAGGAGTACATCGCAGACCGTGTCAGCATCATCAATGATCCCTCAGTGCCTTACAACTATTGTCCAAGCTGGACACGTGGCATGAACTGGCGCTCTACGCCTTGGAGGTGCTGGCCTGCCCTGCCACCATGTTTTGTCTGAGCGGGTATTTAGTGCTGCTGGGGGCATTATAACAGATAAGCGTATACGACTGTTAACTGAAAATGCTGACAGGTTGAAATGAACAAGGCCTGGATTGACCATGACTTCTGGACTCCACCATTGGAAAGCTGATAAAGATAAATACACTTTAAATGTGTTGTTTATAATGTACTAAATTCACTGTATTCCCATGCACCCCTTCCACCACAAACAAGGGTATATGGTTATATCTTCCTTTTCTCATCTTCCTCCTCCTCTTCCATTATATCAACATGCTTATTTGTCGCATATAATGCCCTCGCATATATGCCCTTCGCATATAATGTTTTACAGTATCAGCTCAGCTGGAGCCCCTTGTATATAATTTTTTAGAGGGTCAGCTCACCAGCAGGCCTTCAACTACAATGTTATACAGGGTCAGCTCACCAGCAGGCCCTCGCATATAATGTTTTGTAGGGTCAGCTCACTAGCAGGCCCTCACCTACAATGTTTTACAAGGTCAGCTCCCTAGCAGGCCCTCGCATATAATCTTTTGGAGGGTCAGCTCACCAGCAGGCCTTCGCATATAATGTTTTACAGGGTCAGCTCACCAGCAGGCCCTCACCTACAATCTTTTACAGGGTCAGCTCACCTGAAGGCACTCGCATACAATTTTTTAGAGGGTCAGCTCACAAGCAGGCCCTTACCTACAATTTTTTACAGGGTCAGCTCACCTGCAGTCCCTCGCATATAATGTTTTACAGGGTCAGCTCACCTGCAGGCCCTTGCATATAATGTTTTACAGGGTCAGCTCACCTGCAGGCCCTCGCATTTAATGTTTTACAGGTTCAGCTCACCTGCAGGTCCTCACCTACAATCTTTTACAGGGTCATCTCAGCTGCAGGCCCTCGCATATAATTTTTTAGAGGGTCAGCTCACCTACAGGCCCTCACCTATAATCTTTTACAGGGTCAGCTCACCTTTAGGCCCTTATCTACAATATTTTATAGGATCAGCTCACCTCCAAGACCTTGCATATAATTTTTTAAAGGGTCAGCTCACCTACAGGCCCTCGCATATAAATTTTCACAGGGTCAGCTCACCAGCAGGCCCTCACCTGCCATCTTTTACAGGGTCAGCTCACCTGCAGACCCTCACATATAATTTTTTTAAAGGGTTAGCTCACCAGCAGGCCATCAATAATTATTTTTCAAGGGTGTATGATGCCCTCCTTTATGTGTAATAAAGGGTGTATTGGAGTGCCGGTTCTCTGTAATTTTTGGCAGCCCTTTCACTTAGTGCATAGGCTTTAAGAGTGTAGGAGTCCCACTACCTGGACAATTGTAACACAGTGTGAATGAGGCCTTCCTTTATGTGATATACAGGTTGTATTGAAGTGCCTCTTCCTTGTAATTTTTGGAAGCACTTGCACATTATATACAAGTAAATATATAGGAAAGAAAGTTTCCTAACAATTTTTCCTCTAAAATCGATTTTATCTTTGGTTTTGTGCTTATTATTGTCAGTCTGTAAAAGTGGTGTACTACTCGGACAACATCTATCCCAGCAGAGACCTGGTAGTCCAAGATTCATCCAGACATCCTCCCCATGCTGTCCCCGAACCATTTCAGTGTTGTTTCCATTAATTGCTGACCTTTTCCTATAAACCATTCACCCTCCCCTCTTCAGTGCAGGGGTTACCTGGTTTAATGCTCGGGTTCTCCTATTGACTTCCATTGTGCTCGGTAAGGCACCCGAGCATCCCGAGGTGTTCAGCCTGAGCACCCGAGCACTTTGGTGCTCGATTAACACTACTAAAGATGTTTTTAAAGGGAATTTTGTTAAACTCAGTTGTTCAAATTATAGCATAAGGAACAAAACCCATGGCCTTACAAATTTGTTAACCACAACATTGCTCTTGATATAATCTCTTAATGGGGGACCCTAGTTTCATATTTTATTTATACATTGTAAGTTCTTTAAAGCAACTCCTAAATATTTTACATAGTAGTTGCTTAGCAGTGGGTACTGTAAACCGCAGTTGACTATGGTGTGCCTCCTTTCTAATATTAAGACCTGCATAGTCATATGCTAGTCTACTATAATGTTTAGGGTGGGATTTATACTTAGTTGGCTATCTGTCCCTAACACTGAGTAGAGAAATACTTGCAATTTAATTTAATTTTATAAGGGCTGATGCAAAGGATTTTATTTCTGATCATTGCTCTATCATTGAGCACAGTGGAGTTATATTAACATGCATTTATATTTAAATTACACTTAACATTTTATTGGCTGCATGTGCTATTAAAAATACCCTTTATATTATTTTTACTATGGCAGTCATGATGAAAATGGGCTTTATTATTTATAAAATGACTCAATACATTAAGTAGAAATGCAAACTAAATTAAAATAAAGTCTAAATTTTCTGGGATTCTGTTTGTCATCTTTTTTCAGATAGAGCATGACAGTATTCATTTAAAGTAGAGATGAGCGATTCGAAGCTGATGAAGTGGAATTCGATCCGAATTTCAGAAAAAAATTGATACGCACCGAAGCCGAATTTTCTCACGCTTCGTGGTAACGAATCACATTTTTTCCTAAAATGGCTGCTGCACGGTTGAGGACATGGAGAAAGGAACTCTGGGAAGGTGGGATCACTCATAATGCCATGCATGCAGCCAATCAGCAGCCAGCCAGCCCTGTGATGTCACTGCCCTATAAATAGCTTCAGCCATCTAAGATTCTGCCATTTACAAGTGTACTTAGTGCAGGAAGAGACGTCAGCAGGCGCTAGGGACAGTAATAGAAAAAACTTCATTGTGCTAAAAAAATCATTTACAAGTGCAGGGCTAAATTATTCAAGGTGTAGGGAAAGGATAGGGAGGAGTCATTCCACCGCATTTCTGTTGAACAGGGTTCAGTAGGGGAGGTTACAGCCTGGGTAATAGGAACAATCCTATTACACCTTGCTGCACTGACTGGGGATCCAAATGGCCATTATACAGCTCTGTAATTCCATTAAACCATTGTTATTAGGGTGCAAGTGCTGTTTGAAACAGGCATTAGCAGGGTTTACTACAAGGAAATATTTATATGTCTTATTTGCCATTGTGCTGTGCAGTTATATGTTCTAAAGCATTTTTTGACTTGTATTAGTGGGTAAAAAGGGGCTTATTAGCCGTTGTGTGCTGAGGTGCTAAAATTACAGCCCTTTTTGTTGTGTATTAGTGGCAAAAGTAAAATATATTAGCCGTTCAGTGGTGCAGTTATATGTTCTAAAGCCCAGTCTGCCGTGTATTAGTGGCAAAAGAAAAATATATTTGCCGACCAGAGTTGAACTGATATGTTGAAAAGCCTTGTGTAGTGTAAAAGTGGAAAAAATAAGGGCCAATTTGCCGTTGCAGTTATATGTGGTAAAGCCCTTTTTGTGGTATGGACTGAATTGTGTAGTGGTGATTGTAGACTTTCTTGTGTATAAACCGAATTCCATTATCCTTTCATTGGTGAAATTTTCTATTTCAAGCATGTTTTTTTGGGGAAAATTGATGAGTTATTGTAGACCTCCTTTTGCTGTATGGACCGAATTACGTAGTAGTGACATTTTTTTTGTGAAGCAGGCTTTTTTGGGAAAATTGATGGGTGATTGTAGACCTCCTTTTGCTGTATAGACCGAATTACGTAGTGGTGAATTTTTTTATGTGAAACAGGCTTTTTTGGGGGAAAATTGATGGGTGATTGTAGACCTCCTTTTGCTGTATGGACCAAATTCCGTAGTGGTGAAATTTTTTATGTGAAACAGGCTTTTTTGGGGAAAATTGTCGGGTGATTGTAGACCTCCTTTTTCTGTGTGGACCGAATTACGTTGTCATAGGTCCTGCTGTAAACATAATAAAGACTGATGACAACACACCAGCAGACTTTTCCTTTAACATCTATTCACAAATAAATCAAGCAGCTTCCATAAGTTGAAAATATTCATGTGTTTTAATCTGCTCCGTCTGCATTCGATCTTCACAGCACACAAGACATGACACAAGAGCCTGTGCTTTGGAGTCCAAGTCTAGTTTCTAAAGATCAGGAGTTCCATCAGAATTGTGCGAAGCATTCTTGCTCCCTGTGCTAAGGCATAACAAAAGGACTCTGTGGGCATACACATCAGAGGAAGCTGAAGCTGGTTGCCCCAATTTTAATTCAGGAGCAGTAAACAGTGGGAAGCAAATAGAGGAGGCTGAACTCTGCTGCTCTGTATCTCTTGTGAAGTCAATGTCTAAAAATATGGCCCTCTTGAGATTTATGGCAAATACATTATTTTCATGTAGAGATCCAAGAATTAAGTTGGAAGCATGTAGTGTATGCAAGACATGTGTGACCCCTCTCATCACTCTCACGCTGTTCTGCACCTGGTTTGCCCTGGCGAACGGAGTCACACAGGCAAGGAACTGCTCCGTGTCCGTCATCAAGAAATCGAATCCTGTCTTTCTCGCAAAAACTCAAAATCGGAACCATGGTGACTGACAACAGGAAGAACATGGTGTCGGTGCTTCGTAAAGGAGGGCTGAGCCATGCGACCTGCATGGCACATGTGTTTAATCTGGTTGTCAAGCGGTTCCTGAAGTCTTCCACCCATCTGCAAGACATCCTAAAAATGGCCAGGAAACTTTGCAGGCACTTCAGACACTCGTACACCGCAAGGCACACCCTCCTTGAGCTGCAGAGGCAGAACGGCATCCCCCAACTTAGGCTAATATGCAACATTTCCACCTATTTGAATTCCACCCTCCAAATGTTAGACCGACTATATGAAAAGAGAAAGGCCATAAACAATTTCTTGATGATCCAAGCGGACAAGAGGACTTCCCTGTGTAACTTCGATGTTAGCCAGTGGCAGCTCATGCGTGACACCTGCTGTTTTCTCAGGCCCTTTGACAAGGCCACATTATTTGTTAGTCGCCAGGACTACGGGATGAACGATGTCATTCCAGTGCTTCATGTCCTGGAATAGATGCTGGTAAATATGGCTGGTCAGGGGACTGGAGATGTGGCACCTAGATCTCAAGGCCACATAAGCCCTGTGGGGGCTGAACTGGAGGAAGAGGAGGACATTGCAGCACATCAAAATTCTAAATGGGTGGTTTTTCTACACAGGTGATAGGAGAGGAGGAGCAGGAGCAGCCGGAGGAGCTACAGGGCAATGAGGAAGACTAGGCAGAGGACCCAGACACACCATGGCAATATGCAGTAGAGATGGAGGCAGGGAGTCCCTCCAAGTCACTTGCACAAATGTGCCACTGCATGCTCACTTGCTTGCGTAGTGACAGCCGAATTGTCACCATTTGGCAGAGCGATGACTTTTTGCTCTCAATCTTGATAGACCCTCGCTACCAGTCGAAAATGGGGGGACAAACTGAGAGGGAGGACAAACTGAACTACCATAGAGATATCCTATGTAGTCAGTTGGCTGCTGCTTATTTGCGCCATCGCCCTTCCTCACGCAGGTCTGACTGAGGGGCCCTTTGCACACAAGTTCCACTGCCATGGCTGCTGGAGGGGGGTGGGGGGCAGGAGCAGGAGCAGTAGCAGTATAAGCTCCATCAGCAGCAACTTAAGTCTAGAGTTGCTGATGATAAGTTTTCTTCACCCGCCTACTGAAGAAACTACTCACCAGCAGCAGCATATAGACCTGGAGCAGATCCTGAAGAAGCATCCGAAGTCGATTTGCTCATCCCTAGTTATAATGCTCATTGCACTCACAAGCATGTGCCATCTTTGAAGATCGGACCTCCGCCATACGTATACAGTGGAGGTCTGGAAAACGTTATACTATAGAATGTTAATTCCACAGTGGATCACAGTGAAGGAAGTGACAATTTTCAGATGAGCGTTGCCTGGCTGCAACATAAAGACCATAAATACTTCCCATGTTAACCTAATGGGGCTTAAAATTGTCAGTCCTAGTTCTGATTTATCATGCAGAATTAAAATTTAAGATTTTTGTGACTTAATGTTTCGTCCATAAGGGTCCATGGGGCCGGAAAAGATGCGGACAGCACATTCCCGGTGTGCGGCCCCGAACTTCCGGTCCGCAGCTCCTGAAAAAAATAGAACATGTCCTATTGTTGTCCGGAGCTGCAGACAAGAATAGACATTTCTATTGGGGTTCCGTCCCGGTGTTTTGCGGATCCGCAATTTGCAGATTCGTAAAACACTGCAGACGTGTGAATGGACCATAATATACACTTATCTCCTGCCCCAGCAGTGGGATCAGAAGTTTGCAATATAATGCATTTATTGTAAATGTGTGTTAGTAAGTTTTTAGATTCTTTAGAACTGACCTATTTTAGGCCTTTTGGATGAAACCATATACTGTATATATATATATATATTCCAAGAGCAATACCTTTTTTCATTTTTCATTTCAGTATTTTTCTATAACATTATATGGGGTATATTTAACTTATTGATTAATTTTACAAAGTCTTTATAGAGATTTCGAAAAAAAAAAGTCCCTTATTTTATACCATATTTAATTTTGTTCCATTTACTTTGGCATAAGTAAAGTTTTTTTTTATTCTTTCTGTCAGTATGATTATAGAGATACCAATTTATGTATTTCCTTGTTTCTGTTTTATTAATTACTTACTTACAATAACTACAGTTTTATTTACTAATATTTCAATTTTGTGTTTCCATGTTACTCATCATTACAATATTTGTATATCTTTGTAGCTTAACGCAGAAAGATCAGTGTGAGTGGTACTTAAAGGGGCCACAAACTAGATAAGGCTTTCTTCACAATTATTTTTCTCTTTGTTCCGTTAATGGGGGCCTAATGATATTTCCACTATAAATACAAAATATGAGCCGATCCAAACTTGAGAATCAAAAACATTAAAAATTTCAGTCAAAATTCATTCAGTTTTTTCAAATATTTCAAATGTATTTTAATTGTCAGAATCTTTTGACAAGTTTACACATCATGATATGTTTTGTTGTGTGCACTGTTAATTAATCTTTACATGAAACAATATCATGCTGTTTGCATTAGAAAACATTTATTGCCAAAACATAATGTCATTCAGTAAGTGCTGAAATTTCTTGGCAGCACTAAAATAGTAAAGCAGTAAGATATAACAGAGAGGTAAACAACAGACAGTCTCATTTTTAATTTTTTTTTTATTTTTTTTTACAAATCAATGCCTGTTATTATCAACTAAACAAGAGATAGAAATAAAATGGAACTTTATTGACTTCTACATACTTACTTCCATATGACACATCTTTGCCTTAGTGCTATCAAGGACTGAATGAATAGCACTTGAATAGTTTTCATCAACCCTATCCAACGGAAAAAAAAGCTATTTTTAGATAACAGAAGATAGGAAAAAAATAAGGAAAACAGATTCAACCGCAAAATATGAAGGGTTTAATGACCAGTGTTCTATGAATACATCTGTAAACTATACCAAATTGAGTTTGGGATAAGGACCTTGCAATATTTTCAAGTATATCTCCCTTAATTTTGTTGGATGGCTGCATATTGACATTTATTGAAATAAAATCAATTTAACCTAAGGCTATGTCCATTGTTTCGATCCCCCACTAATCTAGAGAGTCTAATTGGACAGGCAATGCTCCTATGGGAAAAAGCTATGCAAATTAGCTTTCTTTCTGAAAAGAAAACTGGACCTCTAATGGCACATTAATACAGACCATCAAGGGCACCTCGAACCACCATCTGGCCTGTGTCCCTTACATCATAGTGTGCCCCAGAGAATTCTTGTGCCGTTCTCCTTCACTTATGCGAGCCTGCCCAGGGACGACGTAACTCTGAGTAACCAGAACTGTATTTACCTTGGCCCACCTATTGCTCACACCGTGACCTCACGTATAATTCCCCTGTTTGGTCTGGCATACTGCAGTAAGAAGTTTTATAGGCTTGTGATCCTCATAGGCTATTATGTAACTATTATGAGTGATTTTAATTTGGGCCATTTTTGGGTACAGATGGATTACCATGGTGATCAGTGACCCAACCAGGTCACCAAGTCCACTATATTATGCCATATGCATTGCCTAATATATTTCAACACTGAAAAGCAATAATACTTAAGAATACTAAGTAGTATAAAGTATTATGTAAGTGGTTATAAGTAGGGATGAGCAAACCCAAGCTTTACATGTTCGGGTTCGGCGTTTGGGCAGTGGAGGAATCTCATTATGGATTCTGTTATAACAAAATATAATGGAAATCTATGACAGAATGCAAAACGGAAGCATTCCGTTATGATCCATCATAATGCATGTCTATGTCCAAGTATAACAGATTTGTCTCGTTTCCATGGCACTTGCTATGCTCACTAGTGGATCCCATTTTTAAAAACCGGACTTCTGCTAAACACATACTGCTACCGCTGTTACCATATTTTTTGTACAGGTCACTCATATATTTATAGGTAAATCATGTCTCTACCCTTCTCAAGACTAAATAAATGTAATTATTTAAATCTTTCCTCATAATAATACCCTCCCTGGCCCTTAACAGTTTAGTTGCTCTTCTATGTACTTTTTCTAGCTCCAGGACATACTTTGTAGGCACTAGTGCCCAAAACTGAACTGTATATTCCAGTTGAGACCGACCCAAAGCTTTGTAAAGTGGTACTATTACATTCCTGTCCTGCAAGTCCCTGCTTCTTTTAATACATGATAATATACTGCTAGTCTTAGAGGCAGTTGATTGACATTGCATCCTTATATTTAATCTATGGTCTAATTAATGTCTATAAGTAACCTCTAGGACATATGAAGCACATACCTGTAGATAATTAGTACCCAGATACATAATTTTACATTTATCCACATTGGACCTCATTAGTCAACTGGGGGAGGGAGATCTAGAGCCCTGAGGAAGACATAGAGCCCTTTCTCAATATGGTCAGCACATTTACCTTGCACCAGGCACTTGTCATTGTACAAGTCACTAGAGGATCTCTAAAAAGTATGAATAGGGCAAAGCAATAACAGAACTGAGGTTCTTGAGTACTCCCGATGTAACCCATCAGGATCGGGAGCCTTGTTCCCATTTACCTTATTTAACTTAGCTTCCACCATATCTACATTCAGCTCCTTTCTCTTCTTTTGTATATATATTTAAAAAAATTAGTACCTCTGCCTTTTCATGATCTCAGTTACAATTATTTAGGTGGCCTACCTGCTTTGATCATGCCTTTTTAGCATTTATACAATTAATGAATTTTTAGTGATTTGTTCTCTTTGGCTACCTACAGTTCATTATGCATTTTTGCAGATTTTTATTTTTTACAGATTTTATTGAGCCCTTTGTAAATTTCAAAGGCTACTGCTGACCACCTCAGATTTGTATTTTTGAAATGTCCTCTTTTGCTGTTTAATGCTCTTTTTAGAGTAGCTGTAAGTAGAGTTGAGCGAACACCTGGATGTTCGGGTTCGAGAAGTTCGGCCGAACTTCCCGGAAATGTTCGGGTTCGGGATCCGAACCCGATCCGAACTTCGTCCCGAACCCGAACTCCATTGAAGTCAATGGGGACACGAACTTTTGGGCACTAAAAAGGCTGTAAAACAGCCCAGGAAACAGCTAGAGGGCTGCAAAAGGCAGCAACATGTAGGTAAATCCCCTGCAAACAAATGTGGATAGGGAAATGAATTAAAATAAAAATTAAAAAAATAAAAATGAACCAATATCAATTGGACAGAGGTCCCATAGCAGAGAATCTGGCTTCACGTCAGCAGAGAATCAGTCTCTTCATGCCATAGCAAAGAATCTGGCTTCATGTCAGCAGAGAATCAGTCTCTTCATGCCATAGCAGAGAATCTGGCATCATGTCAGCGCAGAATCAGTCTTCATGTCATAGCAGAGAATCAGGCTTCACGTCACCCACCACTGGAACAGGCCACTGTCACACATTTAGGCCCCGGCACCCAGACAGAGGAGAGCGGTCCCGTAACAGAGAATCTGGCCTTATGTCAGCGCAGAATCTGTCTTCATGTCATAGCAGAGAATCAAGCTTCACGTCACCCACCACTGGAACAGGCCACTGTCACACATTTAGGCCCCGGCACCCAGACAGAGGAGAGAGGTCCTGTAACAGAGAATCTGGCCTTATGTCAGCACAGAATCTGTCTTCATGTCATAGCAGAGAATCAAGCATCACGTCACCCACCACTGGAACAGGCCACTGTCACACATTTAGGCCCAGGCACCCAGGCAGAGGAGAGAGGTCCCGTAACAGAGAATCTGGCCTTATGTCAGCGCAGAATCTGTATTCATGTCATAGCAGAGAATCAGGCTTCACGTCACCCACCACTGGAACAGGCCACTGTCACACATTTAGGCCCCGGCACCCAGACAGAGGAGAGCGGTCCCGTAACAGAGAATCTGGCCTTATGTCAGCGCAGAATCTGTATTCATGTCATAGCAGAGAATCAGGCTTCACGTCAGCCACCACTGGAACAGGCCACTGTCACACATTTAGGCCCAGGCACCCAGGCAGAGGAGAGAGGTCCCGTAACAGAGAATCTGGCCTTATGTCAGCGCAGAATCTGTATTCATGTCATAGCAGAGAATCAGGCTTCACGTCAGCCACCACTGGAACAGGCCACTGTCACACATTTAGGCCCAGGCACCCAGGCAGAGGAGAGAGGTCCCGTAACAGAGAATCTGGCCTTATGTCAGCACAGAATCTGTCTTAATGTCATAGCAGAGAATCAGGCTTCACGTCACCCACCACTGGAACAGGCCACTGTCACACATTTAGGCCCCGGCACCCAGACAGAGGAGAGCGGTCCCGTAACAGAGAATCTGGCCTTATGTCAGCACAGAATCTGTCTTAATGTCATAGCAGAGAATCAGGCTTCACGTCACCCACCACTGGAACAGGCCACTGTCACACATTTAGGCCCAGGCACCCAGGCAGAGGAGAGAGGTCCCGTAACAGAGAATCTGGCCTTATGTCAGCACAGAATCTGTCTTAATGTCATAGCAGAGAATCAGGCTTCACGTCACCCACCACTGGAACAGGCCACTGTCACACATTTAGGCCCAGGCACCCAGGCAGAGGAGAGAGGTCCCGTAACAGAGAATCTGGCCTTATGTCAGCACAGAATCTGTCTTAATGTCATAGCAGAGAATCAGGCATCACGTCACCCACCACTGGAACAGGCCACTGTCACACATTTAGGCCCCGGCACCCAGACAGAGGAGAGCGGTCCCGTAACAGAGAATCTGGCCTTATGTCAGCGCAGAATCTGTATTCATGTCATAGCAGAGAATCAGGCTTCACGTCACCCACCACTGGAACAGGCCACTGTCACACATTTAGGCCCCGGCACCCAGACAGAGGAGAGCGGTCCCGTAACAGAGAATCTGGCCTTATGTCAGCGCAGAATCTGTATTCATGTCATAGCAGAGAATCAGGCTTCACGTCAGCCACCACTGGAACAGGCCACTGTCACACATTTAGGCCCAGGCACCCAGGCAGAGGAGAGAGGTCCCGTAACAGAGAATCTGGCCTTATGTCAGCGCAGAATCTGTATTCATGTCATAGCAGAGAATCAGGCTTCACGTCAGCCACCACTGGAACAGGCCACTGTCACACATTTAGGCCCAGGCACCCAGGCAGAGGAGAGAGGTCCCGTAACAGAGAATCTGGCCTTATGTCAGCACAGAATCTGTCTTAATGTCATAGCAGAGAATCAGGCTTCACGTCACCCACCACTGGAACAGGCCACTGTCACACATTTAGGCCCCGGCACCCAGACAGAGGAGAGCGGTCCCGTAACAGAGAATCTGGCCTTATGTCAGCACAGAATCTGTCTTAATGTCATAGCAGAGAATCAGGCTTCACGTCACCCACCACTGGAACAGGCCACTGTCACACATTTAGGCCCAGGCACCCAGGCAGAGGAGAGAGGTCCCGTAACAGAGAATCTGGCCTTATGTCAGCACAGAATCTGTCTTAATGTCATAGCAGAGAATCAGGCTTCACGTCACCCACCACTGGAACAGGCCACTGTCACACATTTAGGCCCAGGCACCCAGGCAGAGGAGAGAGGTCCCGTAACAGAGAATCTGGCCTTATGTCAGCACAGAATCTGTCTTAATGTCATAGCAGAGAATCAGACATCACGTCACCCACCACTGGAACAGGCCACTGTCACACATTTAGGCCCCGGCACCCAGACAGAGGAGAGCGGTCCCGTAACAGAGAATCTGGCCTTATGTCAGCGCAGAATCTGTCTTAATGTCATAGCAGAGAATCAGGCTTCACGTCACCCACCACTGGAACAGGCCACTGTCACACATTTAGGCCCCGGCACCCAGACAGAGGAGAGAGGTCCCGTAACAGAGAATCTGGCCTTATGTCAGCGCAGAATCTGTCTTCATGTCATAGCAGAGAATCAGGCTTCACGTCAGCCACCACTGGAACAGGCCACTGTCACACATTTAGGCCCAGGCACCCAGGCAGAGGAGAGAGGTCCCGTAACAGAGAATCTGGCCTTATGTCAGCGCAGAATCTGTTTTCTTGTCATAGCAGAAAATCAGGCTTCACGTCACCCACCACTGGAACAGGCCACTGTCACACATTTAGGCCCAGGCACCCAGGCAGAGGAGAGCGGTCCCGTAACAGAGAATCTGGCCTTATGTCAGCGCAGAATCTGTTTTCTTGTCATAGCAGAAAATCAGGCTTCACGTCACCCACCACTGGAACAGGCCACTGTCACACATTTAGGCCCAGGCACCCAGGCAGAGGAGAGCGGTCCCGTAACAGAGAATCTGGCCTTATGTCAGCGCAGAATCTGTATTCATGTCATAGCAGAGAATCAGGCTTCACGTCACCCACCACTGGAACAGGCCACTGTCACACATTTAGGCCCAGGCACCCAGGCAGAGGAGAGAGGTCCCGTAACAGAGAATCTGGCCTTATGTCAGCGCAGAATCTGTTTTCTTGTCATAGCAGAAAATCAGGCTTCACGTCACCCACCACTGGAACAGGCCACTGTCACACATTTAGGCCCAGGCACCCAGGCAGAGGAGAGAGGTCCCGTAACAGAGAATCTGGCCTTATGTCAGCGCAGAATCTGTTTTCTTGTCATAGCAGAAAATCAGGCTTCACGTCACCCACCACTGGAACAGGCCACTGTCACACATTTAGGCCCAGGCACCCAGGCAGAGGAGAGCGGTCCCGTAACAGAGAATCTGGCCTTATGTCAGCGCAGAATCTGTATTCATGTCATAGCAGAGAATCAGGCTTCACGTCACCCACCACTGGAACAGGCCACTGTCACACATTTAGGCCCCGGCACCCAGACAGAGGAGAGCGGTCCCGTAACAGAGAATCTGGCCTTATGTCAGCGCAGAATCTGTATTCATGTCATAGCAGAGAATCAGGCTTCACGTCAGCCACCACTGGAACAGGCCACTGTCACACATTTAGGCCCAGGCACCCAGGCAGAGGAGAGAGGTCCCGTAACAGAGAATCTGGCCTTATGTCAGCACAGAATCTGTCTTAATGTCATAGCAGAGAATCAGGCTTCACGTCACCCACCACTGGAACAGGCCACTGTCACACATTTAGGCCCAGGCACCCAGGCAGAGGAGAGCGGTCCCGTAACAGAGAATCTGGCCTTATGTCAGCACAGAATCTGTCTTAATGTCATAGCAGAGAATCAGGCATCACGTCACCCACCACTGGAACAGGCCACTGTCACACATTTAGGCCCCAGGACCCAGACAGAGGAGAGCGGTCCCGTAACAGAGAATCTGGCCTTATGTCAGCGCAGAATCTGTCTTAATGTCATAGCAGAGAATCAGGCATCACGTCACCCACCACTGGAACAGGCCACTGTCACACATTTAGGCCCCGGCACCCAGACAGAGGAGAGAGGTCCCGTAACAGAGAATCTGGCCTTATGTCAGCGCAGAATCTGTCTTCATGTCATAGCAGAGAATCAGGCTTCACGTCAGCCACCACTGGAACAGGCCACTGTCACACATTTAGGCCCAGGCACCCAGGCAGAGGAGAGAGGTCCCGTAACAGAGAATCTGGCCTTATGTCAGCGCAGAATCTGTTTTCTTGTCATAGCAGAAAATCAGGCTTCACGTCACCCACCACTGGAACAGGCCACTGTCACACATTTAGGCCCAGGCACCCAGGCAGAGGAGAGCGGTCCCGTAACAGAGAATCTGGCCTTATGTCAGCGCAGAATCTGTATTCATGTCATAGCAGAGAATCAGGCTTCACGTCAACCACCACTGGAACAGGCCACTGTCACACATTTAGGCCCCGGCACCCAGACAGAGGAGAGAGGTCCCGTAACAGAGAATCTGGCCTTATGTCAGCGCAGAATCTGTATTCATGTCATAGCAGAGAATCAGGCTTCACGTCTCCCACCACTGGAACAAGCCACTGTCACACATTTAGGCCCCGGCACCCAGACAGAGGAGAGGTTCATTCAACTTTGGGTTGCCCCACAATATAATGGTAAAATGAAATTAAAAATAGTATTGAATGAGGAAGTGCCCTGGAGTAGAATAATATATTGTTAAGGGGAGGTAGTTAATATCTAATCTGCACAAGGGATGGTCAGGTCCTGTGGGATCCATGCCTGGTTCATTTTTATGAACGTCAGCTTGTCCACATTGGCTGTAGACAGGCAGCTGCGTTTGTCTGTAATGACGCCCCCTGCCGTGCTGAATACACGTTCAAACAAAACGCTGGCCGCCGGGCAGGCCAGCACCTCCAAGGCATAAAAGGCTAGCTCTGGCCACGTGGACAATTTGGAGACCCAGAAGTTGAATGGGGCCGAACCATCAGTCAGTACGTGGAGGGGTGTGCACAGGTACTGTTCCACCATGTTAGTGAAATGTTGCCTCCTGCTAATACGTTCCGTATCAGGAGGTGGTGCAGTTAGCTGTGGCGTGGTGACAAAACTTTTCCACATCTCTGCCATGCTAACCCTGCCCTCAGAGGAGCTGGCCGTGACACAGCTGCGTTGGCGACCTCTTGCTCCTCCTCTGCCTTCGCCTTGGACTTCCACTTGTTCCCCTGTGACATTTGGGAATACTCTCAGTAGCGCGTCTACCAACGTGCGCTTGTACTCGCGCATCTTCCTATCACGCTCCAGTGTAGGAAGTAAGGTGGGCACATTGTCTTTGTACCGGGGATCCAGCAGGGTGGCAACCCAGTAGTCTGCACACGTTAAAATGTGGGCAACTCTGCTGTCGTTGCGCAGGCACTGCAGCATGTAGTCGCTCATGTGTGCCAGGCTGCCCAGAGGTAAGGACAAGCTGTCCTCTGTGGGAGGCGTATCGTCATCGTCCTGTGTTTCCCCCCAGCCACGCACCAGTGATGGGCCCGAGCTGCTTTGGGTGCCACCCCGCTGTGAACATGCTTCATCCTCATCCTCCTCCACCTCCTCCTCATCCTCATCCTCCTCATCCTCCAGTAGTGGGCCCTGTCTGGCCACATTTGTACCTGGCCTCTGGTGTTGCAAAAAACCTCCCTCTGAGTCACTTTGAAGAGACTGGCCTGAAAGTGCTAAAAATGACCCCTCTTCTTCCTCCTGGGCCACCTCCTCTTCCATCATCGCCCTAAGTGTTTTCTCAAGGAGACATAGAAGTGGTATTGTAACGCTGATAACGGCGTCATCGCCACTGGCCATGTTGGTGCAGTACTCGAAACAGCGCAACAGGGCACACAGGTCTCGCATGGAGGCCCAGTCATTGGTGGTGAAGTGGGTCTGATCCGCAGTGCGACTGACCCGTGCGTGCTGCAGCTGAAACTCCACTATGGCCTGCTGCTGCTCGCACAGTCTGTCCAGCATATGCAAGGTGGAGTTCCACCTGGCGGGCACGTCGCATATGAGGTGGTGAGCGGGAAGGCCGAAGTTACGCTGTAGCGCAGACAGGCGAGCAGCGGCAGGGTGTGAACGCCGGAAGCGCGAACAGACGGCCCGCACTTTATGCAGCAGCTCTGACATGTCGGGGTAGTTGCGAATGAACTTCTGCACCACCAAATTCAGCACATGCGCCAGGCAAGGGATGTGCGTCAAACCGGCTAGTCCCAGAGCTGCAACGAGATTTCGCCCATTATCGCACACCACCAGGCCGGGCTTGAGGCTCACCGGCAGCAACCACTCGTTGGTCTGTTGTTCTATACCCCGCCACAACTCCTGTGCGGTGTGGGGCCTGTCCCCCAAACATATGAGTTTCAGAATGGCCTGCTGACATTTACCCCGTGCTGTGCTGAAGTTGGTGGTGAAGGTGTGTGGCTGACTGGATGAGCAGGTGGAAGAAGAGGAGGAGGAAGCTGAGTAGGAGGAGGAGGAGACAGGAGGCAAAGAATGTTGCCCTGCGATCCTTGGCGGCGGAAGGACGTGTGCCAAATAGCTCTCCGCCTGGGGCCCAGCCGCCACTACATTTACCCAGTGTGCAGTTAGGGAGATATAGCGTCCCTGGCCGTGCTTACTGGTCCACGTATCTGTGGTTAGGTGGACCTTGCCACAGATGGCGTTGCGCAGTGCACACTTGATTTTATCGGACACTTGTTTGTGCAGGGAAGGCACGGCTCTCTTAGAGAAGTAGTGGCGGCTGGGAACAACATACTGTGGGACAGCAAGTGACATGAGCTGTTTGAAGCTGTGTGTGTCCACCAGCCTAAATGACAGCATTTCATAGGCCAGTAGTTTAGAAATGCTGGCATTCAGGGCCAGGGATCGAGGGTGGCTAGGTGGGAATTTACGCTTTCTCTCAAATGTTTGTGAGATGGAGAGCTGAACGCTGCCGTGTGACATGGTTGAGATGCTTGGTGACGCAGGTGGTGGTGTTGGTGGTACATCCCATGTTTGCTGGGCGGCAGGTGCCAACGTTCCTCCAGAGGCAGAGGAAGAGGCCGAGGCGGCGGCAGCAGCAGCAGAAGAGGCCGAGGCGGCGGCAGCAGCAGAAGAGGCCGAGGCGGCAGCAGCAGAAGAGGTAGCAGGGGGAGCCTGAGTGACTTCCTTGTTTTTAAGGTGTTTACTCCACTGCAGTTCATGCTTTGCATGCAGGTGCCTGGTCATGCAGGTTGTGCTAAGGTTCAGAACGTTAATGCCTCGCTTCAGGCTCTGATGGCACAGCGTGCAAACCACTCGGGTCTTGTCGTCAGCACATTGTTTGAAGAAGTGCCATGCCAGGGAACTCCTTGAAGCTGCCTTTGGGGTGCTCGGTCCCAGATGGCGGCGGTCAGTAGCAGGCGGAGTCTCTTGGTGGCGGGTGTTCTGATTTTGCCTACTGCTCCCTCTTTTGCTACGCTGTTGGCTCGGTCTCACCACTGCCTCTTCCTCCGAACTCTGAAAGTCAGTGGCACGACCTTCATTCCATGTGGGGTCTAGGACCTCATTTTCCCCTGCATCGTCTTCCACCCAGTCTTGACCCCTGACCTCCTGTTCAGTCTGCACACTGCAGAAAGACGCAGCAGTTGGCACCTGTGTTTCGTCATCATCAGAGACGTGCTGAGGTGGTATTCCCATGTCCTCATCATCAGGAAACATAAGTGGTTGTGCGTTAGTGCATTCTATCACTTCCACCCCTGGTGAAGGGCTAGGTGGATGCCCTTGGAAAACCCTGGCAGCAGAGTCTTCAAACAGCATAAGAGACTGCTGCATAACTTGAGGCTTAGACAGTTTCCCTGATATGCATGGGGGTGATGTGACAGACTGATGGGCTTGGTTTTCATGCGCCATCTGTGCGCTTTCTGCAGAAGACTGGGTGGGAGATAATGTGAACGTGCTGGATGCACTGTCGGCCACCCAATTGACTAATGCCTGTAACTGCTCAGGCCTTACCATCCTTAGAACGGCATTGGGCCCCACCAAATATCGCTGTAAATTCTGCTGGCTACTGGGACCTGAGGTAGTTGGTTCACTAGGACGTGTGGCTGTGGCAGAACGGCCACGTCCTCTCCCAGCACCAGAGGGTCCACAAACACCACCACGACCATGTCCACGTCCGCGTCCGCGTACCTTATTAGATGTTTTCCTCATTGTTCCCGTTCAACACAATTTTGAGAATGGCAAATTTGGGAATGCTTTTTCAACCCAGAACAAAAAGTCTGCTTTGACGGTCACTACAAATAACTTGACCAGCTAAAACTGTGCAGATTTGGTTGAATAGAGATGTGAGACCTGTTTTTTTTTTGCGCTGTGTGACAGTTATAGGTTTAATCACAGAATGACACTTCTATCAGCACGCTAGCGTGTGTCTTAGGTTTTTCTGAATGATACTATCAATAACTTTAATGGAAGATTTTCTTTTTGGGATAGATTTCAAGTAGGCCTGAAATACCACAAACTAGTTATTTTCAGAATGGCAAATTTGGGAATGCTTTTTCAACCCAGAACAAAAAGTCTGCTTTGACGGTCACTACAAATAACTTGACCAGCTAAAACTGTGCAGATTTGGTTGAATAGAGATGTGAGACCTGTTTTTTTTTGCGCTGTGTGACAGTTATAGGTTTAATAACAGAATGACACTTCTATCAGCACGCTAGCGTGTGTCTTAGGTTTTTCTGAATGATACTATCAATAACTTTAATGGAAGATTTTCTTTTTGGGATAGATTTCAAGTAGGCCTGAAATACCACAAACTAGTTATTTTCAGAATGGCAAATTTGGGAATGCTTTTTCAACCCAGAACAAAAAGTCTGCTTTGACGGTCACTACAAATAACTTGACCAGCTAAAACTGTGCAGATTTGGTTGAATAGAGATGTGAGACCTGTTTTTTTTTGCGCTGTGTGACAGTTATAGCTTTAATCACAGAATGACACTTCTATCAGCACGCTAGCGTGTGTCTTAGGTTTTTCTGAATGATACTATCAATAACTTTAATGGAAGATTTTCTTTTTGGGATAGATTTCAAGTAGGCATGAAATACCACAAACTAGTTATTTTCAGAATGGCAAATTTGGGAATGCTTTTTCAACCCAGAACAAAAAGTCTGCTTTGACGGTCACTACAAATAACTTGACCAGCTAAAACTGTGCCGATTTGGTTGAATAGAGATGTGAGACCTGTTTTTTTTTGCGCTGTGTGACAGTTATAGCTTTAATCACAGAATGACACTTCTATCAGCACGCTAGCGTGTGTCTTAGGTTTTTCTGAATGATACTATCAATAACTTTAATGGAAGATTTTCTTTTTGGGATAGATTTCAAGTAGGCCTGAAATACCACAAACTAGTTATTTTCAGAATAGCAAATTTGGGAATGCTTTTTCAATCCAGAACAAAAAGTCTGCTTTGACGGTCACTACAAATAACTTGACCAGCTAAAACTGTGCAAATTTGGTTGAATAGAGATGTGAGACCTGTTTTTTTTTTGCGCTGTGTGACAGTTATAGCTTTAATCACAGAATGACACTTCTATCAGCACGCTAGCGTGTGTCTTAGGTTTTTCTGAATGATACTATCAATAACTTTAATGGAAGATTTTCTTTTTGGGATAGATTTCAAGTAGGCCTGAAATACCACAAACTAGTTATTTTCAGAATGGCAAATTTGGGAATGCTTTTTCAACCCAGAACAAAAAGTCTGCTTTGACGGTCACTAGAAATAACTTGACCAGCTAAAACTGTGCAGATTTGGTTGAATAGAGATGTGAGACCTGTTTTTTTTTGCGCTGTGTGACAGTTATAGCTTTAATCACAGAATGACACTTCTATCAGCACGCTAGCGTGTGTCTTAGGTTTTTCTGAATGATACTATCAATAACTTCAATGTAAGATTTTCTTTTTGGGATAGATTTCAAGTAGGCCTGAAATACCACAAACTAGTTATTTTCAGAATGGCAAATTTGGGAATCCTTTTTCAACCCAGAACAAAAAGTCTGCTTTGACGGTCACTACAAATAACTTGACCAGCTAAAACTGTGCAGATTTGGTTGAATAGAAATGTCAGGTCTATTTTTTAGGCGCTGGGTGACAGGCTCAACTTGCCCCTGATGTAATATATGGCCAAAAAATAACCAGACTGTTGATGGTTAAATGCAAAGAAAAAAATAAGGGGTTGGGTCAGCACAACCTGCTGCAGGTGCACATCACTATGGCGAAATACATATACAAACGGAAAATGCAAATGTGATCGCACACTACATCCAGCACTCTGCCCTCCATGCTGGATGAGACATTGGTTTATATTTTGGCCAAAGCATAGTAAGCCACTCACCGCGTCAAGGCTGTCTCATGAGTGGTCCCTAACTCTTGTTCCTACCTGTTCATGGGCCATGACAGCCACATAAAATCCAGGGAATGCAGGTCAGCATGCAAGCCAAGTACACTTTGCTTGTAACCCCGTCCGGTGCCATTACAGCTTTCATCGGATCCAGGGATGCAAGTACCAACATGCATGCTGAACCTACCATATACTTCTCCTGGAGCCAGATGGCTAATGGTAGGTTCTATACAAGCAGACTCAGTTTTATACTGACTTTAAAACCAGCCTCAAGGACAGATTAACTGGTCAGGTGTGCAATGACTCCAAGGAGATCGCCACGCCTCCAATATATACTACAAAGAAAAAAATAAGGGGTTGGGTCAGCACAACCTGCTGCAGGTGCACATCACTATGGCGAAATACATATACAAACGGAAAATGCAAATGTGATCGCACACTACATCCAGCACTCTGCCCTCCATGCTGGATGAGACATTGGTTTATATTTTGGCCAAAGCATAGTAAGCCACTCACCGCGTCAAGGCTGTCTCATGAGTGGTCCCTAACTCTTGTTCCTACCTGTTCATGGGCCATGACAGCCACATAAAATCCAGGGAATGCAGGTCAGCATGCAAGCCAAGTACACTTTGCTTGTAACCCCGTCCGGTGCCATTACAGCTTTCATCGGATCCAGGGATGCAAGTACCAACATGCATGCTGAACCTACCATATACTTCTCCTGGAGCCAGATGGCTAATGGTAGGTTCTATACAAGCAGACTCAGTTTTATACTGACTTTAAAACCAGCCTCAAGGACAGATTAACTGGTCAGGTGTGCAATGACTCCAAGGAGATCGCCACGCCTCCAATATATACTACAAAGAAAAAAATAAGGGGTTGGGTCAGCACAACCTGCTGCAGGTGCACATCACTATGGCGAAATACATATACAAACGGAAAATGCAAATGTGATCGCACACTACATCCAGCACTCTGCCCTCCATGCTGGATGAGACATTGGTTTATATTTTGGCCAAAGCATAGTAAGCCACTCACCGCGTCAAGGCTGTCTCATGAGTGGTCCCTAACTCTTGTTCCTACCTGTTCATGGGCCATGACAGCCACATAAAATCCAGGGAATGCAGGTCAGCATGCAAGCCAAGTACACTTTGCTTGTAACCCCGTCCGGTGCCATTACAGCTTTCATCGGATCCAGGGATGCAAGTACCAACATGCATGCTGAACCTACCATATACTTCTCCTGGAGCCAGATGGCTAATGGTAGGTTCTATACAAGCAGACTCAGTTTTATACTGACTTTAAAACCAGCCTCAAGGACAGATTAACTGGTCAGGTGTGCAATGACTCCAAGGAGATCGCCACGCCTCCAATATATACTACAAAGAAAAAAATAAGGGGTTGGGTCAGCACAACCTGCTGCAGGTGCACATCACTATGGCGAAATACATATACAAACGGAAAATGCAAATGTGATCGCACACTACATCCAGCACTCTGCCCTCCATGCTGGATGAGACATTGGTTTATATTTTGGCCAAAGCATAGTAAGCCACTCACCGCGTCAAGGCTGTCTCATGAGTGGTCCCTAACTCTTGTTCCTACCTGTTCATGGGCCATGACAGCCACATAAAATCCAGGGAATGCAGGTCAGCATGCAAGCCAAGTACACTTTGCTTGTAACCCCGACCTGCATTCCCTGGATTTTATGTGGCTGTCATGGCCCATGAACAGGTAGGAACAAGAGTTAGGGACCACTCATGAGACAGCCTTGACGCGGTGAGTGGCTTACTATGCTTTGGCCAAAATATAAACCAATGTCTCATCCAGCATGGAGGGCAGAGTGCTGGATGTAGTGTGCGATCACATTTGCATTTTCTGATGGTTAAATGCACTTCGGTTACACAGGCTTAGCTTGCAGCTGATGTAGTATATGGCCAAAAAATAATCAGACTGTTGATGGTTAAATGCACTTGGGTAAAACAGGCTCAGCCTGCAGCTGATGTAGTATATGGCCAAAAAATAACCAGACTGTTGATGGTTAAATGCACTTCGGTGACACAGGCTCAGCCTGCAGCTGATGTAGGATATAGCACAAAATAACCACACTATCGATGGTTAAATACACTTGGTGATAGCTCGTGCTGGCGCACCACAAGTCACAAAATGGCCGCCGATCACCCCAGAAAAAAAGTGATCTAAAAACGCTCTGGGCAGCCTCAAAAAAGTGAGCAAGTCAATAATAGCACTTCAATGATCCACAGCTGCAGATCGATCACAGAATGAAGTCTTTTGGAGGAGTTAATCTGCCTAATCTCGCCCTAACGTCGCAGCTGCAACCTCTCCCTATACTGATCATAGCAGAGTGACGTGCGGCGCTACGTGACTCCAGCTTAAATAGAGGCTGGGTCACATGGTGCACTGGCCAATCACAGCCATGCCAATAGTAGGCAAGGCTATGATGGCCTCTTGGGGCAAGTAGTATGACGCTTGTTGATTGGCTGCTTTGCAGCCTTTCAAAAAGCGCCAAGAAAGCGCCGAACACCGAACCCGAACCCAGACTTTTACGAAAATGTTCGGGTTCGGGTCCGTGTCACGGACACCCCAAAATTCGGTACGAACCCGAACTATACAGTTCGGGTTCGCTCATCCCTAGCTGTAAGTCATAGGGCAGGGGTCAGTGACCTCTGGCACTCCAGCTGTTGTGAAACTACGACTCCCAGCATGCATACTTCCTCCACTCTTTTCAGAACTCTCATAGAAATAAATGGAGCATGCTGGGAAATGTAGTATCACAACAGCTGGAGTGCAAGAGGTTGCTGACCCCTTCCATAGGGGTTTTATTTTAGCTTTTTATACTTGTTATAAGTAGGGATACATTTTGCAGTATAATTACCTAATGTATTTTTAAAGCTCTCCCATTTATCCTCAGTATTATTATGTGACAATAGATGCGCCCAGTCTAGAGTATGTCCTCAACCAGGGGAAATTCACCTTTGTAAAATTCAGTGTTTTTGCCTCCTACCCAGTGTGACCACTATTACCAAGTGTTTCACGAACAGTGACATTCCCAACAAGCTCTGGAACAGATCCAACAGATCCCCTATGCTGCATCTTCCAGCCAGTGGTGCACCTAGCCTTTCTGCTTCCTGAGGCGAAAACTGAAATGATCCCCCCCCCACTCTTGCCAAATTCTCAGCCTAAAGCCTCGTTCACATGTCAGTGTTTAACAGACTTGTGCTGTACGTGTTCTCTACAGACAGCACACATCCCCATTCATTTTAATCTGTGTATTCAGACATCAATGTTTTAGCACGGTTCGTGGGTCAGTGTTTTTAGCACGGATGTATGCTCTATTTTGTCCATGTTCACGGATCCATCACATCCATTATAGTCTATGGGTCAGTGTAAACCACGGATGCTTTGAAAATTATTTTTTAGCGGTTCAGTGTCAGTGAAACACGGATGCAACACGGACTGCAAAAACGGACACACGGACCCAACACTGATCCTTCACGGACAGCTTTACGGATGCATCACTGACAACCTGCTCATGGATTTGAGCACGGACATGTGAATGAAGCTTAACCCTTTTCCTCCAGCCCTGCTGTTAAATAATTACTTGGAAAACACTACATACAGCTCTTCAAAGCATACAGGGTAATATAGCACCACATATGTACCTCTTACATCCAATGATATCTCTTCTTATGTAGATGTTCTCTTTCCTCATCTTTTCTATTCAGACCAGACTGCCTTGATGTCTCATGTCTTGGCACACAGACATCTTAGATTTCTAATTTTTCAATCATCCTCCTCTTCCTAGGACCCCAACATTGTCATCCTGCTGCTATCACCAATACTGTGCCACCTGTGCTCCCCAGTGCTGTCATATATTACACTGCAGAAATAACATTGCCATACAGATCATTCCACCATATACATAGTTGCCATCCAGTACTAATGAGTACTTCCATTGTGGAAGAAAAAAAGTGTGCCTTATAGGGCAAAAAAATAACATATTTTCACCCTATAAGACACATCGTCCCATAAGACGCACTTAGGTTTTAGAGGACAATAAGAAAAAAATATTTTTCATTAGACCTCAGATCAGACCAGCAATCAAACCCCCAATGTTAATCAGAACTCAGCTCACAGCCCCAATCAGACCCCCAAAGCTAATAAGACCCCCCAATCAGACCTCAGATCAGACCTTAATGTTAAGACCTCAGATCAGACCTCAGCTCAGACCCCAATGTGAATGACCCCAAATCAGATCTCAGATAAGAGCACCAATATAAATAAGACCTCAGATGAGGCCCCCATACTTCAGATCAGACCTCCATACCTAAGGTCAGCCCCTATACCTCAGATTAGCACCCCATACTTCATATCAGCCCCCAGCCTCATTTGATCAGCCCTCTGCCTCAAATCATAATCATAATTGGAAGAGCTCATTAATATTCGTCCCATAAGACACAGTTACATTTTCCCCCACTTTGAGGGGAAAAAGTGTGTCTTATGGGGTGAAAACTATAGTGTGTGTGTGTGTGTGTGTGTGCATATATATATATATATATATATATATATGTACAGTACAGACCAAAAGTTTGGACACACCTTCTCATTCAAAGAGTTTTCTTTATTTTCATGACTATAAAAATTGTAGATTCACACTGAAGGCATCAAAACTATGAATTAACACATGTGGAATTATATACATAACAAACAAGTGTGAAACAACTGAAAATATGTCATATTCTAGGTTCTTCAAAGTAGCCACCTTTTGCTTTGATTACTGCTTTGCACACTCTTGGCATTCTCTTGATGAGCTTCAAGAGGTAGTCCCCTGAAATGGTTTTCACTTCACAGGTGTGCCCTGTCAGGTTTAATAAGTGGAATTTCTTGCCTTATAAATGGGGTTGGGACCATCAGTTGCGTTGAGGAGAAGTCAGGTGGATACACAGCTGATAGTCCTACTGAATAGACTGTTAGAATTTGTATTATGGCAAGAAAAAAGCAGCTAAGTAAAGAAAAACGAGTGGCCATCATTACTTTAAGAAATGAAGGTCAGTCAGTCAGCCGAAAAATTAGGAAAACTTTGACAGTAAAGGCTATTTGACCATGAAGGAGAGTGATGGGGTGCTGCGCCAGATGACCTGGCCTCCACAGTCACCGGACCTGAACCCAATCAAGATGGTTCGGGGTGAGCTGGACCGAAGAGTGAAGGCAAAAGGGCCAACAAGTGCTAAGCATCTCTGGGAACTCCTTCAAGACTGTTGGAAGACCATTTCAGGTGACTACCTCTTGAAGCTCATCAAGAAAATGCCAAGAGTGTGCAAAGCAGTAATCAAAGCAAAAGGTGGCTAATTTGAAGAACCTAGAATATGACATATTTTCAGTTGTTTCACACTTGTTTGTTATGTATATAATTCCACATGTGTTAATTCATAGTTTTGATGCCTTCATAGTCATGAAAATAAAGAAAACTCTTTGAATGAAAAAGGTGTGTCCAAACTTTTGGTCTGTACTGTATATATATATATATATATATATCCATAGAAAAGGTCAGGCAGCACTCCTTCTCATGCAGCTGTAGCTATAAGGTGCCCACGGTGGTCCCCCGATACAGGACGATGAAACAACAGAAGAAAATCCGCAGCACTCCTTGAAGTAAAAAACGTGTCGTTTTATTCACACATGTCAAAAATAGACAACGTTTCGGTTCTCTCACAGAACCTTTCTCAAGTCAAGTGAACATAAAAGTGCATACGTGCATATATAAATACATCTCCACATTGTTACCAATTAGTTCATCAACCAATCAAACAACAGTGCACTCCCCTCCTCGGGTAAGCTACAATTCATAAAATCAACTCCACATGTTAACATGGATACCGAGGACTTCAGTATGGTTATTTATATTTCCAATCGTGATAATTCATCAACACGATAAGTGTATACAAGTGCATAAAGTAAAGTTCATGGCGCAATAAAAAACTTAAGTGCAGTAATACCTTGCTGGGGGTTCTGTATAGGAATAGAAGGAGAAGGCGTCTTGACTTCTGTGGCGGCACGCCACTCTTCCGCGTCTATTCCTCCTCAGTGCGCATGTGTCGGTCCTTCCCCCCTTGAGACGCAGTACATAACCACCATGCGTCATCCATAGGTGGAGACCAGCGTCATGACGTACGATCGGCTGTGCCAGCGTCCAACATGCATGTCATACGTGCGCCCGTGCGCCGCAGCAGTCGACAGCGCCACATCACAAGTCTATTCAGCCATTTTACAAACGGGCAATCATTTGGTCAATACCTTGCACTTCTTACTTCTTCTATTCCCTATTACCAGACACTATCACCCAGCTCAGGTAAACGCCTGAATTGAAAATTCAAACAATACATGTCCGGAAACACATTGCGTATTCACGTAAATTGATCCCTGTAGCTTCCATTGGGTTCACCCCATACAGCATGCAAAATACATCAGAGCATAAGCACTACGGAGGGGTATTAACTGACCATTCCTCCTGTCACCTTAAATTCGACATTTAACCCTTTGGGTTTCAAAGTATCAAGCCGAAAAATCCACCTGAGTTCAGTTTTCTTTAAAATGTTTAATCGATCACCTCCTCTATCTAATGGTTTTACATGATCCAAGATCATAAATCTTAGGTCATTTTCCAAAAAAATTTTTTGACACGGGCAAATCTCTTATTTTATTTCTAATGGACTGTCTATGGTTATTCAACCTGGTTTTCATATCGCATGTGGTTTCACCCACATAGAGCTTTTTGCAAGGGCACCACAAAACATATATCACCCATGACGAATCACAAGTGAGATAGTGTCTTATGTTAAAGACTTCCCCCGTGTCTGGATGTGCGAACACCGATCCTTTGTCCATCAGTTTACAGTTCACACATCCCAGACACGGGAAAGAGCCTGTGCGCCTTGTCTTCAAAAACGTCTGTTTAAACTGACCCTTTCAGGTCAGTCAGTCAGTCGAAAAATTGGGAAAACTTTGAAAGTAAAGGCTATTTGACCATGAAGGAGAGTGATGGGGTGCTGCGCCAGATGACCTGGCCTCCACAGTCACCGGACCTGAACCCAATCGAGATGGTTTGGGGTGAGCTGGACCGAAGAGTGAAGGCAAAAGGGCCAACAAGTGCTAAGCATCTCTGGGAACTCCTTCAAGACTGTTGGAAGATCTTTTCAGGTGACTACCTCTTGAAGCTCATCAAGAGAATGCCAAGAGTGTGCAAAGCAGTAATCAAAGCAAAAGGTGGCTACTTTGAAGAACCTAGAATATGACATATTTTCAGTTGTTTCACACTTGTTTGTTATGTATATAATTCCACATGTGTTAATTCATAGTTTTGATGCCTTCATAGTCATGAAAATAAAGAAAACTCATTGAATGAGAAGGTGTGTCCAAACTTTTGGTCTGTACTGTATATATATATATATATATATATATATATATATACACTGCTCAAAAAAATAAAGGGAACACTTAAACAACACAATGTAACTCCAAGTCAATCACACTTCTGTGAAATCAAACTGTCCACTTAGGAAGCAACACTGAGTGACAATCATTTTCACATGCTGTTGTGAAAATGGGATAGACAACAGGTGGAAATTATAGGCAATAAGCAAGACACCCCCAATAAAGGAGTGGTTCTGCAGGTGGTGACCACAGACCACTTCTCAGTTCCTATGCTTCCTGGCTGATGTTTTGGTCACTTTTGAATGCTGGCGGTGCTTTCACTCTAGTGGTAGCATGAGATGGAGTCTACAACCCACACAAGTGGCTCAGGTAGTGCAGCTTATCCAGGATGGCACATCAATGCGAGCTGTGGCAAGAAGGTTTGCTGTGTCTGTCAGAGTAGTGTCCAGAGCATGGAGGCGCTAGCAGGAGACAGGCCAGTACATCAGGAGACGTGGAGGAGGCCGTAGGAGGGCAACAACCCAGCAGCAGGACCGCTACCTCCGCCTTTGTGCAAGGAGGAACAGGAGGAGCACTGCCAGAGCCCTGCAAAATTACCTCCAGCAGGCCACAAATGTGCATGTGTCTGTTCAAACGGTCAGAAACAGACTCCATGAGGGTGATATGAGGGCCCGACGTCCACAGGTGGGGGTTGTGCTTACAGCCCAACACCGTGCAGGACGTTTGGCATTTGCCAGAGAACACCAAGATTGGCAAATTCGCCACTGGCGCCCTGTGCTCTTGACAGATGAAAGCAGGTTCACACTGAGCACATGTGACAGACGTGACAGAGTCTGGAGACGCCGTGGAGAACGTTCTGCTGCCTGCAACATCCTCCAGCATGACCGGTTTGGCATTGGGTCAGTAATGGTGTGGGGTGGCATTTCTTTGGAGGGCCGCACAGCCCTCCATGTGCTCGCCAGAGGTAGCCTGACTGCCATTAGGTACCGAGATGAGATCCTCAGACCCCTTGTGAGACCATATGCTGGTGTGGTTGGCCCTGGGTTACTCCTAATGCAAGACAATGCTAGACCTCATGTGGCTGGAGTGTGTCAGCAGTTCCTGCAAGACGAAGGTATTGATGCTACGGACTGGCCCGCCCGTTCCCCAGACCTGAATCCAATTGAGCACATCTGGGACATCATGTCTCACTCTATCCACCAACGTCACGTTGCACCACAGACTGTCCAGGAGTTGGCAGATGCTTTAGTCCAGGTCTGGGAGGAGATCCCTCAGGAGACCGTCTGCCACCTCATCAGGAGCATGCACAGGCGTTGTAGGGAGGTCATACAGGCACGTGGAGGCCACACACACTACTGAGCCTCATTTTGACTTGTTTTAAGGACATTACATCAAAGTTGGATCAGCCTGTAGTGTGTTTTTCCACTTTAATTTTGAGTGTGACTCCAAATCCAGACCTCCATGGGTTGAAAAATTTGATTTCCATTTTTTTATTTTTGTGTGATTTTGTTGTCAGCACATTCAACTATGTAAAGAACAAAGTATTTCAGAGGAATATTTTTATTAATTCAGATCTAGGATGTGTTATTTTTGTGTTCCCTTTATTTTTTTGTGCAGTGTATATTGGGCAGTGTGGGGAAAATTACTATGTGGGGGCAGTGTGGTGGAAATTACTATGTAGGGGAAATTACTGTGTGGGGGCAAACTACTATATGGGGCAGTTTGGGGGAAATTACTGTGTGGGGGAAATTACTATGGGCGGATTATTATGTGGGGGCAGTGTTGTGGAAATTACTATATGGGGGTGTTGCTATTGGGGAAGTTCTATTATTTTTGGGGACACTATACAGTGAATATTGCCTGGAGCACAATAGAGGGTGTTATTATTACTCTGGGCACTCTAGGGGACATTATAGCTGCTGTGGACACTATAGGGACATTTGGGGTAATTTATCAAACTGGTGTAAGGCAGAACTGGCTTAGTTGCCCATAGCAGCCAATCAGATTCCACAATTCATTTTTGACAGCTCTTTTGGAAATCCAGTTCTACTTTACACCAGTTTGATAAATGACTCCAATTATGTCTATTATTGTCACAATTTTTTCAGCAGTATAGTACCTGGGGCATTGGGGAGCACAACGGGCACAGTATTGGGGGTGGCAGCAGGATGACACTGTGGGGACACCAGGATCGGGAGGTTGATGGAAAAATTGAGAAATCTAACGTGTCTGTGTTACAAACTGTAGAGACGAGATGTGGCTGAAAGAATTTGCCATGGTGGTCTGGGTCAAATGGAGGAGAAGAGGAAAGAGAAGGTCTACATGACAGAAGATGTCACTGGATGTAAGAGGTATGTGGTGCTGTATTCTCCTCCATGTCTTTTTTTATTATAATTATATGTATTTTAAATTTGGCGACCACATTTTTCAGTTTAGGACCCAATTTGGGTTAATTTGGGGTATTTTTTTTTGTCTGAAGATGTAATATGGCCTAGGAAGAGACTGTGGCGCTCATGAAGCACCGCAGCCTCTTCATACAAAAAAAAAAAACTAAACTAAAATGGAGGGAGGGTCCAAGTTGGGTAGACAGCCCCGGGACTAGCATGCACTTAATCTGCCCTGCGTGCTGCAGCTCAGTTTCAGGGTGTAGGCAATCTTCTTATAGACTAGGCCAGTGGTGGCGAACCTATGGCACGGGTGCCAGAGGTGGAACTCAGAGCCCTCTCTGTGGGCACCCACACCCTGAAAAAAGTCTAAGGCATGCCAGTATGCCTAACACTTTTTCTGCCATTCATCAGCGCAGGCGCGCTATGAACAGCACAGGCAGCACACAGAATGTAGGCAGGCTATCATAGATAAATGATAAAGTACATCAAAGATATATTATATTGGACTGTGGTATTCAGGGTAAATTGCCGTGTTGGCACTTTGCGATAAATAAGTGGGTTTTGGGTTGCAGTTTGGGCACTTGGTCTGTAAAAGGTTCGCCATCACTGGCCTAGGCCATCTTTATGTAGAGCAAAAATTCTTTTTTTCAGATCTTCAGAGAGTTCTTTGCCATGAGGAGCCATATTGTACTTCCAGTGACCAGTATGAGAGAGTGTGAGAGGGATAATGCCAAATTTAGTACACCTGCTCCCTATTCACACCTGAGACCTTATAACACTAATGAATCATATGACACCAGTGGTGGAAATGGCTAATTGGGCACAATTTGGGGTGTACTCACTTTTGTTGCCAGCAGTTTAGACATTAGTGGCTGTGTGTTAAGTTATTTTGAGGGCACATCAAATTCACACTGTTATACAAGACCTACACAGACTACTTTACATTGTATCAGTGTTAGATCTTCAGTGTTGTCCCATGAAAAGATATAATAAAATATTTACAAAAATGTGAGGGGTGTACTCACTTTTGTGAGATACTGTATATATATATATTTATATATATATATATATATATATATATATACGGATATATAGTATAGGGTATGTATATAAAACTGGTGTAAAGCAGAACTGGCTATAGGCAACAAAACCAGTTCTACTTTACACCAGTTTGATAAGTGACCCCCTTTGTGTGTATATCTATCTATTTTGTAATAGTGTGCTTTACAATAATGTAGATACTAAACTATACTGGCCACATACAATAGTACATTATTATACATTTCTTCATAGCTACTATACAGAAATTCAAGGATAAAAATATTATACTCTGATGCTGCACCTCTTTATAAATGTTCAGCAATAGAGTTGAGCGGACACCTGGATGTTCGGGTTCGACAGGTTCGGCCGAAGTTGAAAAAAATGTTCGGGTTCGGGACCCAAACTTGACCTGAACTTGACCCCGAACCCCATTGAAGTCAATGGGGACCCAAACTTTTGGCCACTAAAATGGCTCTAAAATAGCCCTGGAAAGAGCTAGAGGGCTGCAAAAGGAAGCAAAATGTGCTTAAGAGCATGGCAAATGCTCTTCAAACAAATGTGGATAGGGAAATGAATATAAAAAACATAAAAGACCTTAAAAAAATAAAAATTAGGAATGATGTAGGAGGAAGAGGTTGAGGAGGCGGTGAATGGGTGGATGTGGCCATGTAGGCTCACGTGGCGGTCTAGGTGGAAGCGGCGGCA
Source organism: Bufo bufo (assembly GCF_905171765.1). Classification (NCBI taxonomy): domain Eukaryota; kingdom Metazoa; phylum Chordata; class Amphibia; order Anura; family Bufonidae; genus Bufo; species Bufo bufo. The sequence goes on along the minus strand of NC_053391.1, from coordinate 166,252,088 downwards.
GAGGAGGAAAAGGTAGCCAACACAGATGTGTGTTATTTTGCATTTTTACATAGGGTATCCCCCAAAATATTGGGACATATAAAAAAAAAAAAAAAAGTAATAAGTACACTTGAGTACAAGGATGTATGGTTGAGGCTGTTAGAACTGTCTATTCTGCACAAGGTACAGACAAGTCTTGTGGGATCCAGGCCTGGTTCATTTTAATGAACGTGAGCTTGTCCATGTTGGCTGTGGACAGGCGGCTGCATCTGTCTGTAATGACGCCTCCTGCCGTGCTAAATACACGTTCAGAAAGTACACTGGCTGCAGGGTAGGCCAGCACCTCCAAGGCATACAGGGCAAGCTCTGGCCATGTGGACAATTTGGAGACCCAAAAGTTGAATGGGGCAGAACCATCAGTCACTACGTGTAGTCGTGTGCACAGGTACTGTTCCACCATGTTGTTCAAATGCTCCCTCCTGCTAACATGCTCAATGTCAGCAGTTGGGGCCAGTTGCTGCGGCGAGGCGACAAAGCTTTTCCACATGTCGGCCATGCTAACCCTGCCTTCTGAGGTGCTGGCGCTGACACAGCTGCGTTGGCGACCTCTTCCTCCTCCCCTGCCTTCGCCTTGTGCTTCCACTTGTCCCCCGGCGTCAGTCGGGAATGCTCTCAGGAGCGCGTCTACCAGCGTGCGCCTGTAGTCGCGCATCTTCCAAACACGCTCCAGTGAGGGAATTAAAGGGTTTCTATCACTTCGTATGACATAATTAGCTCTCAGACACTAGCGATCCGCTAGTGTCTGCTCTGGCCAACCATCCTAATATAACAGCTTTTGGGGCAGCCGTTTTGCTAAAAAAATAACTTTTATAAATATGCTAATGAGCCTCTAGGTGCTATGTGGGCGTCATTAGCACCTAGAGGCTCCGTCTACCTTCATACACAGCCACCGCCCAGCGCGTCCCTCCAGCCCGCCCATCTCCTGCTGAATGCGATCCTCCGTGTGACGCAGCGGACGAATTCTCGCGCATGCGCCGTGCGCGGCTGTATTCGGCGCATGCGCAGTGAATGTCTGACGCTTCCCTGCTCAGACATCTCCACTGCGCCTGCGCCAATGACGTCATAGTGCTCCAAGGAACAGGCGCAGTGGAGATGTCTGAGCAGGGAAGCGGTCAGACATTCACTGCGCATGCGCCGAATACAGCCGCGCACGGCGCATGCGCGAGAATTCGTCCGCTGCATCACACGGAGGATCGCATTCAGCAGGAGATGGGTGGGCTGGAGGGACGCGCTGGGCGGTGGCTGTGTATGAAGGTAGACGGAGCCTCTAGGTGCTAATGACGCCCACATAGCACCTAGAGGCTCATTAGCATATTTATAAAAGTTATTTTTTTATATTAGGATGGTTGGCCGGAGCAGACACTAGCGGATCGCTAGTGTCTGAGAGCTAATTATGTCATGCGAAGTGATAGAAACCCTTTAAGGATGGCACATTGTCTATGTAACGGGGATCCAGCAGGGTGGCTACCCAGTAGTCAGCACACGTCAAAATGTGGGCAACTCTGCTGTCGTTGCGCAGGCACTGCAGCATGTAGTCGCTCATGTGGGCCAGGCTGCCCAGAGGTAAGGACAAGCTGTCCTCTGTGGGAGGCGTATCACCTGTGTCCTCCGTATCCCCACAGCCACGCACCAGTGATGGGCCCGAGCTGCGTTGGATGCCACCCCGCTGTGAACATGCTTCATCCCCATCCTCCTCCTCATCCTCCTCGTCCTCCAGTAGTGGTCCCTGGCTGGCCAAATTTGTACCTGGCCTCTGCTGTTGCAAAAATCCTCTTTCTGAGCCACTTCTAAAAGACTGGCCTGAAAGTGTTAGAGATGACCCCTCTTCCTTCTCCTCGTCCTGGGCCACATCCTCTTCCATCATCGCCCTAAGTGTTTTCTCAAGGAGACATAGAAGTGGTATTGTATCGCTGAAAACGGCGTCATCGCCACTGGCCATGTTGGTGGAGTACTCGAAACAGCGCAACAGGGCACACAGGTCTCGCATGGAGGCCCAGTCATTGGTGGTGAAGTTGTGCTGTTCCGCAGTGCGACTCACCCGTGCGTGCTGCAGCTGAAACTCCACTATGGCCTACTGCTGCTCGCACATTCTCTCCACTTGTGCAAGGGGGAGTTCCACCTGGTGGGCACGTCGCATATGAGGCGGTGAGCAGGAAGGCCGAAGTTACGCTGTAGAGCAGACAGGCGAGCGGCGGCAGGATTAGAACGCCGGAAGCGCGCACAGACGGCCCGCACTTTATGCAGCAGCTCTGACATTTCGGGGTAGTTGTGAATGAATTTCTGCACCACCAAATTCAGCACATGCGCCAGGCAAGGGATGTGCGTCAAAACGGCTAGTCCCAGAGCTGCAATGAGATTTTGCCCATTATCTCACACCACCAGGCCGGGCTTGAGGCTCACTGCCAGCAACCACTCGTCGGTCTGTTGTTCTATATCCCGCCACAACTCCTGCGCGGTTTGGGGCCTGTCCACCAAACACATCAGTTTCAGAACGGCCTGCTGAAGTTTACCCTTGGCTGTGCTGAAGTTGGTGGTGAAGGTCTGTCGCTGACCGGATGACGAGGTGGTAGAAGAGGAGGAGGAAGCCGAGTAGGAAGAGGAGGCAACAGGAGGCAAAGAATGATGCCCTGCGATCCTTGGCGGTGGAAGGAAGGTTCAGAACCTTAATGCCTCGCTTCAGGCTCTGATGGCACAGCGTGCAAACCACTCGGGTCTTGTCGTCAGCACATTGTGTGAAGAAGTGCCATACCAGGGAACTCCTTGATGCTGCCTTTGGTGTGCTCGGTCCCAGATGACGGTGGCCAGTAGCAGGCAAACTGTTTTGGTGACGGCTGCTCTGCTTTTGCACCCTGCTCCCTCTTTTGCTACGCTGTTGGCTCGGTCTCACCACTGCCTCTTCCTTCAAACTCTGAAAGTCAGTGGCACGACCTTCATTCCATGTGGGGTCTAGGACTAGAGATGTACCAAACTATTCGCCGGCGAACATCGCTTGTTCGCGTTCGCCACGGCGGGCAAACATATGCAATGTTCGGTCCGCCCCCTATATGTCATCATTGAGCAAACTTTGACCCTGTACCTCACAGTCAGCAGACATATTCCAGCTAATCAGCATACCCTCCCTCCCAGACCCTCCCACCTCCTATCAAAAAGCAAGGACAGCATCCATCTTAGATTCATTCTGAAGCTGCAGTGTTAGTGAGAGCAGGGAGAGTGCTGCTGCTGCTGAATTAATAGGGAAATCGTTAGCTAGGCCAGTGTTCTGTGTCCACTTCAGTCCTCAAAGACTCATATGATCTGCTGTAAAGACAGCGACCTGACAGCACCCCAAAAAGCCCTTTTTAGGGCTAGTACATCAGTCTGTTTTTTTATATATATATATATATATATATATATATATATTGCAGTTGCCTGCCAGTGTGTGTCAGGGCCACAGAGTGTACTGTGCCCTTTGCCAGGGCACACCGCTCATATCTGGTGGCACAGTAGCTTGCAGATAAAAAAATAATAAAAAAAATTCTCTGTAAAATAATTGCATTTGCCTGCCAGTGAGTGTTAGGCCCACAGACTGTACTGTGCCCACTGCCCACCACTCATATCTGGTGGCACAGTAGCTTGCAGATAAAAAAGTAATGAAATTTTTTCTCTGTAATATAATTGCAGTTGCCTGCCAGTGTGTGTCAAGCCCACAGAGTGTACTGTGCCCACTGCCAGTGCCCACCACTCATATCTGGTGGCACAGTAGCTTGCAGATAAAAAAGTAATGACATTTTTTCTCTGTAATATAATTGCAGTTGCCTGCCAGTGTGTGTCAAGCCCACAGAGTGTACTGTGCCCACTGCCAGTGCCCACCACTCATATCTGGTGGCACAGTAGCTTGCAGATAAAAAAGTAATGAAATTTTTTCTCTGTAATATAATTGCAGTTGCCTGCCAGTGTGTGTCAGGCCCACAGAGTGTACTGTGCCCACTGCCAGTGCCCACCACTTATATCTGGTGGCACAGTAGCTTGCAGATAAAAAGTAATAAAAAAAATTCTCTGTAATATAATTGCAGTTGCCTGCCAGTGTGTGTCAGGCCCACAGAGTGTACTGTGCCCACTGCCAGTGCCCACCACTTATATCTGGTGGCACAGTAGCTTGCAGATAAAAAAGTAATAAAATTTTTTCTCTGTAATATAATTGCAGTTGCCTGCCAGTGTGTGTCAGGCCCACAGAGTGTACTGTGCCCACTGCCAGTGCCCACTACTCATATCTGGTGGCACAGTAGCTTGCAGATAAAAAAGTAATACATTTTTTTCTCTGTAATATAATTGCAGTTGCCTGCCAGTGTGTGTCAGGCCCACAGACTGTACTGTGCCCACTGCCCACCACTCATATTGTGTGGCACAGTACCTTGCACGCATAGTACCACTAATCTAAAAAAAAAATGACAGGCAGAGGCAGGCCACCCCGCAGGGGCCTTCGTGGTCGTAGTGCTGTGATTTCCTTTGGCCCTAGAATAATGCCCAGTGTTCAGAGGCCACGTACCCTGAACTCGAAAAGTTCTGAGCACATAGTTGACTGGCTAACACAGAACATTCAATCTTCTACAGCTTCCGCTCGGAACCTTGACGCACCATCCTCCTCCAACTCAGCTTCGGGCACCTCTCAAGTTACCACTCGCCCGCCTGCCGCCACCACCAACACTAGCACCACAGTCGCTTCACTTGATCTGTCAGAGGAGTTATTTACACATCAGTTGGAAGAAATGAGTGATGCGCAACCATTATTGCCAGAGGATGTAGATAACAGGGATATATCTCAGTCAGGCAGCATTACACACATGGACATATGGTGTGATGATGATGATGTTGTACCCGCTGCTGCTTCCTTTGCTGAGTTGTCAGATACAAGTGAAGCAGTTGATGATGACGATGTGTCCGTGGATGTCACGTGGGTGCCCGTTTCAGATGGGGAGACAGAGAGGAGGAGGAGACGATTTGGAACAGGGGGAGGTCATCGCAAGGAGCTAGTGGAACAGTCAGACAGCATGTATCGGCACCCGGGGTCAGCCAGACAGCACGCCAATCAACGCATGCTGTTGCCACCACCAGAATGCCATCATTGCAAAGCTCAGCAGTGTGGCTTTTTTTTTTGTGTCTGCCTCTGATAACAGCGATGCCATTTGCAACCTGTGCCAAAAGAAACTGAGTCGTGGGAAGTCCAACAGGTACAACTGCTAGGTACAACTGTTTTGCGAAGGCACATGATCGCACATCACAAACGCCTATGGGATCAACACATGATGAGTACAAGCAGCACACAAACTGAAAGCCACCATCCTCCTCCTGGTCCAGCATCTTCAGCCACGTCAACCACTGCTGTCCTCCTTTCCCCCTCTCAACCACCCGCCACTCCGCCTCTCACCTTCAGCAGTTCCTGCTCATCTGCCCACAGTCAGGTGTCTGTAAAGGAAATGTTTGAGCGTAAGAAGCCAATGTCACAGAGTCACCCCCTTGCCCGGCGTCTGACAGCTGGCTTGTCGGAACTCTTAACCCGCCAGCTTTTACCATACAAGCTGGTGGAGTCTGAGGCCTTCAAAAAATTTGTAGCTATTGGGACACCGCAGTGGAAGGTACCCGGCCGAATTTTTTTTTTCACAAAAGGCAATCCCCAACCTGTACTCTATTGTGGAAAAGGAAGTCATGGCATGTATAACACACAGTGTTGGGGCAAGGGTCCATCTGACCACTGATACTTGGTCTGCAAAGCACAGTCAGGGCAGGTATCACATACACTGCGCATTGGGTAAATTTGCTGACGGCTGCCAAGCATGGAATGCGTGGCTCTGCAGAGGAGTTGGTGACACCGTCACGACTTGCAGGCAGGCCTGCTGCCACCTCCTCTACTCCTCCTACTCCATCCTTTTTGCTAACCTCCTCGGCTGAATCATCTTCTGCTGCTGCGTCTTGCTCCACATCAACTGCCCCCCACCCCCAGCTCCCCAAGGGCTATTCCACATCCCGGATACGACAGTGTCACGCCGTCTTGGGGTTGACTTGCCTGAAAGCAGAAAGAGACACTGGACCAGCACTCCTGTCCGCCCTGAACGCACAGGTGGATCAGTGACTGACCCCTCACCAACTGGAGATCGGCAAAGTGGTGTGTGACAACGGAAGCAATTTGTTGGCGGCATTGAATTTGGGCAAGTTGACACATGTGCTGTGCATGGCACATGTGTTGAATCTGATCGTACAACGCTTTGTGCATAAGTACCCAGGCTTACAGGACGTCCTCAAGCAGGCCAGGAAGGTGTTTGGCCATTTCAGGCATTCCTACACGGCCATGGCGCACTTTTCCGATATTCAGCTGCGAAACAACATGCCAGTGAGGCGCTTGATTTGCGACAGCCCGACACGTTGGAATTCAACACTCCTAATGTTCGACCGCCTGCTCCAACAAGAAAAAGCCGTCAACGAGTATTTGTATGACCGGGGTGCTAGGACAGCCTCTGCGGAGCTGGGTATTTTTTTGCCACGTTATTAGATGCTCATGCGCAATTCCTGTAGGCTCATGCGTCCTTTTGAGGAGGTGACAAACCTAGTCAGTCGCACCGAAGGCACCATCAGCGACCTCATCCCATTTGTTTTCTTTCTGGGGTGTGCCCTGCGAAGAGTGCTGGATCAGGCCGTAGATGAGCCTGAAGAGGAAGAGGAAGAGTTGTGGTCACCATCACCACCAGAAACAGCCTTATCAGCATCGCTTGCTGGACCTGCGGCAACGCTGGAAGAGGAGTCTGAGGAAGAGGAGTCAGAGGAGGAATGTGGCTTTGAGGAGGAGGAAGACCAACCACAGCAGGCTTCCCAGGGGGCTTGTTGTCACCTTTCGGGGACCCTTGGTGTTGTACGTGGCTGGGTGGAGGAAGAGACCTTCAATGACGTCAGTGAGGACAAGGAACTGGACATGGCTAGCTTGATATCCAACCTTGTGCAAATGGGGAGTTTGCGGTTGTGCAAATGGACTGTTTGAATTTTTTTGCGGTGCGTTAAACGGGGAGTTTGGTCTGTCAGAGTTTGGTCTGTCACTGTGAAGCGGGCGTAACCCTTACTCTACCTGATCGATACAACATCATAAAAGTTAATTAACGTGGATAGCTCACCGCCTTTCTCAGGATGAAAAAGGTGCTCTAGTCTTAACTGATCACCCAATCAGTAAAGGATACGCAATGGAAGAAAATTATATAAAATACTGGCACTCAATATGTGGGTCACATTAACACAATTTAATAATGCAGCAAAAATGTAATTGCTAATAACACTATAAAAATTTGCTTAAAGGATAACTGTCACACTTAGACCCTAATTTCAATTTTCATATATGTAGTTACTAATAACATGATATTCCAGAATCAGTTACTATTAGACTGACCACATATTTAATAAGATTCAGCCCTTAGCAACCAGTCTGCATAAAACTGCAATTTCACTATTCAGTTAAGATGGCCGCCACTGCCCTCACCCTAAGGCTAATCCCGCCTGCCCTCACTAGCCAGTAACAATAGCCCCCCAAAAGTGTCAGTAACCAGAGCCCTCCCCCTAAAGAGTTAATCTCCTGCAGCACAAAGGGGTCCTCTTACCCCATGTTGCTCTTATTTATACACTGAGCAGACGGCAGATCTCCCTTCCCTGGTCTGCGCTGATTCGGCACTGCATCCTCCAGCTCTGCTGAGTGAGGGAGCATCTGCCAAGTGCAGGGACAGGGAGAAGTGCACACAGCCCAGGCACTGTTATCAGCTGCTGGGGAGGACCTGGCTTTAATCATTTACTTACAGTCCCTGGCTGTCTGTAATCTGACCTTGCACGCTGCGTGCTTCTGCGTCCCTTCCTTCAACACATAGACGGACCATGCATAGCAACCTGATTTTAAGCACAGGTAAAAATAGGCAGTACAGGGAACAAAACTGTGGAATTAAGGGGTAATTGAATACACAGTGAAAAGTTGAAATAGGGCCACCAAGGTGATATTAATCACCACAATCCAATACTCAAAAAAAAAAATATATATGACAGTTATACTTTAAACAAATTGTAAACATCCACAGTTCCGGAAAGATATGTATCTGTGGATGAGATAGAATGGAAGCAATCAAATAGCATTAAATAGTGGTAGGTTGTGGTGGCTCACTAGCAAGTAGTTAAGGTATGGTGCTGCAAGCTCATATAGAGGGAATCATCCCACCCTCTCTTTAAAGGCAAATGTAGTAATAGGAATATGACCGAGCACTCATACACTTGGCAACCAAATTGACATGTGCAGAAAATATTTATTAAAGTAATAAAATTTATAAGAACAATGTAGCAATAATATACAACATTACAGTCACGTATATTGTGGTAGATATGATCGATACTATATTCGATAAAAATATATTCAATAGAAATATTCGATAAATTGAATGGTAGAAAATTCAATGTTGAAATATTCGATAGAATATTCGATACCACTCAATAATGTCGATAAATTCAATAATATATATCACACCAAAAAACTTCAAGTATATGCTGTTATTTGGGAAAGAGGGGGTATTATCTTCTAGCGCTCTATCCCAATTTGGGAAACTGAATGTCACTGAAAATGTTGTAGGTGTATTCACTGGGAGCGCAATATGTTCATAAAGTGTCCACAGGAATCCTGATAATGTGAAAAGTCTCTTATAGCATATCCTTTTAAGGTCGATATGAGCTTTGAATCGAAGAAAACTTTTAAATCGATATTTGGCTTACTGTTTTTTTTTTAACCCCAATAAGCAAAAAGCTGTATTTCTGGCCTAAATGTGACACTTACTTATGCACGTCTAATCCTAGATGTGCCCTATATGAAACAGATGGGTTTTTTTTCACCCCAATAAGCAAAAAGCTGTATTTCTGGCCTAAATGTGACACTTACTTATGCACGTCTAATCCTAGATGTGCACTATATGAAACAGATGGGTTTTTTTTCACCCCAGTAAGCAAAAAGCTGTATTTCTGGCCTAAATGTGACATTCACTTATGCACGTCTAATCCTAGATGTGCACTATATGAAACAGATGGGGTTTTTTTTCACCCCAGTAAGCAAAAAGCTGTTTTTCTGGCCTAAATGTGACACTCACTTATGCACGCCTAATCCTAGATGTGCACTATATGAAACAGATGGGGGTTTTTTCACCCCAGTAAGAAAAAAGCTGTATTTCTGGCCTAAATGTGACACTCACTTATGCATGTCTAATCCTAGATGTGCACTATATGAAACAGATGTTTTTTTTTTCACGCCAGTAAGCAAAAAGCTGTATTTCTGGCCTAAATGTGACACTCACTTATGCACGTCTAATCCTAGATGTGCACTATATGAAACAGATGTTTTTTTTCACCCCACTAAGCAAAAAGCTGTATTTCTGGCCTAAATGTGACACTCACTTATGCACGTCTAATCACATGCTGCAGTTGGCCAATCACAGCCATGCCAATTGTAGGCATGGCTGTGATGGCCTTTTGGGGCAAGTAGTTTGACGCTTGTTGATTGGCTGCTGTGCAGCCTTTCAAAAAGCGCCAAGAAAGCGGCGAACACCGAACCCGAACTTTTACGTAAATGTTCTGGTTCGGGTCCGGGTGCCGAAAAACCTTTACAGTTCGGGTTCGCTCAACTCTATTCAGCAATAAGCAATCTACAGCCATATAGGCCACCATATAGGTCTTATCTGCCGACACATTCTATGTTTCTATAATACAGTGAAGGAGTTTAAGCATGCATGGAATAGGCATAAGGCCATCCTTCATATAAGATAGGGCCAGGGGCTATTCACAGTATTCAGTATATTGGGCAGACTAGATGAGCCAAATGGTTCTTATCCGCCGCCACATTCTATGTTTCTATGTTTCTATAATAAGTACTATACGGTGCCTTGCAAAACTATTTACTCCTCTTGACTTGTTTCGTATTTTGGTGCCTCACAACCTGGAATTAACATGGATTGTTTGAGGATTTGCATCACTTAATTTACAGAACATGCCCACAACTTTGAAGATGTGTTTTATTTTTATTTTTTTTATTGTGAAGCAAACAACAAATAGGACAAAATAACAGAAAAAGTCAATGTGCATAACTATTTACCCCCTAAAGTCAATACTTTGTAGAGCCACCTTTTGCGGCAATCACAGCTCCAAGTCACTTTGGATAGATCTCTGTGAGCTTGCCACATCTTACCACTGGGATTTTTGCCCATTCCTACTTGCAGAACTGCTCAAGCTCCTTCAAGTTGGGTGATTTGCGCTTGTAAACAGCAATCTTTAAGTCTGACCACAGATTTTCTATTGGATTGAGATCTGGGCTTTGACTAGGCAATTCCAACACATATACATGTTTTCCCTTAAACCACTCAAGTGTTGCTTTAGAAGTGTGTTTGGGGTCATTGTCCTGCTGGAAGGTAAACCTTCCTCCTAGCCTCAAATCACGCACAGAGTGGTACAGGTTTTGCTCAAGAATATCCCTGTATTTAGCACCATCCATCTTTCCTTCAACTCTGACCACTTTCCCAGTCCCGGCTGCTGCAAAACATCCCCACAGCATGATGCTGCCACCACCATGTCTCACTGTAGGGATGGTGTTCTTTGGGTGATGTGATGTGTTGAATTTGCACAAGACATAGCATTTTCTTTGATGGCCAAAAGGTTTAATTTTTGTCTCATCAGACCAGAGCACCTTCCTCCATACATTTTGGGAGTCTCCCACATGCCTTTTTGCAAACTCACAACGTGCCTTTTAGTTTTTTGCTGGAAGTAATGGCTTTCTTCTGGCCACTCTGCCATAAAACCCAACTCTATGGAGCGTACGCCTTAGTGTTGTCCTATGTACAGATACTCCAGTCTCTGCTGTGGAACTCTGCAGCTCCTCCAGGGTTACCTTAGGTCTCTGTGCTGCCTCTCTGATTAATGCCCTCCTTGCCCGGCCGTCTCTTGGCAGGTTTGCTGTTGTGCCATGTTCTTTCCATTTGGTTATGATAGATTTGATGGTGCTCCTGGGGATCATCAAAGATTTTGATTTTTTTTTATAACCTCACCCTGACTTTGTCCCTTACTTGTTTGGAGAGTTCCTTGGTCTTCATGGCAGTGTTTGGTTAGTGATGCCTCTTGCTTAGGTGTTTCAGCCTCTAGGGCCTTTAAAAAAAAAAGTGTGACACTTAAATTGCACACAGGTGGACATTATTTCACTAGTTATGTGACTTCTGAAGGTACTTGGTTGCACCAGAGCTTTTTATGGGCTTCCTAACAAAGGGGTGAATTGTCAGAACTATTGGGTATAAATAAAGTCTATAAGTATAAGGCCTATATAAGATGTCTGAACATGAGCCTAAAGAACAACCATTTTGTCTTATTTTAAGAGGGCAGAGTGAGTTCAAGATTTTAACTCAGAATTACTAACCTAAGATTAACAATCTGTACCAAGGTGTTTACCCAAGTCTGTTTTTAGTAATTGCCTAGATAAGACAATGTATTAGACATATGCTGAGTCTTAATGATTTTCAGTGTATAGAAAGACTCTAATCTTTCTTTGGGGTTTTTATATTAAGCAATGTATGAGTAGATTGATTTTATATCATCAATTTAAATACGTGTGTTGTACTGTATATATAAGAGTGTGGTCCTTATAGATATATTCAGTTTTAAGGTTAGAAATTACTCTGTAATTTTTTGTAGAATTTCTCTCAGTGTGAAACTCAAGTAAATTATTTCTTTGCTTGAGGTTTTCTTGTATGGAGAAATGTATACACAGGTGACCATAAACAAACCTTGTCTTTTCCCCAGAACAATGACTTGAGTATGGTCATGTGTATCTTGATTTAATTAGGTCTGGTCAAAAGATTAAGGGATATGCGAGGTGTTTGACCAGATACAAAAGTCATTGTCTATTCAAGATCTCCTCAAGGTTGTGTCTGAAACCTTAGTTAAAGTGTATCATTAGTAAATGAATAAGAGAACCAATAATATGCCTTGATTTTGTATGGAGTACTAGTGCCATCTAGTGTTAGGGTAACCTAAAGATCTCGGGTGTATTTTCCCTAGAGGGAGGTTCTATTGGTTATAAGTGAGGTCACTAGTTAATGATAAAGCTTGGCCAAGCCCTTTCTAAGATAGGATAAAAAGATGGTCTGAGCTGACAGAAAAGATCCATCCATCGATCCATCCATCTATCTATCTCTGGAGCTCTCTCTCTAACTATCATCATCAAGGGACGATCATCAAGGGAAAAGACCAGATCCAGCCCTGACCACCTTTTCAGTCATTGGAGGCAGCCATCTTAGAACCATTGAAACTGATTTCTGCTAGCTGACATTTTGGGTATAGTATAACCTTACCTATATTTTATAGGATAATTAATTAATATAATACATATCTATATATATTCAATTAACCATACCTTGCGTATAGTATCTGTTTTGGAATAAGATTGGGGTGTACCTGCAGCATCATCCTGAAAATTAATCCAATACAGGGAGATTAAAAATATACTGGTGAAAACACGGTATTATCTCCAAGGAACTGAATTCAGTTCTAGACCGGTACGGTTGATTATATATGTATAAATATCTGTATAGATAAAAGATAAACCAGATTTGGGTTTAATCGGACATTTGTCGGCTGAGAGAAATCAAGTACTAAATTGATTTAAAATATAATTGAGGGGTATCATTATAAGAAGGCATAATTGTGTAGATATATATTCCTAATTATTTTTGACTTTCTCACTATTTTGCATATCATTGATTGAATTTTATTATCACCAATTTTATTATATATTATTTTGTACTAAAATTTGTATTAATAAATTACATATATATTTTGTTTGTATCTGGGTTTTGTCTTCAATTCAACGCAGATCACGAGCTTGTTTTAGCTTGATATTTATGATAATAAATTATAATCTCCTTCATTATAGATTTTAATTTATTCACATAAATAATATAGACTGTCAATCGGAGACAGCATAAATATTCCGACATATTCTGGAGGTCCCACCGAGATCTGCTTGTAATAGAAACAAAATTTTGGGGTGCAAAATATATATTTGATAAAGTTATTGTGGTACTTGTAGTGCAACAAGTAAAAATATGTCTGAGAACAACAGTGAGGCTGCTGCTGTAGTAGTAAAGACTGATATGCATGATGAAAAGACTCAAGAATTAATTGAATATATTGTGATGTGTCATATGCATGACAAGTTGGATATTAAGAGAGAGTTAAAGGATTGGAGGGTTGAATTGGAAAGGAGAGCTATAGAATATGCAGATGATGTCTGGTCTGATAAATCCCGGTTTGCTGATTTTCTCTGTCACATTTCCCAGGCTAAACATAAGAAAGATAAGGATTCATTAATCCTTCAATCTTGGCCTGAATTTGTATATTTAGTTATTGAAATAGCAAAACAATTAGAAAAAGCAAAATGTAAAAATGTTGAACAGGCATATGAAATTGATAAATTTCAAAAAGACCTATCTGAAATGGAAATTAAGGCGGCCACGGTTTCTGGTGAATTAGCACAATGGTCTGCTAAATTATCAGAATATAATAACAGAGACAATCAACAGCAAGAGGTAATAAAAACTCTGGAATGGAAATTAAGTCAAGCTACTAATGAACTGTCTAAATGTCAATTGTCTATGGTGGATCTAGATGAGGAATGTAAAAAGTTGTATCAAGACAATAGACATTTACAAACAGAGTTAGGTAACAGGGATCTTGATCATTTACAATTCAGACAGCCTAAGGATTCTAATAGACTGAAGGTAAAATATTCCAGGGGGGAATTAGATGCAGAAAGTAAATATGACAACCCCTTTAATGGAGAAAAGCTAATTTCTTTGGGAGAACATTCTCTTCCTAAATTAAAACCAATTTCACCTCCTAGGTCCTCTAAAAGTTCAGTACAGAGATCTTCTCAACCCATGATAGACACTACTAAAGTGATCAAGTTTCTCAAGGAAACTGTGGGTCAATTTGCTAAAAAGGGATCACCATCCATAATAAATCATTTGGAAATATATGAGGAGGCCATGAAAACTTTACATTTAGAACAGGACATACAGAAACTTGAATTTATTACCTGGGTATTCGAACCAAAACACCGATATTTCTTTAATTCCCTTAGAGATATGGGTAGGAATTCTTGGTCAGATGTGGTCGCAGAAATAAAAACTGAATTTGGTCCCTATAAGTCTGCTACTGCTGCAAGGAGGGCCTTATTTACCCTGAAATGTAGACCTAATCAAAGTCCCAGGGAATTTTTGTCAGTCCTCAAAAATGCCTATAGTTTGTCCGAAAAAGATCCCAATTTTGAAGGTAGTGAATTCATCCAGTTATTTTATGACGCTTTGCCCAATAAAATAAAATTTATTTTGGCCAGGGATTACCATCCCAGAAAGACTCTGGATTGGTTACTCACTGAGAGTACAACTCTATATGCTGCAATACAAAATTGTGATGAGTCTCCTGATAGAAAATTCAAAAGAGCGAGTGAGGAAATAGCAGAAACTCACATAAAAAGAGATCAGGGAAAATTTGAGAGCCCCAAAAGGAGTTATGCTGAAGTGTTGAAAACTCCTAGACCTTCCCAGCCAAATAAAATTCAGCATAGGCCAGATGGGAATAAGGGTCCAAATGTTGCTGAAAAGAACCCAAACCACCAGAAGGAGTTTAGAAATAGACGGTTCCCTCCTTTTCAAAGATATCAAAATGATTATTATAGGGGATATCAACGTAGGTCAGAAAGGGCTCAAAGTGGTTCTGAGTCAGACGGTTCTGGGAGGTCACAATCATATCGGTCCCAAAATCAATCTCCCAAAGATTATGGGAGAAAGAGAAGTAACCTATATGATCGAATGGATCAAATCCAAAATCAGTTTGGTATGTTAATGCAGCGGATGGAGGAATTATCTAAAACCATCACTGCTAACCCTAAAAATCCTTTTTTAGGGGTAACCCTTCCTGTAGAGAGTCCTCCCCAAATATAAAGGGGGAGAAGCAGGTAAGTATGTCAAATGTTGCAGAGGTTGATGACTTAAATGTATGTGAAATGGAGCAATCTAATGTAATTGTCTTTCCCCATAAAAGGAATTTAACCCTTACAAAGCCACATGGCAAGGGGGAGGGGAAACCTGTTTGTTCGGTCTTACAGCACACAAAGTCTTCAGCTGCACAGATGAAGGTATATGATCCTGCTAATAAAAGGAAGGAGGTGGAGTCGAGGACCAGTATAATTGCCAAGCAGGAAAACAACTTCAATAATCATTCCAAATATCTTTGTTTCATACAGGAAATAGAAAATAGATATTATATGAAAGTTGAATTATTTGATAATTTCTCACCAATTATAGCCTTGATAGATACAGGTAGCCAAGCAACTTTATTATCTTTAAAGTACTTCCAAAAATTGCAGGATGTATCTTCTAACAGGTATAAGTTAAAAAGTTTTAATGCTAACCTGGTAAGTGTCTCAGGCAATGCCCTCAAGGTTTTATGTAAAGCTTGGCTGGATTTTAAAGTAGGAAACAAAGTAATTAGCCACCCTACATTGATTGTGGATATGCCCATTGATAGATTAATTATTGGCATCGATTTCCTGAAAAGATTAAGCCCAGTTATTGATTTTGTTAATAAGGTGATATGGTCTCAAGTGAGGATGCCCATTAATTATGAACAATCACAATCCTATCACAATAGGCATAACTGCCATGTGATAGAGGAAAGGCCGGATTCCATTGAGGTACATTTCCGAAATAGCCAAGTCCCTGATGTCTCTTTCCTGCAAACCTCTCCAAATTCCACTATAGGTGAACAGGAAGATAACACCATATGTGTGTCTCCTGAACGAGTAAAAGATGTCTGTTTGGAAGGGGATGTTCTTACAATCCACCTACACCCAGAAAATACTGACCCTACTGAGTTTAATGGTCACGAACAATTCCTACTGGGAATGCAAAAGGTGGGTGATGAGATGTTCTTCCCAGTACAGGTGAATGACTTAGGAAGAACTAAGAGGGCTAAATTAGATTTGCGCCATGAAAATAGTTATATTAGTAGGGATCTACTAAATCAAGTGGCCCATTCTAAAGTGATTCGATATCCAAATCCACAGGATAATTGGATACATGACTTGGATAATGATTCTGATAATCATAATATAATTGCAAAATGTATATTAACTATTTCTATTGCAGGAAAATCGGCTACTCATTTATTCCTGGTGCTTGATGAGCCCAGATATCCCATGTACATTGGCAACAATATTTTACATCGTTTTGCTATCCATGTGGATATAGTGAATTCCACGTTGTGGACAAGATTAAAAGGGAATCCTGATGGTTTTATGGATGAACTTGAAGCACTCAAGTCATCCCAGATACTGCCTTATGCAGTCAGTGTATTAGTACCACGAGATATAATAATTCCTCCAGGTACTAGTAATTTCCTGTTACCCATTCAGGTATCAAAAGGCCAAAAATTAAAGAATTGTGATGCATTGATATGCCTATCAAACAGAATGCAACAATTAGGTATTTCAGTAAATTATACCCCTATGGTGACTTTACAAACCTTTAAAACCCAAATAATTGTGAATAATGGTATGCCAAATGAAGTCCATTTGTCTAAAGACACTATCATTGGAATGGCATTAGATTCAGATTATTATACGTTTGGGTTTCAGAATGTAATTATTGGCCTAATACATGAATCGTATCTAACAGAAGAACAATTGGTTGAACAAACATTTTATTCTTCTCCTGAAGGATTGTTCACCATTAGTTTAGTATATCCTTTTAATCTTGAAGAAGGTACCTGCAAGGTAGAGGAATCTTCCCTTACCTTTGATCATACAATCAATGAGCAGGAAGCCCAGGAATATCATGAGTTTGATGAAAAAGCAGGTAAGTCAAATCATGACCTCACTGACAGGTTGGAGGAAACCTATGAAATAGGTCAACCAGAAGTTTTCCCAGGGTTTATGGAAATGGTACAGCAACAAATCTCATTAGCTGATGGATGTTCCAATGACCCAGAGCGACAACAACTAAAGGAAGTTCTCTTAGAATTCAAGGAAATCTTTGCTAAAGATTCCTTTGATTGTGGTCTGACTGACATACACATTGCCAGGATTCAGACTGATCCTGAGGCACCTCCCGTTTATATCAAGCAATATCGTCTTCCACTAGCTTGTTACGACTCGCTACCGGAAATAATTCGTAATCTCAAATAGAGAGGTATTATAAGACCAGAGCACAGTTCTTATAATAATCCTATTCTTGGAATTCTTAAACCGAATGGTCAATGGCGTTTATGTGCTGATCTTCGTCAGCTAAATAAACGTGTATATATGTCCGGCTGGCCCGTGCCATATATAGACCAATGCTTGGTACAAATGCAAGGCGCTAGGATCTTTACCACTTTAGATTGCGCTCAGGGATATTGGACCATTAAAGTGAGTCCTGAAGACCAATACAAATTGGCCTTTACTTTTGGTAAAGAACAGTTTGCCTGGACTAGACTACCATTTGGGTACATAAATTCAGGTCATGAATTTGCGGTGTTTTTACATAAGGCTATGCCTGATGCCACAGAAAGAGGAAACTTAACTTATGTAGATGACATTTTGATGAAAAGTACCTCATTTGACCAACATATCCAAGAAATTAGGCATGTACTGAATCAGTTGAAAGAGGCAGGTGTGAAAATGTCTTTACAGAAAGCCCAGTGGTGTCGAACCAAGGTAAATTTCCTTGGACATGAGGTTACCTGTGAAGGCCTGAATCCCCAGAAGAAAAAGGTGGAGGCTGTGATGAAATCTAAAACTCCTACCAATATCAGTGAATTAAGATCATTCCTGGGAATGATGAATTACTCCCGTAAATTCATTGATAACTATGCAGAGATCAGTAAATCGTTGCTGACATTGTTAAAGAAAGGTGTACCCTGGACATAGGGGGAGGATCAGGAAAAAGCTATGTCTAAGCTTAAAAGGAGACTCACCCAAGCCCCATGTCTAGCTTATCCAGAGGGGGGTAAACCCTTTTATCTGGAAACTGGTTTTACGAATCTTAGTATTAGTGCTGTCCTATGCCAAAAACAGGATAAATTGCATAAATTTATAGCTTATGCAAGTAAATCCCTGTCACCAGTCGAAATAAAGTTTAGCGACTGTGAAAAAGCTTTACTAGCCACAGTCTGGGCACTTCAAAACTTTAGAAGTTTTGTACAGGGTGAGAAAATCATTGTTGAAACGGCCCATCAACCCCTACAATATCTACAGAGTGATAAAATTAGGGATGGTAACTTGTCTAACAGCAGGATCACTGCTTGTACCTTGTCTTTACAAGGATGGCCGTTGGAGGTTCGGTACAAGCAAAATAAAAAGTGTCCAGTAGCCCAAGGACTTGCTGAACTGCATGATTGCGCCGCTCCTTCTCATATAGAAGAGCTGATAGATGATTTTCTAGAGGAACAAAAATCTTCCCTTTACAAAGTGTATGACGAAGACTATTGCTCTCTACTCCCCTGTGCGTACATAGATGGTTGTGCTTACCACACCACTATAGAGGATGAAAGAAAACTAGTGGCAGGAATTGGCATTACTTGGATAGATGAGTGCCCGAGTATTTTAATAGGTTACAGTATTGGTGCTAAGAGTAGTCAGGTAGCCGAATTAGCAGCTGTCTACCAAACTGTTAAAATTGCTATAGAGCACAATATAAAGGAATTCGTCATAGTTACTGATTCAAATTATGTGCGGAACAGTTTTGTAGAATACATGCCCACATGGAAGAGGAGTCACATGTTACGGTCCAATAACAAACCAGTGAAACACGCCAAGTTGTTTTGTACCATAGATGAGCTGGTCCGACATAATGATCTAACCATTTATTGGAAAAAGACTAAAGGTCATTCCAAAACCCAAAATAAAGATAAAGAGGGTAATGACCTAGCTGATAAACTAGCCAAACAAGGAGCCATAAATGGGGATCATGTGAATATAGATCATTTACTAGAGATGATTCCCGTTGACGCTATCACTAGACAACAGGCTAAGGCCCAAACTGAAAATAGTGTAGTTCAATGGAGCCAAGAATCTTCTAGTGAGGATCTGATCAAAAGCCAGAAGGAAGATCTTATATTGGGAATCTTCTATAAGCATATTGAGGATCCTAATAATAATCCCATATCGGAGGATAATTATACCCAAAAAGAAGACCTCCGATTACTTATGAAATCCAAATCCCAATTTAGTATTCAGGATGGGTTATTAATGAGAACCTCTAAAAATGGTATTCAGCAGTGGGTAGTTCCTACTACATTTAGAGGTTTAATGTTACAGCATGCCCATGATGCCCCTACAGCTGGTCATCGTGGAGAGAAGATTACATATGAGTCACTACGTGATTATGCCTACTGGCCTCATATGTTAAAGGATGTCCAGAGTTATTGTCAAGGTTGTTTGGTATGTGCGCAATTTCAACCTCAAGGTCCTAAACATCGTGCTCCACTTCAGAAGAAAGGTTTTTCATTACCCTGGTCTGACATCCAAATCGATTTTATTGGTCCTGTTACCCGGTCATCCCGGGGGAATAAATACATGTTGACCGTCACTTGTGTGTTTACAAAATGGGTAGAGTGTCTACCGGCCCATAATAACACAGCCGAGACCTGCGCATTTTTGTTGATTAACCATGTATTTTCCACATTTGGGTTACCGTTAAGGATTGATTCAGACCGTGGATCACACTTTGTAAGTGAGGTAATGGCGAAGATGTGGAAGATGTTGGGTGTGAAGAGAAAATTACACATTGCTTATCGTCCAGCATCTAGCGGATCTGTTGAGCGCTATAACCAGTCTATTGTCAACATCCTTAAGAAATATGTTAAGGAGTTGGGTAAAGACTGGGATATAAGGTTACCATTAGTACTCATGGCCATTAGAGCTACTCCAAGCACGGCTACCCAGATGTCACCTTTTGAGCTGATGACGGGGAGAAGGATGGTACTTCCTCAACATCTGTTGTATCGCACATCAGATCATAACCTGATTAATGCAGCCACGACACATCAGTATGTGGAGGACCTTCGTAAGTATCTTCAACACGCGTTTGCTTTCGCGCAGAAGAATCTTGAGAAAGCCGCCGTAAGTAACAAAACATATTATGACTTGAAGACTACCAAAAAGGAATATGAGGTAGGAGATAGAGTGTACCTCTATAACTTTGCCCGGGATCGGGTAAAAGAAAGAAAATTTCTCCCATCATGGAGAGGTCCATATGATGTAATTGATAAAATATCACCTGTAGTTTATAAGGTGAAAATTAATACCAAAGATGGTTTCATCGAGAAATGGGTCCATGTAAATCAATTACGAGTATGTCATCCGAGATCACAACTGAGAATCATAGAAGATGATGCTGAATAAGAGAATAGATAAGGATTGCGTTAATCTGGTTTCTAGTGTTTCCTTGCAAAGCATTTTTACATAGCAACGCTAGGGAAACTGTATATCTCGAAAGATTAAAGAATATGTATTCATACTTTCATTTTCTTTTATAGAAAAAGGACGGGCGGAACCAGACGTGATTCCTGGCGATGATGTTGACAACAAAGATACAGATATCGTGCGGATGGTGTTGATCCAAGAGGTCCAATTGAAGACGGAACTAATCATCAACCCGAATCTATAGCCGTGTTTCAGATGTCCCAAGATTGGGAAAGATGGCAAAGAAGATTTTACATCAAGAATCTTTGTGAAATTGGATCCAAGGACATTCATTGGATGAAGATACCAGATATTACCATTTTAGCTTGGGAAAGGAACCAAATTGGTACATTATGCATGGGAACAAAGTCACAGCAATAATGGCATGATTGGTGCCGAGTTTTGCATTTTCTTACATGCTAAAACCATTGGACACAGGATCTCTGTGACAATATACTTTTCCAGGATTGACTTTATGATGCGACGGATAAAATATTGATGGACATGTAAATTCTTCCGACCTTCTCCCAGTTAGGTCTTAAGGGGATCCTTGACTAACGTGGGAAGAAGGGGGGGGATTTGTCAGAACTATTGGGTATAAATAAAGTCTATAAGTATAAGGCCTATATAAGATGTCTGAACATGAGCCTAAAGAACAACCATTTTGTCTTATTTTAAGAGGGCAGAGTGAGTTCAAGATTTTAACTCAGAATTACTAACCTAAGATTAACAATCTGTACCAAGGTGTTTACCCAAGTCTGTTTTTAGTAATTGCCTAGATAAGACAATGTATTAGACATATGCTGAGTCTTGATGATTTTCAGTGTATAGAAAGACTCTAATCTTTCTTTGGGGTTTTTATATTAAGCAATGTATGAGTAGATTGATTTTATATCATCAATTTAAATACGTGTGTTGTACTGTATATATAAGAGTGTGGTCCTTATAGATATATTCAGTTTTAAGGTTAGAAATTACTCTGTAATTTTTTGTAGAATTTCTCTCAGTGTGAAACACAAGTAAATTATTTCTTTGCTTGAGGTTTTCTTGTATGGAGAAATGTATACACAGGTGACCATAAACAAACCTTGTCTTTTCCCCAGAACAATGACTTGAGTATGGTCATGTGTATCTTGATTTAATTAGGTCTGGTCAAAAGATTAAGGGATATGCAAGGTGTTTGACCAGATACAAAAGTCATTGTCTATTCAAGATCTCCTCAAGGTTGTGTCTGAAACCTTAGTTAAAGTGTATCATTAGTAAATGAATAAGAGAACCAATAATATGCCTTGATTTTGTATAGAGTACTAGTGCCATCTAGTGTTAGGGTAACCTAAAGATCTCGGGTGTATTTTCCCTAGAGGGAGGTTCTATTGGTTATAAGTGAGGTCACTAGTTAATGATAAAGCTTGGCCAAGCCCTTTCTAGGATAGGATAAAAAGATGGTCTGAGCTGACAGAAAAGATCCATCCATCGATTCATCCATCTATCTATCTCTGGAGCTCTCTCTCTAACTATCATCATCAAGGGACGATCATCAAGGGAAAAGACCAGATCCAGCCCTGACCACCTTTTCAGTCATTGGAGGCAGCCATCTTAGAACCATTGAAACTGATTTCTGCTAGCTGACATTTTGGGTATAGTATAACCTTACCTATATTTTATAGGATAATTAATTAATATAATACATATCTATATATATTCAATTAACCATACCTTGTGTATAGTATCTGTTTTGGAATAAGATTGGGGTGTACCTGCAGCATCATCCTGAAAATTAATCCAATACAGGGAGATTAAAAATATACTGGTGAAAACACGGTATTATCTCCAATGAACTGAATTCAGTTCTAGACCGGTACGGTTGATTATATATGTATAAATATCTGTATAGATAAAAGATAAACCAGATTTGGGTTTAATCGGACATTTGTCAGCTGAGAGAAATCAAGTACTAAATTGATTTAAAATATAATTGAGGGGTATCATTATAAGAAGGCATAATTGTGTAGATATATATTCCTAATTATTTTTGACTTTCTCACTATTTTGCATGTCATTGATTGAATTTTATTATCACCAATTTTATTATATATTACTTTTTGTACTAAAATTTGTATTAATAAATTACATATATATTTTGTTTGTAACTGGGTTTTGTCTTCAATTCAACGCAGATCACGAGCTTGTTTTAGCTTGATATTTATGATAATAAATTATAATCTCCTTCATTATAGATTTTAATTTATTCACATAAATAATATAGACTGTCAATCGGAGACAGCATAAATATTCCGACAGAATACATACACACATGCCAATTTTCAGTTTTCTATTTCTAAACAATAGTTTTATTTATATATTTTTCTCATTTTACTTCACCAACTTAGACTATTGTGTTCTGATCATCACATAAAATTCAGATTAAAGGGAACCTGTCATGGGGATATTTGATTATAATCTAACTAATTATATACAATCAATAACTACTAAAAAGTACCTTAGATGTATTCACTTACTGGTGTGACAGATGGTTACCTCATAATATACACACAAAGATGCCACATGCCGCATGCTAATTTGAGTCCAGCGTGATGTCGGTGAGTCCAGCGTTTTTTTAAATCAGAGATATAGTCACTCCCCTGCCCACCTGCTGCTGATTCATATGGAAAAAAACTGTCAATCAGCAGCAGGTAGGCGGGGAGAGTCAGGAGCTCATAAATATTCAGGACTCATCATTATCAGCTGGAGCTTTTCAATACAAGATGTTGGCAGATTGACTGGGTCAATTAAAGAAAGTGACCCAGCATTTTGCTAAGAGAATCAGTCACTTATTTATGTTGCCCTTAGTTAGGACACCATAAAACTGGTAACAGGTTCCCTTTAACAAAACATTGAACTTTAGGCTGTAATGTAACAAAATACAAACAAAAAATCAAGGGGATGAATACTTTTGCAAGGGACTGTACATGTTTACACCTGACAACTACCTACTTGGTGATGATTTTAAATATTCATGCTGTCAGGTCTGGATGTTGCTGAAGCCTCCCTGTTGTGCTGGATGCAGTGAGGGAGGGGCTCCAGGAGTTTTCTGCTTTCTTAGCACACAGAGGAGAGAAAAAGGGGTGAATATGTTCCCTGTCTTGTTTCCTAAGCAGG
Organism: Bufo bufo; assembly: GCF_905171765.1. Taxonomy (NCBI): domain Eukaryota; kingdom Metazoa; phylum Chordata; class Amphibia; order Anura; family Bufonidae; genus Bufo; species Bufo bufo. Next base: position 166,228,369 of record NC_053391.1, on the reverse strand, counting down.
GGGAGTTTCTAGCCTTTGCTCCTGGGAGTCGAGTCCTGTGTGACAACCAACAGTGCAGAACACCAAGGAAAAGGTATCTTAGAAGTGAGGAATGTATGATTCCGGGAGCTGAAAGTAAAGCAGCTCCCAGTTCGCTCTGCAAAAGACCAAGGCTTCTGCAGGCAGTGTGTCACGAGGGTGTCAAGAGCCACGCCTGACTCCGTTATACCCGGGGTCAGGAAGTCTCAGCGGGTGGCTGCGCGCTCTATGTCTAAAGACAGTGCTGTTTATTAATGGTAGCTTTCTGGGTTTGCCTTGCAATCCTTTTTGGCTCACTCAGGGATCCGTAGCTTCTCCTCCTCAGCTGTTTCTTGTCCAGCAATCCCAACCTCCTTATATTCCCATCTCTCACTTCTCTGGTTGCCAGATATAGAGCTTCCTGCCTGGACTTCTATACTGACCCACTGGAGCTGTGTAGCTGTGTTCCCTGGTTGTTGTTCCAGAAAGTTACCCTCCAGATCCCTGTTGGGCCTTGGTGGTCTGCTGTTGTCGCCCACCTGGGATTATATGTTTGTCTGTATTGTCTGTCCTCTCCTTGGTGTTTTCCTCTTAGTGTCAGTGGTGCGGACTAGTGATCCCACCGCCCCGTTCACTACATAGGGCTCATTTTAGGGAAAGACAGGGTTTAGGCACGTGATCGGCGTACGGGTGAGGAACCCGTCTAGGGACGTCAGGGCAGTCAGGTGCCAGCTGCAAGGTGAGTCAGGGGTCACCATCTTTCCCTCTCCCTTGGACAGGGCCTTCCCATTTCCCTCCCTTTGCGTGACGCCGGTCATTACATTATATCTGGCCCTTATTTTGTGTAGGTAAAAAAAAAAAAAAAAATTTCTTTCTACCTACTTAGAATCCAGTATGGATCCAATTGCTGCTTTGTCAAAGCAACTTCAAGGCCTGTCTTTGGAGGTGGCAGGATTGAAGGCGTCGGTCCTCCAGCAACAGCAGCAATTGCTACAGACTGCAAGCCCAGCGGTTGCTACAGGTAACCAGGTTGTTGCGGAACCCAAGGTTGCTCTTCCTGACTTTCCTGATTTTCTGGGGGAAGGGACAAATTTGTGACGTTCCGTGAGGCCTGTAAATTATATTTTAAACTGCGCCCTTACTCCTCTGGTAATGAAGAACAGCGGGTGGGGTTTGTTATTTCCCTGCTTCAGGGGGACCCGCAATCCTGGGCGTTCTCTTTACCCACTGATTCCCAGGCTCTCCGGTCAGTGGATGAATTTTTTGGGGCCTTGGGTCTCATATATGATGACCCTGACCGAATCGCACTGGCTGAATCAAAGTTACAGAGACTCCTACAGGGAGAGCGGCCAGTAGAGGAGTATTGCTCAGAGTTCCGTAGGTGGGCTACGGATACCCAGTGGAACGACCCGGCTCTCAGGAGTCAGTTCTGCTCTGGCTTATCCGAAAGGGTTAAGGATGCGCTTGCGCTGTATGAGACTCCCTTTTCCCTTGATGCGGTTATGTCCCTTTCTATCAGAATAGAGAGACGTCTTAGGGACAGATTGAAAAATCCTGAGCAATTGGTAACCCCTCCCAAGCAGCAGTTAGTCTGTACGGACTTAGACGAGCCTATGCAGCTAGGAGGAACTACTCGTCAGGTCCGTCCTCCTGAGGCTCGCCGTAGGCAGGGGGTTTGTTTTTTCTGTGGGGAGAGGGGTCATTTTATTAATGTCTGTCCTTCCTTTCTCAAAAACAAAAGACCGTCGGAAAACTACTAACCCCAGGCTGTGTGGAGGATGTCAGCTGGGGGGTATACGTTTCCTCCATACGAAAACCCGCAATTTGTGTTGCCAGCGGTTGTTGTTTTTGGTGTTAAGACGGAGACTATTTCTTTTTTTCTAGACAGTGGAGCAGGAGTAAATTTGATAGATGCCCATTTTGCCCACACTATGGGTTTGTCTCTCTGTACGCTACAGAGACCTATTCCCATATTCGCTATTGATTCTGCTCCTCTGTCTCAGAGAAACCTCACTCACATTGTCCATAACTTACACCTTCGGGTAGGGGACCACCATAACGAGTGGCTTTCATGTTATGTTCTGGAGGGGCTTCCCACTCCTGTGGTGTTGCGTCTTCCATGGTTGGTAGCGCACAATCCAGTGGTGGATTGGCAGGCCAGGGAGATATTGGAGTGGAGTGAGCATTGCAGAGAAAATTGCTTAAATAGCAATTGCTTAGTCGCCTCCATAGCTACCCTACCTACATTTGTTTTGGACTTTGAGGACGTTTTTTCTGAAAAGGGTTGCCAGAAGTTACCACCTCACCGTCCTTATGATTGCCCGGTTAACCCGATTCCCGGTGCAAAATTACCCAAGACCAGGTTATATAATCTTTCGGGTCCGGAGAGACAAGCCATGAAAGATTATATCTCCGAGAGCTTGGCTAAGGGACACATCAGACCCTCTTCTTCACCCGTGGCTGCAGGGTTTTTCTTCGTTAAAAAGAAAGATGGGGGCCTGCGTCCTTGCCTAGATTTTCGCGAATTAAACCGGATAACCATCCGAGACCCATACCCTCTTCCTCTCATTCCTGACCTGTTTAATCAGATTGCGGGTGCTAGGTGGTTCTCCAAACTTGATCTTAGGGGGGCCTACAATCTGATTCGTATCAAGGAAGGGGATGAGTGGAAGACAGCATTTAACACCCCTGAGGGGCATTATGAAAATCTAGTCATGCCTTTCGGTCTGACCAATGCTCCTGCTGTCTTCCAACATTTCGTTAATTACATTTTTAGTCATCTTATCGGCAGGTTTGTGGTGATATACCTAGATGATATTTTAATTTATTCGTCTGATCTGAAAACACATGAGGTGCATGTCAGACAGGTACTGCAGGTCCTACGGACGAATAAATTATATGCTAAAATTGAAAAGTGTGTCTTCGCCGTTCAGGAAATACAGTTCCTAGGTTATTTATTATCTTCTTCAGGTTTCCGTATGGATCCTAGGAAGGTCCAGGCAATTTTAGATTGGGATCTTCCTGAGAACCTCAAAGCACTGCAATGGTTCTTAGGCTTCGCAAATTTCTATAGAAAGTTCATAAAAAATTATTTGCTGATTGTAAAACCCCTTACTGACATGACTAGGAAGGGGACTGATTTTTCTAAATGGTCTGACGCCGCTAAAATTGCTTTTTCCTCTCTAAAAGAGAGGTTTACCTCGGCACCTGTACTAATCCAACCTGATGTCTCCCAGCCTTTTATTGTTGAAGTTAATGCGTCAGAGGTGGGAGTGGGGGCTGTGCTGTCTCAGGGTCCGTCTCCTGGCAAATGGCGTCCTTGTGCGTTCTTTTCTAAAAAACTATCTGCATCAGAGAAGAACTATGATATTGGCAATAGGGAACTATTAGCTATTAAACTAGCATTTGAAGAATGGCGTCACTTTTTGGAGGGGGCAATCCACCCCATCACTGTGATCACGGACCACAAAAACCTTCTGTACCTCGAATCAGCTAAGCGCCTCACCCCTAGACAAGCTAGGTGGTCGCTATTTTTTACCAGGTTTAACTTGTTATTACCTATCATCCTCGGGCAAAAAATACCAAGGCAGATGCACTATCTCGTTGTTTCCCTGGAGGGGGTAATGTGAGTGATCCGGTACCCATTCTACAAAGAGGAGTGGTTGTCTCTGCGGTACACTCTGTTCTGGAGGGGAAGGTGTTAGAGGCCCAGGGGGACGCCCCGGTCTCTTGCCCCTCAGAGAAATTGTTTGTACCGTTAAACCTGCGTCTCGAATTATTAAAGGAACATCATAATTCGGCACTTGCTGGGCACCCGGGTAGTAAAGCAACCTTGGAGCTATTGTCTCGTTGTTTTTGGTGGCCAAGGTTGAGTCAGGATGTAATGGATTTTGTGTCTTCCTGTTCTACTTGTGCGCGCGCGAAAGTCTCTCATACACGTCCTGCAGGGTCTTTATTGCCACTTGTCATTCCCAATAGGCCATGGACACATCTGTCAATGGATTTTATCACTGACTTACCTTTGTCTGCGGGTAAAACTGTTATCTTGGTAGTAGTGGACAGGTTTAGCAAAATGGTACACTTCATTGCGTTACCCGCACTACCTATTGCTAAGACTCTTGTTCATGTATTCATCAGTGAAATCGTGAAGCTTCACGGGGTCCCTTCCGATGTTGTTTTGGATCGGGGAACCCAGTTTATTTCTAAATTTTGGAAAGCTTTTTGTTCCCGTTTGGGGGTACACTTGTCCTTTTCCTCAGCTTTCCATCCTCAGTCGAATGGACAGACTGAGCGTACCAACCAAAACCTTGAGACATATCTAAGATGTTTTGTGTCTGAAAACCAAGAGGTGTGGTCATCATATTTACCGTTAGCCGAGTTTGCCATAAATAATCGCCGTCAGGAATCTACTGGCAAGTCACCATTTCTTGGTGCATATGGTTTTCATCCCCAATTCTGTACTTTCAAAGAGGGGGGGTCTTCTGGGATTCCTGAAGAGGAACGGTTTTCGTCATCTCTTTCTTCTGTATGGCAGAAAGTGCAAGCTAATTTGAAAAATATGGGAGGTAAATATAAATGCATGGCTGATAAGAGACGATCGCCAGGTCCGGACCTAGGAGTGAATGACTATGTGTGGTTGTCTACTAGGAATATTAAATTAACGGTTCCCTCTTGGAAACTGGGTCCTAGGTTCATTGGCCCTTACAAAATAGTAGCCATCATTAACCCCGTGGCTTTTCGCCTGGAGCTACCTCAGACTTTTAAAATCCATAACATCTTCCATAAGTCGTTACTCAAGAAGTATGTTCCACCTCTAGAACCGTCACCGCTGCCACCTCCTCCTGTTGTTGTGGATGGTAATCTAGAGTTTCAAATATCCAAAATTGTTGATTCTTGTCGGGTCCACCACTCTCTTCAATATCTGGTGCATTGGAGGGGTTACGGTCCCGAGGAAAGAATGTGGGTTCCAGCGTCTGAGATAAACGCCGACAGGTTAGTTCGGGCTTTTCATGCCTCTCATCCTAGAGAGGGGGGTACTGTCGTAGAGAGGGGGGTACTGTCAATAGGGTGTCAAGAGCCACGCCTGACTCCGTTATACCCGGGGTCAGGAAGTCGCAGCGGGTGGCTGCGCGCTCTATGTCTAAAGACAGTGCTGTTTATTAATGGTAACTTTCTGGGTTTGCCTTGCAATCCTTTTTGGCTCACTCAGGGATCCGTAGCTTCTCCTCCTCAGCTGTTTCTTGTCCAGCAATCCCAACCTCCTTATATTCCCATCTCTCACTTCTCTGGTTGCCAGATATAGAGCTTCCTGCCTGGACTTCTATACTGACCCACTGGAGCTGTGTAGCTGTGTTCCCTGGTTGTTGTTCCAGAACGTTACCCTCCGGATCCCTGTTGGGCCTTGGTGGTCTGCTGTTGTCGCCCACCTGGGATTATATGTTTGTCTGTATTGTCTGTCCTCTCCTTGGTGTTTTCCTCTTAGTGTCAGTGGTGCAGACTAGTGATCCCACCGCCCCGTTCACTACATAGGGCTCATCTTAGGGAAAGCCAGGGTTTAGGCACGTGATCGGCGTACGGGTGAGGAACCCGTCTAGGGACGTCAGGGCAGTCAGGTGCCAGCCGCAAGGTGAGTCAGGGGTCACCATCTTTCCCTCTCCCTTAGACAGGGCCTTCCCATTTCCCTCCCTTTGCGTGACGCCGGTCATTACATAGTGTTTCACAACAAGCACCTTGAGAACATCATGAGAGTGGGGGAGGCTTTGCTCCATGCTGGGTGTCGGGCATGTCCACCTGATGCTCCCAGCGTGATCATGTGATCTCTTCAGGCTGGAAGTGTCATTTGGAGTCAATTAAAGATAAGCAAATTTCTTAAAATTCAATCTGAGTCCTACTTGAATCGAAAGTTCTCTGGACACCTGGAAAATCTCTCTCTCCTTGGAATTAAAATTCATCCAATTAAAAAAAATAATCTAAATTCTGATTCTAATGAATCCAAAGTTTTTCAGAAATTTAATTTTGATTTTAAAGAATCAATTCACTCATCTCTAGTCTTAATGTTGATGATTTGTTGATATACTTAGCCTTTGATTTTAGCATGGCTATGTATACATCACATTCAGACAGTATAGGAGACCAACTTGAGTATTAAAGGCTCCCATGCACATTAGAGTATAGTTGACCAAACCCTTTATTTTAAGTAGAACTGGCCAAAAATCTGACTGTAAAAGGAGTTCCCCACTCCCCTTCAACAGACGATGTCATTGCTCTTCATTTAAATTCCATCTAAATCTTTGGAGGCAATTATTTTATGATTGCATTTTACTTATTTTTGTCTAAAAATCATATTTTTAATTGACCTTTATTAAAAATATTGAGCCATTCTGTCACAAAGGGTTAACTGTTTTTCTAACTGTATGATTGGTACTTTCACTTTCATTTTGCGCCAGTCATCTAATAACCCTTCTCTCTAAGCTACTAAGAGGTCATAATAACTTTTTTAAGCCATATTCTTATCAGTAAGATAAGCATTGAACTTTAATGAGTGTTTATAATGTGAGAGAATAGAGATAAGGAGTCTGTCTGCTCCCCAGATGACAGAAAAGACAGAAAATTCACAGGCAGCTAGTAGAGCATGCCAGCTCTGTACATAAAAAAAGGGTTCCATTTTGTTAACAAAGACCAATTGAAAATAAAAAAAGATTTTTAGCTCAAAATAAGTACAATGCAATAATAAAAAGAAAAAAGAAAGGTGTATATAGCCTTTAAGTTTACATCTTGAATTTGTAGTATAACGTTGGCCTTTATACCAATAAAGACATGAAACAATTTGATTACTAAATGGTATAACATGATTTTTCCATGTCAAACATTTCTTTACTCACCCATCATTAGAAAGGGCTCCCCTGATCCCAGTTTCACCATGTCGTCAGCATTGCCTCATTCAAGTGCAGAATGATTGGAGATACATGTGATTGGCCTCTCAATTGAAATGTACAGAAGCAACTCATTACATCTACATTCAGATAGTAAAAGATGCAGAAACAGCCAATTGCTTTTGATCAGCTTTTTCTATAACTTCCATTAAATTGTTCTGGAGTAGTAGTCTCCCCATGGCAGTTGTGTGGTCACCAACAGAGGACCAGGTTCCTTTACTGTAGCAGTCAATGGAACGTCTAACAGGCATACCATCACAGATATAGGTAGAGGTAAGTGATAAAATGTTATCAGTACTCCTTTGTGCTTTATATTGCCATGTAAAATGTCATAAGAAAAAAATGTCCTTATTTCTAGAATTATATGCACCTAGCTGTTCCGCATTGTGTTGTTTTTGGTTTATAATGCAAAATAAGCTGAAATAAAATACAATAGAGTTCTATGTCTGTGGTTATTTTATATGGATGCTTATACGTCTTTGGTGATACATAACACTCATTTCCCTAGAAATAATTATGATAAATGTTAAATCTGAAACTAAATTCTAGATAGATAGACAGAGATAGATTTCATTATATCCTTATACATTTGTCATATTTCTTTTTTTATCATGGATTAATGATGAAAAGATTTTATCTTCTATGTATCAAAGATAAGTATGTGCTATTTTCTTGGCCTGGAGCATATTCATTATGTATTCTGATAATGAATAAGCTGCATATGGTTCTTATAATGCATGTTGCAAGACCAAATCTTACAAATATATTCTCTGCAATGAGGGGCAGAAACAGAAAGATGAAGAGCACTTTAATTGAATGACTGGCTCTTATCATGTGAACTTGACTGTTTCATATTCAATATTCATTATGAACTCTGTATAGTCGCATATTTTATATGTTCCCTTTTACGGATAATAGTATATTTCTATGACATTAACTTGAAATGCATGTAAAAAAAATGAAAGACTACCTAGATATTGAAAAACAAAGCAATAATGCTTTTCAAATTCAGTAGTTGTATGTTCTATTATTTCATGATGCTGATGCTATACATCTATACAGTGCATAACATATTTTTTTAACTATTTATGCTGTCATACCAATGCAAAAATATTAAAGTGTGCTGCAAATATGTGGGTACTTTCCAAACTCTGTATAACTGAAATTTCCATTTTTATGTTTTTGTTTTTCACTCCCCGCTGAGTCCTAACTTTTTATTTTGCCATTTACATAGCATTATTATGGCTTATTTTTGGCGGGACAACTTGTACTTTCTAATAGCACCATTGATGGTTGCATACAATGTATTGGGACGCAGAAAAAAAAATCTAAATGGGGTGGAACTGGGAAAAAATTCAATTCAGCATTTTTATTTTTTGCAGCGTTCATTATTCAGTAAAATAGACCTGTTACTTTCATTTTCCAGGTCACTACCATTACAATACCATACTTGTATAGTTTTCCTTACATTTTAATACTGAAAAAAAAATTAAAAGCTTGAAAAACAAAATTTTTTTTACATCTCCATATTCTGACCCCTATACCTTTTTTTTTGTTATGCGTACAGAGCTCTGTGAGGGCTCATGTGAGTACATTTCAGTGATACCATATTCAAGTGTGTGACTTTTTTATCAATTTTTATAAAACATTTTTTGTTAATTGAAGTTAAAAAAATGGGAAATTGGCAATTTTCTTTTCAGTTACACCATTCGCCATACGGATTAATATTGTTATATTTTAATAGTGTGGGTGTTTTTTTCGCACCTGGCAATGCCCATGATGTGTCTTAGTAACAGTAAGTAGTTTACATTTGTGTTTGGGGAAAGTGGGTGATTTGAACATATATATATATATATATATATATATACAGTCAGGTCCATAAATATTGGGACATTGGCACAATTCTAATATTTATGGCTCTATACACCACCACAATAGATTTGAAATGAAACTGACAAGATGTGCTTTAACTGCAGACTGTCAGCTTTAATTTGAGGGTATTTACATCCAAATCAGGTGAATTGTGTAGGAATTACAACAGTTTGCATATGTGCCTCCTACTTCTTTAGGGACCAAAAGTAATGGGACAGAATAATAATCATAAATCAAACTTTCACTTTTTAATACTTGGTTGCAAATCCTTTGCAGTCAATTACAGCCTGAAGTCTGGAACGCATAGACATCACCAGACGCTGTGTTTCATCCCTGGTGATGCTCTGCCAGGCCTCTACTGCAACTGTCTTCAGTTCCTGCTTGTTCTTGGGGCATTTTCCCTTCAGTTTTGTCTTCACCAAGTGAAATGCATGCTCAATCGGATTGAGGTCAGGTGATTTACTTGGCCATTGCATAACATTCCACCTCTTTCCCTTAAAAAACGCTTTGTTTGCTTTTGCAGTATGCTTTGGGTCATTGTCCATCTGCACTGTCAAGCGCCGTCCAATGAGTTCTGAAGCATTTGGCTGAATATGAGCAGATAATATTGCCCGAAACACTTCAGAATTCATCCTGCTGCTTTTGTCAGCAGTCACATCATAAATAAATACAAGATAACCAGTTCCATTGGCAGCCATACATGCCCACGCCATGACACTACCACCTCTATGCTTCACTGATGAGGTGGTATGCTTAGGATCATGAGCAGTTCCTTTCCTTCTCCAAACTCTTCTCTTCCCATCACTCTGGTACAAGTTGATCTTGGTCTCATCTGTCCATAGGATGTTGTTCCAGAACTGTGAAGGCTTTTTTAGATGTCGTTTGGCAAACTCTAATCTGGCCTTCCTGTTTTTGAGGCTCATCAATGGATAACATCTTGTGATGAACCCTCTGTATTCATTCTGGTGAAGCCTTCTCTTGATTGTTGACTTTGACACACATACACCTACCTCCTGGAGAGTGTTCTTGACCTGGCCAACTGTTTTGAAGGGTGTTTTCTTCACCAGGGAAAGTATTCTTCTGTCATCCACCACAGCTGTTTTCCGTGGTCTTCCAGGTCTTTTGGTGTTGCTGAGCTTACCTGTGCGTTCCTTCTTTTTAAGAATGTTCCAAACAGTTGTTTTGGCCACGCCTAATGTTTTGCTATCTCTCTGATGAGTTTGTTTTGTTTTTTCAGCCTAATGATGGCTTGCTTCACTGATAGTGCCAGCTCTTTGGATCTCATCTTGAGAGTTGACAGCAACAGATTCCAAATGCAAATAGCACACTTGAAATGAACTCTGGACCATTTATCTACTCATTGTAATTTGGAAAAATGAGGAAATAACACACACCTGGCCATGGAACAGCTGAGAAGCCAATTGTCCCATTACTTTTGGTCCCTTAACAAGTGGGAGGCACATATGCAAACTGTTATAATTCCTACACCGTTCACCTGATTTGGATGTAAATACCCTGAAATTAAAGCTGACAGTCTTCAGTTAAAGCACATCTAGTTTGTTTCATTTCAAATGCATTGTGGTGGTGTATAGAGCCAAAAATGTTAGAATTGTGTCGATGTCCCAATATTTATGGACCTGTATATATATATATATATATATATATATATATATATATTCAGGTGAAACTCAAAAAATTTGAATATCGTGCAAAAGTTCATTTATTTCAGTAATGCAACTTAAAAGGAGTTGCATTAATGTAACTTAAAATTAGAATATTGTGAAAAGGTTCAATATTTTAGGCTCAAAGTGTCACACACTAGTCAGCTATTTAATTCATACCCCCTGAGCAAAGGGTACCTGAGATTGTGACTTTGGGGTTTTCATAAGCTGTTAGCCATAATCATCCAAATTATAACAAATAAAGGCTTGAAATATCTCACTTTGCATGTAATGAGTCTATCTCATATATTAGTTTCACCTTTTAAGTTGCATTACTGAAATAAATGAACTTTGCACGATATTCAAATTTTTGAATTAGTTACCACGAAGTACGAGGAAATTTGGCTTTGCTGCAAATCAAATTTTCCCTGAAATTCAGATCATAGTCCACTTTAGATACATCGATTCGCTCAACACTAGTAACAGGTTTCCTGATCTCAGCCAGGGCAACACTGCCACAGGAGTGGGAGCGCGTGGCTCCCACTTATAGACTGCTCAGATGCCTTGGTCACATTTGACCACAGCATCTGAAGGGTGGAATGTATGTGATCAGCCTTATGGCCGTGGGTCTCTGCTGTTTGAAACAACAGAACCCTGGCAGCTATGGTGCCCACTACATGCGTGAGCAGACACCATGTTTAAAAAGGCAACTTCCACTGTACATGTACTGTGGAGGTAGTGAGGGGATTGAAACATAATTATGACCTTGCCAGTTGACTGAAGGGCTACAGGTAAAGCCAACATTAAAGTTAATTTATTTGTTACATGGCATGTGATGTATCAAATGCCTATTTAATCTCTGCTACTGATGTTATTCTGACATGTAATTAATGGTTGTAAGAAACTTTTACTTGACTTTACTTTAATTGACAATGGCTTTTAATGAATACTGTGGTATATATAACCCTGAAGAAAGCTATCAGATTCAAATTAGAAACTGTTGCATCTGTACATAAAATTTCTAATTTAATATTGCTACAACTGGCACCAGGATAAAAGATCCATTGATCTCCTAGACCATCTTCAACTTGATAATTTTTTAACCAGTGCACCTTTTGTAGTGATTTATCTTTTCTCATGTCTAATCCACACTTTATTCCATATTGTGTAGGATTATTTATGTGGCACATGTGGTCCGCTGCCAGCATCCTCCATTGTATGCCTTAATTGCTAGGGATTGCCGCTTGCAGCGGATCACATGTGGAGGTCTTGCTCCCCCGTTATAAATACGCTACAGTATTTGGGGTTTGGAGAATTTCCTCCCAGTTAGGCCACTTTATTCAGTGATAAGTCTGTGGGTGACCTGTAGGCATTTATGTGGGTGCAATACAACAACTTTGCACCAGTGACACCGAAATACAATAGTTAATCTGTCGGTGCGTTTTTGGTGTGTAACACTTCAATTGCCCCTGTGACACGGAAATACAATAGTTAATTAATCTGTTAATTGTGCTGATGACACAAAGCACATTTTTGGGGGTTCATCACACTGCATTCTCATCCGTTTAACTGTTGTAGGAGATTGGATCAGTCTGTTCATTGTGTCAGTGACACAAAGCAATTTTTTTCATTAATAATAACGCATTGTCATCTGTCTAACTGTAATAGTAGAGTAAATTAGCCTGTTAATTATGTCAGTTACACATAGTAATTTTTTTTGGGTGCAAAACACTTGAATTACCCCTGTGACACAGAAATACAATAGTTAATTCATATATTATTGTGTTAGTGACACATTCATTTTTTTGGGTGCAAAACACTTCAATTGCCCCTGTGACATGGAAATACATTTTTATACATCTTACTGTAATAGCAAAGTAAATTAATTGTTTCAGTGACACAAAGCAATTTTGGGAGTTCAAAAGTCAACTTTGCATCAATCTTACTGTAATAGGAGAGTTAATAAGTGTGTTAATTGTGTCAGCGACATACAGCCATTTTTTGGGGTTCAAAAGTCCACTGTTGCCGCCATCTTACTGTAATAGCAGAGTAAATTAGTCTCTTAATTGTGTCGGTAACCTATAGCCATTTTTTGAGGTGCAAAACACTTCATTTGCACTTGTGACACAGAAATACAATTATTCGTCTGTCAGCCCATTTGGTAACCGTAGAAAAAATGAGAGGAGCATCAGCTAGGGGACGTGGCCATGTTCGTGGTGCTGATGGTGTTGGTGGTAGTAAATCTTCTGCTGTAGAGAGAGAACATTATCAATCTGTGCCAGCGATGCGCCCAAATGAAACACCTTCTTCTGGTGCAAGCAGGCGACAGAAGGTTTTGGTCATTTTGTAGGCCTGAATACTGCTCTATAAATCGTGAGACCAGAACAAGTAGAGGTGATAAAATATTGAATGGCTGACAGTGCCTCTAGTTTCTTCACATTGTCTTCCACCCGGTCCCCTGCTGAAAGCACAGAGTTGGCTTCAGCGGCCCCCGGGCATCTGTCTTCCACCTCAACCACTGCAGAGCCCCAAGCTATGCAGCAATCACTTATTGTCACAATGTAATGGGAGGGGAGGTACATAGAATGACAACAGAAGGAAAATGACCAGAAACTAGGCCTTACGGCTAGGGAAAGGAAAATGGTCACCACCTATGAAACCCTAAACCTAGCCCTGACTTCTGTCAGTATGAATAGACCATGAAGGTGGGACTATTCATACACCAGAAACCTAGGCCCTAGTAACCCTAAATAACCGTAGGAGAAGTGACAGGGTCTGAGACCACTGGTTCCTTCCCAGATGAACGAACCAGCGTCTCTCTGAGGCCTAGTAAACAACTAGCAAATGGTAACAACAAAATACATAGGGAAATACACTTATCTTCAATAGAAAATGGATGAGCAGGAACTTAGATGAGGACCACATACCAGCTCTTCCAACTCCAGGCAGATAATATCAACTGCATGGTATGAAGTGTGAGTCCAGACTAAATAGAAGAGCAGTAATGACCACAAGCTACACCTGAGACAAGAGGTGTGGTATTACCAACAACAACATTGCAACAAGTGAAAACAGATAGGCTGTCAGATAACCTAACGTGCAGCCAGTCTCTCAGATCTTCTAACCTCTGTCACAGGAGGGACCGTGACAGTACCCCCACCTTCTATCGGTGACCTCCAGACACCCAGGACCGACCTTATCTGGATGAGCCCTGTGAAAGGCTTTCACAAGGTGAATGGCATTAGCGTCGGCCGCAGAAACCTAGATTCTCTCCTCTGGACCATAACCCTTCTAGTGAACGAGATACCTGAGGGATCTACGGAGACCACTATCTGAAATTCATGATTACTGTCCACCATGACAGGAGCGGGAGGCAAGATGAAAGGTTCAGCAGGTTCAACATATCTCTTCAGCAATGATTTGTGGTAAACATTATGAACTTTTAAAGCCTGCGGAAGTTTAAGACAAAAGGCTACCCGGTTAATAATGGCAGAGATCTTATATGGACCAATAAACAATGGACCCAACTTCCAAAAAGGTACCTTCAACTTATTGTTTCTTGTGGACAGTTTAGGCTTTTTCTCTGGTAGACAGGCTAGCAAATGCAGTATAGAGGCAATCACAAAGTCTTTAACTTAAACAGTTCGGTGATTATTCACACATAAGGAAAAACAAAATGACTGTTCACAGTCTTGGTGTTTCTTCACACCATGCAATGTCCATAGAACAAAATCTTCACCTGGTTAGCAGTTTTCCACCTGCAGTCCACAGCAGGCTTTAGGGGCCTGTTTCCCGGCATGCGGCTCTCAGCTCTTTAGCACGGCACAAATTCACAGGTCCCAAAACACAGAGACTCCCCAGCTTCTCTGTCAGATGGAGGATAAACCACACCCAGCTGAGACTGCTGGCTGGGTTTTATATAGGCCAAAAAAGACCCAGCCTGGAGCGTGGGGAGAAGCCACCCACCCAGCACTTTGGCTACTCCCAGGAAGAGCCGGCCCTGATCGGCTTTACAATCATACTAACAACAAACAGTGTCAGTCAGCACTAGCTGCCGCTGACACTTAAAACTACCGGCTCTTATCTCACCGAGGCCAGGAATCTCGGTGACACATACCTTCCATAAATGATGGCCCCTTGTGCCTTCCTACAACAGCCACACAGAATCACCCACTCTCAGGTCTGGACCACTCATACGTCTCTTGTCAGCCATCCGTTTATACTTATTGCCCTTTTTTTTTTTTTTTTTTTTTTTTCGCAAATAGATAACAAATAAGAAGAAAATCTTTTCTCTTCAGGTATACCAAAATTCTCAGTACCAGAAAATGTCCCAAACTGCGGATGGAAGCCATATGCCCCAAAAAACGCGGACTTATCAGTAGACTTCTGCCTACGGTTATTTATGGAAAACTCAGCCAAACACAAAAATGAAGACCATTCCTCCTTATTCTCTGAGACAAAACATCTAAAAAACTCTGCAGATTCTGGTTAATGTGTTCAGTCTGTCTATTCGACTGAGGATGAAAGGCCAAAGAGAAGGACAATTGTATGCCCAGGAGAGTACAGAACACCTTCCAGAATCTGGAAACAAACTGAGTCCCCCTTATCAGACACCACATCAGAGGGAATACCATGTAGCTTCACAATGTTATTGAAAAACTGTTGTGTGAGAGTTTTAGCATTAGGTAGACCTGATAATGCTATAAAGTGCAACATCTTGATGAAGCGATCAACAACCACCAAAATCTACATTTTTCCTCAGGAATTCGGCAGATCTGTGATAAAGTCCATGGAGTCCAAGGTCGGTATGGGATGGACAACGGAAGTAGAGATCTTGAAGGCCAAGTATGTGTCACCTTAGCATGTGCACAAGTACCACAAGCTGACACTTAACTCTCAACACATGTATCCAACCCTGGCCACCAGAATCTACGAGAAATGAGATCGACCGTGGATCTGCTCCCAGGGTGTCCTGTAAGAACTGTACAGTGATGTGAACTGTACACCTTGTGTCGTAATTCGGAAGGAACAAACAACTCCCCCGGAGGACAGGACTCCGGTGTATCTCCCTGGGCCTCCCACTGCTCTGCCTCAAGGTCGGGATAAAGGGCGGATATTACCACCCCTCCAGCCAATATTGGACTAGGATCTTCCGAATTAACCCCCCCCCCCCCAGGAAAGCTACGCAACAAAGCATCCACCTTGATGTTCTTAATCCCAGGGCGATAGGTGACAATGAAATTAAATCTGGTAAAAAAAAAACAACAACCATCTGGCCTGCCTTGGGTTCAGACATTTAGCCGACTCGAGGTAAGCCAGATTTTTGTGATCGGTAATCACCAAAATCGGATGAATCGCTCCTTCAAACCAGTGACGCCGCTCCTCAAAAGCTAACTTAATGGCCAGCAACTTTCTATTACCCACGTCATAATTCCTCTCTGGAGCCAAGAGTTTCTTAGAGAAGAAAGCACATTGGCGCCATTTACTACGTGAAGGACCCTGCGACAAAACTGCTCCTACCCCTACCTCGGATGCGTCAACTTCCACAATGAATGGTTGTGACACATCAGGTTGCACCAGTATAGGAGCAGAAGCAAAACACTCCTTCACTGCAGAAAAGGCTTATAATGCCGCATCAGACCAGATTGAAACATCAGAACCTTTCTTAATCATGTCCATCAAAGGGTTGACCACAGTCGAGAAGTTCAAAATAAATTTACGGTAGTAAATCCCAAAAATCGCATAAGCGCTTTCAGATTTTCGGGTCGATCCCAGTCCAACACAGCACGGACCTTTTCAGGATCCATATGAAAACCTGAAGATGAGAGTTGGTAACTCAGGAATTGCACTTCCAGAACCGCAAATAAACACTTCTCCATCTTAGCATACAATTTATTCTCTCTTAGGATCTGTAACACTTGTCTCACATGATCCTGATGCGTCTCCATGTCAGGAAAATAAATTTGAATATCATCCAAATACACCACCACAAACCTGCCCACCATATGATGAAAGATGTCATTGATGAAATGTTGAAAAACCGCAAGGACATTGGTGAACCCAAAAGGCATGACCAGTTTCTCAAAATGACCTTGAGGGGTATTAAAGGCTGTGTTCCATTTGTCCCCCTCCTTGATCCTTACAAGATTATATGCCACCATAAAATCCAATTTAGAGAACACTTTGGCACCAATAATCTGATCTAACAAATCCGGGATCAAAGGAAGGGGGTAAAGATCATGGACAGTAATGCGATTAAGCTGACAGAAGTCAAAACATGGCCTAAGAGTGCTGTCCTTTTTCTTAACAAAGAAGAATCCTGCATCCACTGGGGATTTGGATGGTCTAATATGACCTTTAGCCAAACTCTCGGTGATATGTTCTCACAAGGCAGTTCTATTGGGTTCAGAAAGATTATACAACCGAGACTTGGGCAACTTAGCTCCGGGAATAAGGTTGATGTGGAGGTAACTCCTGGTCTCCACTTTCAGAGAATACATCAGAAAAATTAGAAATAAACAAAGGTACAACTTTAGTGGTTACAACAGAAAGTGATGTGCTTAGACAGTTGTCTATGCAATAATCACTTCAATCAAGAATCTGTCTTGCTTGCCCATCGATGGTAGGATTATGTTTGCTTAACCATTGTAAACCTAGCACCAAGGGAGCAGGCAGACCCTCTAGCACAAAACACTAAATTGATTCTTGATGAAAATTACCCACTTTTAAACAGATGTCCTGCATCATTTGTGTCAAACATTTCTGTGTGAGTGGAGCAGAATCAATTGCAAACACCAAAATATTTTTGTCTAATGCACTTGTTGTAAACCCATTCATACGGACGAATTGACCATCAACTAGGTTAATCCCTGCCCCACTGTCAATACACACTTCCATTCCCACAGTTTTGAAATCTAGAGCAACCTCGGCAGACAGGAGAACTCAGGTTCTACTGTTAAATCACAAAAGTAAATACTTAGATTCCCCAACCACACCACCAAGAGTGAGATGAGGATTAAACATTTTTCTTTTTTTTTTTCAACTTGATGCTGAACATAAGGACATATGTTAACAAAGTGTCCATTTTTTCCACAGAAAAAGCAGAGTCCCTTCTTAAGCCTAAAGTCATTATCACCAGGTTCAGGTGTAGCTCCCCCAAGTGCATTGGTTCGTCACCAGACATGAACTCAAGTGTCTTTCTACCCAAAGTGTCGGAGGAGGCCGCCACCTTATGTGATAGTACGTCCTGAGAGTGAGGAACCTTAGATCTCTACCTCAGGCATCTATCAATGCGTACAGCAAGGGACATGGCCGCTTCCAATGACTCAGGATATTAGTGAAAGGCCAGCGTGTCCTTCACGCTCTCGGTAAACCCTTGACAGAATGGACTACGGAAAGCTGGATCATTCCTCTCCGTATCCGTAGCCCATCTCCAAAATTCAGAGCAAAAGATCTCTGCAGAACTCTCTCCCTGCCGTAAGCAACTCAACTTGGTCTCGGTTAGGGAGATCTGATCTGGGTCATCGTAGATAAGACCTAGAGCTCAGAAAAAATTTATCTACCGACTGGAGGGACTGCAACGAAAAAGCCCAAGACTGAGCATCACCTTTAAGTAACTAAATTATTATACTTAGAGTTGAGCAGATACATGAATGTTCGGGTTCGACGGGTTCGGCCAAACTTCACAAAAAGTTCGAGTTCGGAACCCGGACTTGACCCCGAACCCCATTGAAGTCAATGGGGACCCTAACTTTTAAGCACTAAAATGGCTCTAAAAATGTCATGGAAAGGGCTAGAGGGCTGCAAATGCAAGTAAAATTTGGTTAAGAGCATGGCAAGTGCTCTGCAAACAAATGTGGATAGGGAAATGACTTTAAATAACATAAAACACGTAAAAATAAAAAATAATAATCTTGATCTATGAGGACGAGGTCCATATGGAGTAGGAGGTTGAGGAGGCAGTGGATGTGGCGGTGTAGGTGGAAGTGGCGGTGGAGAAGGAGGAGGTAGCCTACACTGGTTTTTGGTTTTAAATTTTATTTTTTATTTTTTAAATTAGGGTACACCCCAAAACATTGGGAAATATAACCTGTGATAACCCCCTCCAGCCATGCTAAACAAACGTTAAGACAATACACTGGCTGCAGGGCAGGCCAGCACCTCCAAGGCGTAAAGGGCAAGCTCAGGCCATGTGCCCAATTTGGAGACCCAGAAGTTGCAGGGGGCAGACCCATCAGTCAGTTTGTGTAGGCGTGTGCACACATACTGCCCCACCATGTTGCATGTCCCCGTGATGTTCACGATCCAATTTGATATCTGCTCTATCAACTTTCGGTGTTCTTTTCTGGGCTAACCATGTTGATCACGGTTAGCGGCGAATCAGGGTTCCACACTGGAGAGGCAGCATGAGAAAGGGATAGCACATCCAAGGGAGATCAATGGATGAAAATTATTTGTGATCGAGCAGAAATGTAGGAGAAGTTATTAAAACGGAAGAATCGAAGGAAAGGAGGGGGCGTGCGGCAATTACCAACTCCCAACTTGGGGAGGTAATGACGATAAATAACAATACAAGACTCTTAAGATGCCCTGTTATTGGAATCATTAATAAAAAAATATAGGGAATGTCACTGGGGTATTTTGGATTTAGAAACTTTAAACAGGAGCTGTCACTTTGTTGACTCTAGATAACTTCTGCCTGATCGCACGTCATCGTGCGATCCATTTGGATATCTTCTCTATCAACTTTCTATGTTCTTTTCTGAGCCTACCATGTTGATCACGGTTATCTGCGAATCAGAATTCCACACCAGAGAGGGAGCAGGAGAAAAAGAGACCACATCAAAAGGAGGTTATTTTTTTTAAAATTAAATATGATCGAGCGGAAAAGTGGGACAAATTATTGAAGCGCAAATGTGGGACAAGTTGTTAAAGTTTAAGCATTTAATGAAAGAAGATTTTTTTAAATTTAATTGTCACTTATGCAGAGCAGGAGTTTGTATACGGCAAAATTGGTCAAATGTCACCTGACAATGTAACAGGCGATTTTTTTTTTTTGTTTATGTACCTAAATAACGGCAAAAATGGTCAAATATCACCCAAGAATGTAACAGACAAATTTGTGAAATTTGTTTACTTGTCTACTAGGTACAGCAGGGGTATATCACACCCAAAAATTTGTGAATTTCACCCGAATATGTAACAGACAAATTAGTGAAATGACATAAAATAAAATGCTTCCAAATTAAAAAAAAATTACTTGATTTATGAGGTGCAGGTCCATATGGAGTAGGAGTTTGAGGTGGCGGTGGACATAGCGGTGTAGGTGGAAGCAACGGTGGTAGAGGATGAGGTTCCAACACTAGTTTTTGGTTTAAATTTAAAATTTAATTTTTTTTTAATTAGGGTACACTCCAAAAGAGTGTGAAATATCCAAAATACAAACATGAGCAATTGCGTTGTAATATAACAATGTCTGGTTAAGGCCGGTATACATGTCTATTCTGCACAAGGTACGGACAAGTCCTGTGGGATCCATGCCTGGTTCATTTTAATGAACGTGAGCTTGTCCTCATTGGCTATGGACAGGCGGCTGTAATTGTCTATAGAGATGTCCCGAATAGTTCGCCGGCTAATAGTTCCCGGCGAACATAGCTTGTTCGCGTTCGCCGCGGCGGGCGAACATATGCGATGTTCGGTCCGCCCCCTATACATCATCACTGAGTAAACTTTGACCCTGTACCTCACAGTCAGCAGACACATTCCAGACAATCAACAGCAGACCCTCCCTCCCAGACCCTCCCACCTCCTGGACAGCATCCATTTTAGATTTATTCGGAAGCTGCATTCTTAGTGAGAGGAGTGACAGTGTAGCTGCTGCTGATTTAATAGGGAAATCGATAGCTAGGCAAGTGTATTCAGTGTCCACTGCAGTCCTGAAGGACTCATCTGATCTCTGCTGTAAGGACAGCACCCCAAAAAGCCCTTTTTAGGGCTAGAACATCAGTCAGCTTTTTTTTTTTTTTTCCTGTAATCAAATTGCAGTTGCCTGCCTGCCAGTGTGTGTGTCAGGCTCACAGGCCTGCAAGTGCAAAGTGTCACCAGCACAACTCATATCTGGTGTCACATTTGATTACATTTAAAGAAAAACAACAATTTTGACTGAATAAATAGCAGTCAGTTGCACACACGTGTTTGTGTGTTTAAGTCCCAGTGCAGTGCATAGTGTCACTTCAGCGCCATTCATAACTGGTGTCACATTCGATTCCATTTAAAGAAAAACAACAGTTTTGGCTGAATAAATAGCAGTCAGTTACACACGTGTTTGTGTGTTTAAGGCCCAGTGCAGTGCATAGTGTCACTTCAGCGCCATTCATATCTGGTGTCACATTCGATTCCATTTAAAGAAAAAAAACTATTTGGACTAAATAAATAGCAGTCAGTTACACACGTGTTTGTGTGTTTAAGGCCCAGTGCAGTGCATAATGTCACTTCAGCGCAACTCATATCTTGTGTCACAGTAGCTTGCACGCATAGTACAACTTAACTAATCTAAAAAAAATGACAGGCAGAGGCAAGCCACCCCGCAGGGGCCGTCGTGGCCGTGGTGCTGTGATTCCCTTTGGCCCTAGACTAATGCCCAGTGTTCAGAGGCCACGTACCCTGAACTCGAAAAGTTCTGAGGACATAGTTTACTGGCTAACACAGGACACCCAATCTTCTACAGCTTCCGTTCGGAACCTTGATGCACCATCCTCCTCCAGCTCAGCTTTGGGCACCTCTCAAGATACCACCCGCCCGCCTGCTGCCACCACCAACACTAGCACCACAGCCGCTTCACTTGATCTGTCAGAGGAGTTATTTACACATCAGTTGGAAGAAATGAGTGATGCGCAACCATTATTGCCAGAGGATGTAGATAACAGGGATATGTCTCAGTCAGGCAGCATTACACACATGGACGTACGGTGTGATGATGATGATGTTGTACCCGCTGCTGCTTCCTTTGCTGAGTTGTCAGATACAAGTGAAGCGGTTGATGTCATGTGGGTGCCCGCTCGAAGAGAAGAAGAACAGGGGGAAAGTTCTGATGGGGAGACAGAGAGGAGGAGGAGACGAGTTGGAAGCAGGGGGGTCGTCGCAAGGAGCTAGTGGCACAGTCAGACAGCATGCATCAGCACCCGGGGTCAGCCAGACAGCACGCCAATCAACGCATGCTGTTGCCACCACCAGAATGCCGTCATTGCAGAGCTCAGCAGTGTGGCATTTTTTTTGTGTGTCTGCCTCTGACAACAGCGATGCCATTTGCAACCTGTGCCAAAAGAGACTGAGTCGTGGGAAGTCCAACACCCACCTAGGTACAACTGCTTTGCGAAGGCACATGATCGCACATCACAAACGCCTATGGGATCAACACATGAGTACAAGCAGCACACAAACTCAAAGCCGCAATCCTCCTCCTGGTCCATCTTCAGCCACATCAACCACTGCTGTCCTCCTTGCCCCCTCTCAACCATCCGCCACTCCGTCTCTCGCCTTGAGCAGTTCCTGCTCATCTGCCCACAGTCAGGTGTCTGTCAAGGACATGTTTGAGTGTAAGAAGCCAATGTCACAAAGTCACCCCCTTGCCTGGCGTCTGACAGCTGGCTTGTCTGAACTCTTAGCCCGCCAGCTTTTACCATACAAACTGGTAGAGTCTGAGGTGTTCCAGGGGGATGTAACAGGGATTAAACTGATAAGAATAGAACAACATAACACACCACAACTATCTGGCGGCACATTAGATGGCACGCGCAGTGCCCCAAATTTGAAGTAGGAGAACCGACCAAGCATCTTTTTCCATCTCCCCGTTCCTAAAATCAATGCCATATACACGTCCCCTGATAGGGGACGTAACATGGATTAAACTGATAAGAATAGAACAACATAACACACCACAACTATCTGGCGGCACATTAGATTGCACGCGCAGTGCCCCAAATTTGAAATAGGAGGATCGACCAAGCATCTTTTTCCATCTCCCCGTTTCTAAAATCGATGCCATATACACGTCCCCTGAGAGGGGACGTAACAGTGATTAAACTGATAAGAATAGAACAACATAACACACCACAACTATCTGGCGGCACATTAGATTGCACGCGCAGTGCCCCAAATTTGAAATAGGAGGACCGACCAAGCATCTTTTTTCATCTCCCCATTCCTAAAATCGATGCCATATACACGTCCCCTGATAGGGGACGTAACAGGGATTAAACTGATAAGAATAGAACAACATAACACACCACAACTATCTGGTGGCACATTAGATTGCACGACCAGTGCCCCAAATTTGAAGTAGGAGGACCGACTAAGCATCTTTTTCCATCTCCCCATTCCTAAAATCGATGGCACATACACGTCCCCTGATAGGGGACGTAACAGGGATTAAACTGATAGGAATAGTACTACTTAACACACCTTATAATAACGCAGAGAGAGGAGTCTGAAGAAGAGGAGTCAGAGGAGGAAGGTGGCTTTGAGGAGGTGGAAGACCAACCACAGCAGGCGTCCCAGGGGGCTTGTTGTCACCTTTCGGGGACCCTTGGTGTTGTACGTGGCTGGGTGGAGGAAGAGACCTTCAATGACATCAGTGAGGACAAGGAACGGGACATAGCTAGCTTGGTATCCAACCTTGTGCAAATGGGGAGTTTGCGGTTGTGCAAATGGACTGTTTGCGGTTGTTTGCGGTGCGTTAAACAGGGAGTTTGGTCTGTCACTGTGAAGCGGGCGTAACCGTTAAACTACCAGATCGATACAACATCATACCTGATGTTTTAAAGCACGTTATTCCAAGCAATTCAGGAATGTCAGGTGATTTATGCCCTTTATGGATTAAAACCCGACTCTGCATCAACCACGTAATTTTCCATGGGAGTTTTGCCATGGATCCCCCTCCGGCATGCCACAGTCCAGGTGTTAGTCCCCTTGAAACAACATTTCCATCACTATTGTGGCCAGAAAGAGTCCCTGTAGGTTTTAAAATTCGCCTGCCCATTGAAGTCAATGGCAGTTCGCCCGGTTCGCCCGTTCGCGAACATTTGCGAAAATTCGCGTTCGCTGTTCGCGAACGGAAAATATTATGTACACGACATCTCTACTTGTCTGTGATAACGCCCCCTGCCGTGCTAAACACACGTTCAGACAATACACTGGCTGCAGGGCAGGGCAGGCCAGCACCTCCAAGGCGTAAAGGGCAAGCTCAAGCCATGTGCCCAATTTGTAGATCCAGAAGTTGAAGGGTCATTCAGTACGTGTAGGCGTGTGCACACATACTGCTCCACCATGTTGGTGAAATGCTGCCTCCTGCTAAGACGTTCCATATCAGCTGGTGGTGCTGGTTGTTGTGGCGTGCTGACAAAGCTTTTCCACATTTCAGCCATGCTAACACTGCCTTCTGAGGTGCTGGTGGTGCCCCAGCTGCATTGGCGACCTCTTCCTACGCCTCTGCCTTCGCCTTGTGCTTCCACTGTGCACCCGCTGTCAGGTGGGAATGCCACCAGCAGCGCGTCTACCAGCGTGCGCTAGTACTCGGGCATCTTGCGATCACGCTCCAGTGACGGAAATAAGGACAGTACGTTGTCCTTGTAACGGGGATCCAGCAACGTGGCCACCCAGTAATCAGCACAAGTTAGAATGTGGGCAACTTGGCGGTCGTTTCGGAGACACTGCAGCATGTAATCGCTCATGTGTGCCAGGCTGCCCAGAGGTAACAAAAAGCTGTCCTCTGTGGGAGGTGTATTGTCTGTGTCCTCTGTATCCCCCCAGCCACTCACCAGTGATGGCCATGAGATGGTTTGGGTGCCACCCTGCTGTGAACACGGTTCCTCCTCCTCCATCTCTTCCTCCTCATCATCCTCCAGAACTGTGCCCTGGCTGGACAATTGTGTACCTGACGTTTGTGGGTGCAGGAACCCACCCTCGGAGCCACTTGTGAATGACTGACTGGCCGGAAACCCTATGAAATGATCCCTCTTCCATCTACTCCTGTGCAACATCCTCTTCCATCATCGCCAGAAGCGTTTTTTCACGGAGGCATATAAGTGGGATTGTAACGCTGATAACGGCATTATCGGCACTGGCCATGTTGGTGGAGTACTCGAAACAGCGCAACAAGGAACACAGGTCTCGCATGGAAGCCCAGTCATTGGTGGTAAAGTGGTACTGTTCCGCAGAGCGACTCACCCTTGCGTGCTGCAGCTGATACTCCACTATCGCCTGCTGCTACTTGCACAGTCTGGTCAGCATGTGCAAGGTGGAGTTCCACCTTGTGGGCACGTCGCATATGAGGCAGTGAGCGGAAAGGCTGAAGTTACACTGCAGCGCTGACAGGCGAGCAGCAGCAGGGTGATAACGCCGAAAAGCGTGCACAGACGGCCCGCACTTTATGCAGCAGCTCTGACATATCGGGTAATTTTTAAGGAACCTCTGCACCACCAAATTCAGTACATGCGCTAGGCAAGGGATGTGCATCAAACCGGCTAGTCCCAGAGCTGCTACGAGATTTCACCCATTATCGCACACCACCAGGCCGGGCTTGAGGCTCACTGGCACCAACTACTCACCGGTCTGTTGTTCCATGCCCGTCCACAGTTTCTGTGCTGTGTGGGGTTTGTCCCCCAAATAGATACGTTTTAAAACTGCCTGCTGTCGTTTACACCTGGCAGTGCTGAAGATGGTGGTGAAGGTGTTACGCTGACCGGATGAGGAGCCGGTAGAGGATGAGGAAGCAGAGTAGGAGGAGGAAGCAACAGGAGGCAAACTGAAGCGCTCTGCAATCCTCTGTGGTGGAAGGACATGCACCAAACTGCTATCCGCCTCAGACCCAGCCGCCACTACATTTACCCAGTGTGCTGTTATGGAGATATAAAGTCCCTGACCGTGCTTACTGGTCCACGTATCCATAGTTTGGTGGACCTTGCCACCGATGGCATTGCACAGTGCACACCTGATTTTGTCCCCCACTTGGTTGTGCAGGGAAGGGATGGCACGCCTGGAAAAACAGTGGCGGCTGGGCACGACGTACTGTGGGACAGCCACTGCCATAAGGCTTTTAAAACTCTCCGTCTCCACCAGACAGAATGACAGCATTTCAGTAATTTAAAAATGCTGGCATTCAGGGCCAGGGATTGCGGGTGGGTAAGGAGGTACTTCCTCTTCCGCTCCAGTGTTTGTTAGATGGAGAGCTGAACGCTTCCGTGGGACATTGTGGAGATGCTTGGTGACCTAGGTGGTGATGTTGCTGGCAGATCCTTTGTTTGCAGGTGCCACTGTCACTCCAGAGGTGAATGAAGAGGCCGAGACTGCAGCAGGAGAGGAAGCAGGAAGAGCCAGAGACCTTTCTTGGTTTTTTTGGTGTGCTACTCCACTGCAGTTAGTGATTTGCACTTGGTCATGCAGGTTGTGCTCAGGTTGAGAACGTTTATGCCTCGCTTCAGGCTCTGATTGCACAACGTGCAAACCACTGGTATCTTGTTGTCAGCACATTATCTGAAGAACTGCCACGCCAGGGAACTCCTTGGAGCTGGCTTTGGTGTGCTCTGTCCCTTGGTACGGTGGGCAGTAGCATGCATACTGTCTAGGGGACGGTCGCTCCGCTTTTGCACCCGGCTCCCTCTTCTGCTGTGCTGGTGGCTCTGTGCGACCACCGCCTCTTCCTCCAAACTATATAGGTCACTCGCATGACCTTGATTCCATGTGGGGTCGAGGACTTCATGGTCCTTCACATCATCTTCCACCCAGTCTTCACCCCTGCCCTCCTTGTCGGTCTTCACACTGCAGAAAGCCACAGCAGTTGGCACCTGTGTTTCATCATCATCCTAGACGTGCTGCGGTGGTCCTCCCATGTACTCATTCTGAAACATAAGTGGTTGGAAATCGGTGCACATAATCTTTTTCACTTCTGGAGCAGGGCTATGTGGATGGCCCTGGGAAACCCTGCTAGTAGAGTCATCAAAAAGCTCAGACTGCTTGTCTGATTTGCAAGGGGGTGAGGTGAGAGAGTGATGAACATCAGCTGCAGGTGCCAACTTTGATCTTTCAGCAGGAGACTGGGTGGGAGACAATGTGAAGGAACTGGAGGCACTGTCAGCCGCCTAATCTACTATCGCCTGTACTTGTTCTGGCCTCACCATTCATAGAGCCGCATTAGGCCTTAATAAATATCGCTGAAGTTTTGCGTTCACCAACCAAACTAACAGATGGCTTATGTCAGGCGACTATGTAACTGCCAATAGTCAACAAGTAAGTTCACTGACAGTAAGGCAGTGCCGGTGTCATAAAGAGGAAAAACAGGTGTGACAGGCGAATTTTATACAATTATTTCACAGTCACAACAAAATGTTAATTTGTCAACCAACAATATAACTGCAGTATTTTAAGCTTGTATTTGACTCTCAGAAATGCAGCAAGGGTGGAAAATGTAGTGTCTTGCACAAAATGGGTGTGTTTTTTTAAACCCAGAATACTGCAGTATTTAATGTTTGAATTTGACTGTCACAAATTCAGCAAACGCCCAAAATGGAGTGTCTTGCACAAAATGGGTGTTTTAAAAAAAAAAAACTGAATATAACAACGGTATTTAATGCTTGTATTGGACTGGCACATATGCTGTGCTGGTGCACTGAACTTGCATAAAATGGCCACCGACGCCCACCTAACTAATAGATGGATAAAAGATTTTTGACTGTGTCACTGGGCTCAGGGCAGGGTAAAAAAAAAATTTGCACTGCACCCTGAAAACACAATTGCTGTAGATCGCAGAGTTAACAAGTTCTGACAACATATAGATTCTTTCCTATTCTCTCCCTCACAGCAGCAGCATCCTATCATTACACTGGTAAGAGCAGAGTGATGTGCAGCGCTACGTGACTCTAGCTTATATAGAGGCTGGGTCACATACTGCACTGGCCAGTCACAGCCATGCCATTAGTAGGCATGACTGTAATGGCTTCTAAGGGCACAAGAGTTAAACACTTGTTGATTGGCTGCTCTGCAGCCTTTCAAAAAGCGCCATTCAATCAGCGAACACCAAACTCAAACCCGAACTTTAACTGAAAAGTTTGAATTCGGGTCCGGGGTCCAAAACTCCTAAAGTTCGGTACGAACCAGAACTTTACAGTTCAGGTTCGCTCAACCCTAGTCATAATCTATCACTTTCTGATTCTGCGACTTGGAGCTCTATTTATACCCCTTCCTGGCCATATACCAGTGCCAGTGATTGTCTTGTTTGGTCTCACTAGCTAGGTTCCTGGTTCTTGGATTCATTTGAATTTGTTTGTGTTTTTGACCTTGGCTTGTCTTTTGACCACTCTCTGTCTCATGTGATTGGTACTGTCCAACCCGTATGGTATTTGATCTCGGCTTGTCTTTTAACTACTCTCTGTTTCTTGTTTTTGTACTAAATTGTCCGCCTGGTTCTGCCCTATTTTTGTCTCTTGGTGTTTGTCTCTGCACCTTAGTAGAGATGTCGCGAACATAAAATTTTCCGTTCGCGAACGGCGAACGCAAATTATTGCAAATGTTTGCGAACGGGCGAACCGCCATTGACTTCAATAGGCAGGCGAATTTTAAAACCCACAGGGACTCTTTCTAGCCACAGTAGTGATGAAAAAGTTGTTTCAAGGGGATTAACACCTGGACTGTGGCATGCTGGAGGGGGATCCATGGCAAAACTCCCATGAAAAATTACAAAGTTGACGCAGAGTTGGGTTTTAATTCATAAAGGGCATAAATCACCTAACAATCCTAATTTTCTTTTGAACAACATGGTTTAAAACATCCAGTGTGTGTATACGATCAGGTATGATGTTGCATCGATCATGTAGTGTAAGGGTTACGCCCACTTTACAGACATTAACAGACCAAACTCCCCTTTTAATGCACCGCAAACAACCGCAAACAGTCTATTTGACAACCGCAAACTCCCCTTTTAATGCACCGCAAACAACCGCAAACAGTCCATTTGACAACCGCAAACTCCCCATTTGCACAAGGTTGGATACCAAGCTAGCCATGTCCTGTCGATGTCATTGAAGGTTTCTTCCTCCACCCAGCCACGTACAACACCAAGGGTCCCCGAAAGGTGAATTGAAATGATTTTTCGAACGGGGAGATGGTTAAAAAAACGCTGGCTCCTTTCCCTTTGTTTGAATACACGGTCACTGCGTCTGCGCCGTGCAATTTACTCTCACACCCGATATGAGTGTTATTTTCTGTAGTTCTCTTCTCATCAGTTTAATCCCTGTTACGTCCCCAATCTGGGGTCCATTTATTGAATTGATTTTTCGAACAGGGAGATGGTTAAAAAAACGCTGTCTCCTTCCCCTTTGTTTGAATCCACGGTCACTGCGTCTGCGCCGTGCAATTTACTCTCACACCCGATATGAGTGTTATTTTCTGTAGTTCTCTTCTCATCAGTTTAATCCCTGTTACGTCCCCAATCTGGGGTCTGTTTATTGAATTGATTTTTCGAACAGGGAGATGGTTAAAAAAACGCTGGCTCCCTCCCCTTTGTTTGAAACCACGGTCACTGCGTCTGCGCCGTGCAATTTACTCTCACACCCGATATGAGTGTTATTTTCTGTAGTTCTCTTCTCATCAGTTTAATCCCTGTTACGTCCCCAATCTGGGGTCCATTTATTGAATTGATTTTTCGAACGGGGAGATGGTTAAAAAAACTCTGGCTCCCTCCCCTTTGTTTTAATCCACGGTCACTGCAACTGCGCCGTGTAATTTCTCTCACACCCGATATGAGTGTTATTTTCTGTAGTTCTCTTCTCATCAGTTTAATCCCTGTTACGTCCCCAATCTGGGGTCCATTTATTGAATTGATTTTTCGAACGGGGAGATGGTTAAAAAAACGCTGGCTCCCTCCCCTTTGTTTGAATCCATGGTCACTGCGTCTGGTGGTGATGGTGACCACAACTCTTCCTCTTCACGCTCATCTACAGCCTGATCCAGCAGTCTTCGCAGGGCACGCTCCAGGAAGAAAACAAATGGGATGAGGTCGCTGATGGTGCCTTCGGTGCGACTAACTAGGTTTGTCACCTCCTCAAAAGGACGCATGAGCCTACAGGCATTGCGTATGAGCATCCAGTAACGTGGCAAAAAAATCCCCAGCTCCGCAGAGGCTGTCCTAGCACCCCGGTCATACAAATACTCGTTGACGGCTTTTTCTTGTTGGAGCAGGCGGTCGAACATTAGGAGTGTTGAATTCCAACGAGTCGGGCTGTCGCAAATCAAGTGCCTCACTGGCATGTTGTTTCGCCGCTGGATATCTGAAAAGTGCGCCATGGCCGTGTAGGAACGCCTGAAATGGCCACACACCTTCCTGGCCTGCTTGAGGACGACCTGTAAGCCTGGGTATTTAGACACACAGCGTTGTACAATGAGATTCAACACATGTACCATGCACGGCACATGTGACAACTTGCCCAAATTCAATGCCGCCAACAAATTGCTTCCATTGTCACACACCACTTTGCCAATCTCCAGTTGGTGCGGGGTCAGCCACTGATCCACCTGTGCGTTCAGGGCGGACAGGAGTGCTGGTCCGGTGTGGCTCTCTGCTTTCAGGCAAGTCAACCCCAAGACAGCGTGACACTGTCGTATCCGGAATGTGAAATAGCCCCTGGGGAGCTGGGGGGATTCAGTTGATGTGCAGCCAGACGCCGCAGCAGAAGAGGACTCAGCCGAGGAGGTTATGGAAGAGGATGGAGTAGGAGGAGTAGAGGAGGTGGCAGTAGGCCTGCCTGCAAGTCGTGGCGGTGTCACCAACTCTGCTGCAGAGCCATGCATTCCATGCTTGTCAGCCATCAGCAGGTTGACCCAATGCGCAGTGTAGGTGATATACCTGTCCTGACCGTGCTTTGCAGACAGGTATCAGTGGTCAGATGGACCCTTGCCCCAACACTGTATTCCAGAGATGCTATGACTTCCTTTTAAATTTCAGAGTAGAGGTTTGGGATTGCCTTTTTTGAAAAAAATATTTGTCCGGGTACCTTCCACTGTGGTGTCCCAATAGCGACAAATTTTTTGAAGGCCTCAGACTCCACCAGCTGGTATGGTAAAAGCTGGCGGGCTAAGAGTTCCGTCAAGCCAGCTGTCAGACGCCGGGCAAGGTGGGTGAGTTTGTGACATTGGCTTCTTACGCTCAAACATGTCCTTGACAGACACCTGACTATGGGCAAGGAGGACAGCAGTGGTTGACGTGGCTGAAGATGCTGGACCAGGAGGAGGATGGCGGCTTTGAGTTAGTGTGCTGCTTGTACTCATGTGTTGATCCCATAGGTGTTTGTGATATGCGATCATGTGCCTTCGCAAAGCAGTTGTACCGAGGTGGGTGTTGGACTTTCCACGACTCAGTTTCTTTTGGCACAGGTTGCAAATGGCATTGCTGTTATCAGAGGCAGACACACAAAAAAAATGCCACACTGCTGAGCTTTGCAATGACGGCATTCTGGTGGTGGCAACAGCATGCGTTGATTGGCGTGCTGTCTGGCTGACCCTGGGTGCCGATACATGCTGTCTGACTGTGCCACTAGCTCCTTGCGACGACCTCCCCCTGCTTCCAACTCGTCTCCTCCTTCTCTCTGTCTCCCCTTCTGAACTTTCCCCCTCTTCTTCTTCTCTACGAGCAGGCACCCACGTGGCATCCACGGACACATCATCATCATCAACCACTTCACTTGTATCTGACACCTCAGCAAAGGAAGCAGCAGCAGGTACAACATCATCATCATCATCACACTGTACGTCCATGTGTGTAATCCTGCCTGACTGAGACATATCCCTGTTATCTACATCCTTTGGCAATAATGGTTGTGCATCACTAATTTCATCCAACTGATGTGTAAATAACTCCTCTGACGGATCAAGTGAAGCGGCTGTGGTGGCTGTGGTGGTAGTCGTGGTGGTGGCGGCGGGCGGGAGAGTGGTAACTTGAGAGCAGGTGACCAAAGCTGAGCTGGAGGACGATATTGCGTCAAGGTTCTTAGCGGAAGCTGTTGAAGATTGGGTGTCCTGTGTAAGCCAGTCAACTATTTTCTCCGAATTTTTCAGGTTCAGGGTACGTGGCCTCTGAACACTGGGCATTATTCCAGGGCCAGTGGAAATCACAGCACCACGACGGCCCCTGCGGGGTAGCCTGCCTCTGCCTGTAATTTTTTTTTTAGATAAGTGGTACTATGTGTGCAAGGTACTGTGCCACCCTATATAAGTGGTGGGCAGTGGGCACAGTACAGTCTGTGTGGGCCTGACACACACTGGCTTGCAACTGTCTGTCAGTTGCAAGCCAGGTATTGTGAGTGTGACACCCTGTAACGGTATGAGTGGTGGCCTGGCCTGTGGCCACAGTCCCAGTCTGAAAGCCTGCAGCCTCTCACTGTCTGGCAACTGAGATTATATCACAGAGAAAAAATAAATTGGCTTTTTTTTATCTGCCAGGTATTGTGAGTGTGACACCCTGTAACGGTATGAGTGGTGGCCTGGCCAGAGGACACAGTACAGTCTGTGAGCCTGAAGCCTCTCACTGTCTGGCAACTGCGATTATATAACAGAGAAAAAATAAATTGGCTTTTTTTTATCTGCCAGGTATTGTGAGTGTGACACCCTGTAACGGTATGAGTGGTGGCCTGGCCAGTGGACACAGTACAGGCCGTGAGCCTGCAGCCTCTCACTGTCTGGCAACTGCGATTATATCACAGAGAAAAAATAAATTGGCTTTTTTTTATCTGCCAGGTATTGTGAGTGTGACACCCTGTAACGGTATGAGTGGTTGCCTGGCCAGTGGACACAGTACAGTCTGTGAGCCTGAAGCCTCTCACTGTCTGGCAACTGCGATTATATCACAGAGAAAAAATAAATTGGCTTTTTTTTATCTGCCAGGTATTGTGAGTGTGACACCCTGTAACGGTATGAGTGGTGGCCTGGCCAGTGGACACAGTACAGTCTGTGAGCCTGCAGCCTCTCACTGTCTGGCAACTGCGATTATATAAAAATAAAAAAATTGACTTTTTTTTATCTGCAAGGTACTGTCTGTGACACCCTGTATGAATGGTGTGCACACAGTACAGTCTGTGAGCCTGCAGCCTCTCACTGTCTGGCAACTGCGATTATATAAAAAAAAAAAAAAAAATTGACTTTTTTATATCTGCAAGGTACTGTCTGTGACACCCTGTATGAATGGTGTGCACACAGTACAATCTGTGAGCCTGCAGCCTCTCACACATGGGCAGGCAACTGCAATATATATATATATATATATATATATACAGTACAGACCAAAAGTTTGGACACACCTTCTCATTCAAAGAGTTTTCTTTATTTTCATGATTATGAAGGCATCAAAACTTTGAATTAACACATGTGGAATTATATACATAACAAACAAGTGTGAAACAACTGAAAATATGTAATATTCTAAGTTCTTCAAAGTAGCCACCTTTTGCTTTGATTACTGCTTTGCACACTCTTGGCATTCTCTTGATGAGCTTCAAGAGGTAGACCCCCGAAATGGTCTTCCAACAGTCTTGAAGGAGTTCCCAGAGATGCTTAGCACTTGTTGGCCCTTTTGCCTTCACTCTGCGGTCCAGCTCACCCCAAACCATCTCGATTGGGTTCAGGTCTGGTGACTGTGGAAGCCAGGTCATCTGGCGCAGTACCCCATCACTCTCCTTCATGGTCAAATAGCCTTACTTTCAAAGTTTTCCCAATTTTTCAGCTGACTGACTGACCTTCATTTCTTAAAGTAATGATGGCCACTCGTTTTTCTTTACTTAGCTGCTTTTTTATTGCCATAATACAAATTCTAACAGTCTATTCAGTAGGACTATCAGCTGTGTATCCACCTGACTTCTCCTCAACGCCACTGATGGTCCCAACCCCATTTATAAGGCAAGAAATTCCACTTATTAAACCTGACAGGGCCCACCTGTGAAGTGAAAACCATTTCAGGGGACTACCTCTTGAAGCTCATCAAGAGAATGCCAAGAGTGTGCAAAGCAGTAATCAAAGCAAAAGGTGGCTACTTTGAAGAACCTAGAATATGACATATTTTCAGTTGTTTCACACTTGTTTGTTATGTATATAATTCCACATGTGTTAATTCATAGTTTTGATGCCTTCAGTGTGAATCTACAATTTTCATAGTCATGAAAATAAAGAAAACTCTTTGAATGAGAAGGTGTGTCCAAACTTTTGGTCTGTACTGTATATACTGTATATATAAAAAAGAAGACTGATGTACCAGCCCTAAAAAGGGCTTTTTGGGGTGCTGTCAGGATGCTGTTCTTACAGCAGATGAGTCTGTGGACACAGAACACTGCCCTAGCTAACGCTTTCCCTATTAAATCAGCAGCAGCAGCACTGTCCCTCCTCTCACTAAGAATGCAGCTTCTGAATGAATCTAAAATGGATGCTGTCCAGGAGGTGGGAGGGTCTGCTGCTGATTGGCTGGAATGTGTCTGCTGACTGGGTGGTACAGAGTCAAAGTTTACACAATGATGATGAATAGGGGGCGGACCGAACATCGCATATGTTCGCCCGCCGCGGCGAACGCGAACAAGCTATGTTCGCCGGGAACAATTCGCCGGCGAACTATTCGGGACATCTCTACACCTTATTAGCATTGGGATCGTCAACCAATTGCAGTCTTGCTACCTAGGGCTTGAACTGTAAGTATCCATATAAAAACTCCTGTTTATCCTTCTGGTGGATGAATAGGTTGTCTCAAGTCCTGTCACTATACCATGGCCCTGCAGGGTGTGTTAGGGCTCTAGGTTCCTGTGTATGAACTTTCCTACCATTGAGGTCAGTTCATACTGATAGTTAGTCACGACTTGGATTTGGGTTTGTTCTAGGAGGTGACCTTCTTCTTTATCCTAGTTTCCAGGCCTAGTTCCTATCCCCCTTCCTCCTGTGCTTGGTGTGGAGTTTCCCACCCACACTGCATCCATGACATTTTCGCACACTTCTATAATTTTATGATGCATAATTTGTGTCCTGTGAAGGGTAGAGCAGATGCTTGAGTATGAAACACCAGTCTAACCGAATCTGCAAAAGTTAACTTTTAATGGTGCTAAAAACGTAACAACAGTAAAGAGGTTTTGGAAAAATAGAAGAATCCAAGTTAAAAACAGATCAATATTTTTTCTTTTAAAGTCCCTTATTATAGCAAAAATTAAAATATTATCTGAATTCTAACATGTTTACATTATTTACCCTGCATGGTAAATGCCAATTTTTTTTATTTTTTTTTTGTTCATTATAATTACAAAAAACCTGTATAAAACCTGCATAAAAAGTGATCAGTAAGCCATATGTACATCAAAATGGTACAAGTAAAAATATTAAAAAGCTCCACACACAGTTCGTTTGATGAAAAATAAAAAAGGGATGAACATTATGGTATATGGTGATAATTTTTTTTTCTTTCAAAGTGTTTTTATGGTGCTAAATTAATACTGCAAATGCTTTAATAGAGAAAATAATCAAAACCATGCATAATTGTAAACAGTAACAAATTGAAATATTAAATTATCAAGTTTCTTTATTCCTTTTAGAAAAAAAAAACATCTCCCCTCCCAAAAATACAAAAAGTATTAAAAAAATTGCATAATGGCATTAATGAAAACTACAAGCAAAACATAAACCCTCGCACAACAATTTTGATAGTACCAAAATGAGGCAACACAAAACAACATTTTTAATAGGTGTTTTGATAGTAGTTATACAAAAGAACTATATAAATTTTGAATCATGTTTCTTTACACTATACGGGGAACAGCATAAAACATACAAAAATCGAGCAAGGAAATGCTGTATTATTTATATTCCCTTTAAACAAAAAACTAACAAAAGTTAATAAATAATTTATGAATATTCCAACATGGTGCCATCAAATATACAGATCAATATAATAGAAAACTATGCACTCTCAAGGATATAATGCAATACTTTTTATTTGAAGTAATAATCTATAGCACAGTGGATTATATCAAGGTGATGACCAGGATTGTCAACTGTCTAAACATTTCTGGACAGTCCGTAAAAATAGATGGCTTTTTACTTGTGTCCGTTAAAAAATAAATAGATGTGTCTGTGATTTTTTTTTAGATGGTGGTGGTACTTGACTAGATTATTTTGATGGTAATTATCATAATTTTACAGCTCACAGTAAATGCTGGTGATGAATTCTCAGTATATTGACCTATAGACATGTATTACTTATAATCATTAGAGATGAGCGAATTTCATATTTTGAAATTGATTCACACTTTGTTTACTTGTAAAAGGTGAATAGTGTTATGGATTTCATTACCACAGACCATGATGCAGTTCTATGACTGAATGCATAACGGAATGCTTTTAGAGGCATTCTGTTATTCATTGCGTCATAATATAAGTCTATTGCTGCAAAACGATTTTTCCCGTTTCCGTTATGCAGGGGAGTAGTGCAGAAGTGATTACCAAATTCATTCAATGAAGTCTTGCATAACTTTAGCTGAAACAAATTTTGCCTCCATGGAGACATTTTAATGTTGTACAGAGACAGGTCTCCGTACAGCATTAAAACCAAGTTTGGATGAATCAACTTATCAGCTTCGAATCTATGATGGCTCCCTGTTGGGCCAGTATTAAAAAAATATAATGGTGGTAGTCTGTAAAATTGAGAAATTATTTTAAAATATGTTTTCTGTGCCTTTATGCCAACAATACACTAGAGCAGACTCATTTCCAGTGTTGTAGGCAAAGCACAGAGGGGAGGGCACAGAGTGGTATCCAAGAGACCCATGTCACTGGCTGCCTCGCTGTCTCCCTCTATTTTCAGCCAAAAATCGGAGGGACAGTCGCGGACATGTTGGTTGCGATATACAGGTTTCACACGATGTGGCAATTCCCCATGTAAAGCTTGCAATTATGTGACCCCAAAAAAACATTTTCAAGATTCTGATGGCACCAATAAATATCCGATTAAAACCTACATTAATTGCAACACATCGGGAATTGTCTACGTCATTGAATGCAAAGATTGCCAGTTAATATATGTAGGATGTTCAACCAGAAAATTCAAAATAAGGTTGCTGGAACATATCAATTACATAATAAATCCTGCATATGTAAACATCTCAAGTGCGGCAAAACACTTTATCATGGCTCATAACAAAAGCTTGTCATCATTCACAGCTTTTGCCATAGAACGAGTGTTTTTGCCCACAAGAGGTGGAGACTTCAAAAAACTTGTAAACCAAAGAGTAGCCTTCTAGATTCTAAAACTGAAGTCCTGCAGGATTAAACTTGAGAAAAGAAGTCAAGTATATTTATTAATATTTATTAATAGCTATTAATAATTACACCATGTTGCAACTTTAAGAAAACACCCCAAAAAATATATTGTATAGCCTGAATAAACAGAATTAGATTGCAGCCAGCAAATATTGAGGAGTGTTCAGACAGAGCGTTTTTTTTTCTGCTGCTCACTTACAATTATGTTTATTTATTTATTTATTTATTTATATATTTATTATTAACCGCCTCCGGACCGCCTAACGCAGGATCGCGTTCCGGAGGCGGCAGCCCTGCGCACAGTCACGCATCTACGCGTCATCTCGCGAGACGCGAGATTTCCTGTGAACGCGCTCACACAGGCGCGCGCGTTCACAGGATCGAAAGGTAAGCGAGTGGATCTCCAGCCTGCCAGCGGCGATCGTTCGCTGGCAGGCTGGAGATGCGATTTTTTTAACCCCTAACAGGTATATTTGACGCTGTTTTGATAACAGCGTCTAATATACCTGCTACCTGGTCCTCTGGTGGTCCCTTTTGTTTGGATCGACCACCAGAGGACACAGGTAGCTCAGTAAAGTAGCACCAAACACCACTACACTACACTACACCCCCCCTGTCACTTATTAACCCCTTATGAACCCCTGATCACCCCTGATCACCCCATATAGACTCCCTGATCACCCCCCTGTCATTGATCACCCCCCTGTAAGGCTGCATTCAGATGTCCGAATGTTTTTTACGGATCCACGGATACATGGATCGGATCTGCAAAACACATACAGGCATCTGAATGGAGCCTTACAGGGGGGTGATCACCCCATATAGACTCCCTGATCACCCCCCTGTCATTGATCACCCCCTTGTAAGGCTCCATTCAGACGTCCGTATGATTTTTACGGATCCACTGATACATGGATCGGATCCGCAAAACACATACGGACATCTGAATGGAGCCTTATAGGGGGGTGATCAATGACAGGGGGGTGATCACCCCATATAGACTCCCTTATCACCCCCCTGTCATTGATCACCCCCCTGTCATTGATCACCCCCCTGTCATTGATCACCCCCATGTAAGGCTGCATTCAGATGTCCGTATGATTTTTACGGATCCACTGATACATGGATCGGATCCGCAAAACACATACAGACATCTGAATGGAGCCTTACAGAAGGGTGATCAATGACAGGGGGGTGATCACCCCATATAGACTCCCTGATCACCCCCCTGTCATTGATCACCCCCCTGTAAGGCTGCATTCAGATGTCCGTATGATTTTTACGGATCCACTGATACATGGATCGGATCCGCAAAACACATACGGACATCTAAATGGAGCCTTATAGGGGGGTGATCAATGACAGGGGGGTGATCACCCCATATAGACTCCCTGATCACCCCCCTGTCATTGATCACCCCCCCTGTAAGGCTGCATTCAGATGTCCGTATGATTTTTACGGATCCACTGATACATGGATCGGATCCGCAAAACACATACGGACGTCTGAATGGAGCCTTACAGGGGGGTGATCAATGACAGGGGGGTGATCACCCCATATAGACTCCCTGATCACCCCCCTGTCATTGATCACCCCCCTGTCATTGATCATTCCCCTGTCATTGATCACCCCCCTGTAAGGCTCCATTCAGACATTTTTTTGGCCCAAGTTAGCGGAAATAATTTTTTTTTTTCTTACAAAGTCTCATATTCCACTAACTTGTGTCAAAAAATAAAATCTCACATGAACTCACCATACCCCTCACGGAATCCAAATGCGTAAAATGTTTTAGACATTTATATTCCAGACTTCTTCTCACGCTTTAGGGCCCCTAGAATGCCAGGGCAGTATAAATACCCCACATGTGACCCCATTTCGGAAAGAAGACACTCCAAGGTATTCCGTGAGGGGAATATTGAGTCCATGAAAGATTGAAATTTTTGTCCCAAGTTGGCGGAAAGAGAGACTTTGTGAGAAAAAAAAAAAAATATCAATTTCCGCTAACTTGTGCCAAAAAATAAATAAATTATATGAACTCGCCATGCCCCTCATTAAATAGCTTGGGGTGTCTTATTTCCAAAATGGGGTCACATGTGGGGTATTTATACTGCCCTGGCATTCTAGGGGCCCTAAAGCGTGAGAAGAAGTCTGGGATCCAAATGTCTAAAAATGCCCTCATAAAAGGAATGTGGGCCCTTTTGCGCATCTAGGCTGCAAAAAAGTGTCACACATCTGGTATCGCCATACTCAGGAGAAGTTGGGCAATGTGTTTTGGGGTGTCATTTTACATATACCCATGCTGGGTGAGATAAATATCTTGGTCAAATGCCAACTTTGTATAAAAAATGGGAAAAGTTGTCTTTTGCCGAGATATTTATCTCACCCAGCATGAGTATATGTAAAAAGACACCCCAAAACACATTGCCCAACTTCTCCTGAATACGGCGATACCACATGTGTGACACTTTTTTGCAGCCTAGGTGGGCAAAGGGGCCCACATGCCAAAGAGCACCTTTCGGATTTCACAGGTCATTTACCTACTTACCACACATTAGGGCCCCTAGAATGCCAGAGCAGTATAACTACCCCACAAGTGACCCCATTTTGGAAAGAAGACACCCCAAGGTATTCCG
This sequence comes from Bufo bufo, assembly GCF_905171765.1. Classification (NCBI taxonomy): domain Eukaryota; kingdom Metazoa; phylum Chordata; class Amphibia; order Anura; family Bufonidae; genus Bufo; species Bufo bufo. The sequence continues at coordinate 166,188,952 of NC_053391.1, read as the reverse complement.
TGAGGGGCATGGCGAGTTCCTAGAATTTTATATTTTTTGTCACAAGTTAGCGGAAAATGATGATTTTTTATTTTTTTTCCTTACAAAGTCTCATATTCCACTAACTTGTGACAAAAAATAAAAACTTCCACAAACTCACTATGCCCATACATCTGGTATCCCCGTACTCAGGAGAAGTTAGGCAATGTGTTTTGGGGTGTCTTTTTACATATACCCATGCTGGGTGAGAGAAATATCTTGGCAAAAGACAACTTTTCCCATTTTTTTTATACAAAGTTGGCATTTGACCGAGATATTTATCTCACCCAGCATGGGTATATGTAAAATGACACCCCAAAACACATTGCCCAACTTCTCCTGAGTACGGGGATACCAGATGTGTGACACTTTTTTGCAGCCTAGGTGGGCAAAGGGGCCCACATTCCAAAGTTCACCTTTCGGATTTCACCGGCCATTTTTTACAGATTTTGATTTCAAACTACGTACCACACATTAGGGCCCCTAGAATCCCAGGGCAGTATAACTACCCCACAAGTGACCCCATTTTGGAAAGAAGACACCACAAGGTATTCGCATATTGGGCATAGTGAGTTCATGGAAGTTTTTATTTTTTGTCACAAGTTAGTGGAATATAAGACTTTGTAAGAAAAAAAAATAAAAAATCATCATTTTCCGCTAACTTGTGACAAAAAATAAAAAATTCTAGGAACTCGCCATGCCCCTCACGGATTACCTTGGGGTGTCTTCTTTCCAAAATGGGGTCACTTGTGGGGTAGTTATACTGCCCTGGCATTCTAGGGGCCCAAATGTGTGGTAAGTAGTTTGGGGTGTCATTTTACATATACCCATACTGGGTGAGATAAATATCTTGGTCAAATGCCAACTTTGTATAAAAAAATTGGAAAAGTTGTCTTTTGCCAAGATATTTCTCTCACCCAGCATGGGTATATGTAAAATGACACCCCAAAACACATTGCCCAACTTCTCCTGAGTACGGAGATACCACATGTGTGACACTTTTTTGCAGCCTAGGTGGGCAAAGGGGCCCACATTCCAAAGAGCACCTTTCGGATTTCACCGGCCATTTTTTACAGATTTTGATTTCAAACTACTTACCACACATTAGGGCCCCTAGAATGCCAGGGCAGTATAACTACCCCACAAGTGACCCCATTTTGGAAAGAAGACACCCCAAGGTATCCGCTGATGGGCATAGTGAGTTCATAGAAGTGTTTATTTTTTGTCACAAGTTAGTGGAATATGAGACTTTGTAAGAAAAAAAAAAAATCATCATTTTCCGCTAACTTGTGACAAAAAATAAAAAGTTCTATGAACTCACTATGCCCATCAGCGAATACCTTAGGGTGTCTACTTTCCGAAATGGGGTCATTTGTGGGGTGTTTGTACTGTCTGGCCATTGTAGAACCTCAGGAAACATGACAGGTGCTCAGAAAGTCAGAGCTGCTTCAAAAAGCGGAAATTCACATTTTTGTACCATAGTTTGTAAACGCTATAACTTTTACCCAAACCATTTTTTTTTTTTACCCAAACATTTTTTTTTTATCAAAGACATGTAGAACAATAAATTTAGAGAAAAATTTATATATGGATGTCGTTTTTTTTTGCAAAATTTTACAACTGAAAGTTAAAAATGTCATTTTTTTTGCAAAAAAATCGTTACATTTCGATTAATAACAAAAAAAGTTGTCAGCAGCAATGAAATACCACCAAATGAAAGCTCTATTAGTGAGAAGAAAAGGAGGTAAAATTCATTTGGGTGGTAAGTTGCATGACCGAGCAATAAACGGTTAAAGTAGTGTAGGTCAGAAGTGTAAAAAGTGGCCTGGTCATTAAGGGTGTTTAAGCTAGGGGGGCTGAGGTGGTTAATGTTCTGTTACTGCTCTCTTCTCTCCCTTTTTTTTTGCTGGATTTAATGTCATAAAATGTCTGTTCATAGTGGCTCATGTCAGATTTTAAACCTGTTTTGTTCATTTAAATTTCTGCTAGCACCTTTGATTGAAACACCTGGGATGGTTTGCACCGCCCAGCTAGTTTAAGGGGGGAGGGATTTTTTATGTTCACCTCTATATATATACTTCCTCAGAAATTTATTGTGAAGGTCATGATTAAGAACCACCTGGTTCGAAATGCGTAGACCGTATTGGGGCTTGTACTTTGAGGATTTTCTCACCGCTGTACATTTGGTTTGTGGAATAAACATCGTCAAGCACGAAAAATTGAGGTGCTGGATATCTTCCTTTTAAGTACATGAGTCTGGGCCTCTTCCCATCCGTGCACTCTCTAAATTGCTGATGCAGGTGAGCTGGACTTTTACTATTGCTTGTAGGCAAAGCCTCTGCTGTGGCTTGGCTAGAAAATGGAGTGTGGAGTCAACTTCCCCAGGTCTTGTAAAATAGGACTGGATATTGCCGTGGGGTGAGGAGGGGAGACAGTGGGTTTTGGTTTAGGACTTATGGCTTTTCCGGCTGGAAATTGCATTTAAGTCGATTTTGAGGTTGTGGAGTAGCTTTCTTTGAGGTGCCCTAGTTTTCCACCCCACCCTCAAGGTGTATTTGAATATACTCCTATGTATTAAACTTTAGAATTTTTGAAAAACTACAAATAAAAATAAAAATAAAATAAATTACAACTACAAATAAACCTTTGCCTTGTTTTTCCACTGACAAATCATAATTAGTAATGTATACATATTGAAAAATAACAAAATAAATATAGAACAGAAGAATTTGAATTACATTTCTTCTAGTGGACATATGATTTGATCAGGAATTTGTCATCCTGCGCACAATTGTTTGAGAACCACGATTAACATGTTCTCAGATTTTATGGTTTAGCATATAATCAGCTAATCTCATTCTAATACAATTTATTTTCTGGATATTTTATGGGAAACAGTACAGATACCAGATGTCTCCTTTGATTTGAGATGTATGGGTTTTTAATAGTACACAAAGCAATATAGTGTTATAAATTTATCCTTGAATACATTTTAACTTAATCCAGAATAAATAGGTCTGACATCCAATTGGAAATATTGGCTTTACGAAGAAAGGCCTACAGGGTTTATCAAGGACGAATTTCACTAAATTTGTCCCTTTTCTATTCAATTCATTCATCCATTTAAGGAAAGCTAGTGGTAACTGACGAGTAAATTGGTTGGATTACTTAGTGACAGCAATGAAGATTAAAGGGAGAGCACAGGGGCACGCATGCAGCATGAACTCTCTGTTTCAAAGTCTATTACCAAAGGAAGACTGACAAATAAAAAGAATTGAAACCTAACAATCCAATGAAAAAATTAGCTACAATACACAGGGTAATTGTTTCTTAGGCTGTTTGACAACTCTTTAGAAGCCCAAGAGCTGGCCTGTAATTCAAGATGTCTGAGATCCCTGTATGCTCTGTTTCGACATGAGAACCAATTACATTTTGCATTCCACAATTTATACCAATAACTGCAGATCTGGCCAATTTCTCATTGTCTATTGGTCATTACTTTGGAATCAATATGGGTGTAATTGGTCAATCATCATAACATAGCCAAAACAAATATACATACAGTATCTATATAAATGCTACATGAACCATATAGTTATAATGAATCAAATCACTGCAAGGACTAGGAGACAACAGCAGATAGATCATCTTGTTTATTGTATCCTTCCTACTGTAAGCTGGTTTCACCACTACTAAATCTATGCCTCCTATGTGTGCCATGGAGATGAAAGATGGGATAAAATCAAATGTTATTAATAAAATAATTCTCTTGATGGATTAACCATTGTGTGCACTGAACACATACAAGTTGCTCTAGCTATACAGTCGTAATACAGAAGAGCTGGAGCTTTCTATGTTGTTTTTTACTTATCCATAACTGTTTAGTTAAATAATTATTCCACTAAAACCTAGGAATCCAGAGCTGACCACTGAGCCACCGTGCTGCACTTAAATAGGACAAGTTGTAGTGCTTGGCACAGCCGTCATATGGAGGAGCCATTGTTTGTGTAAACCAAAAATGGGGTGAATGACTTGAAGGAACACAGGAGCTCCTTTAACTGTGATTATTAGTGGGGGACCTGCAGTTCAGACCCCATGATCTGTATTGATGGCTTACAACCTTTGGCACTCCAGCTGCTGTCAATCTACAACTCTCAGCATGCACACTTACTGCTTGTGTAACTCCCACAGAAGAGAAAGGAGGATTTTGGGAGTTGTAGTTTCAGAAGAAATGGTATGTCAGTGTTTGCTTATCTCCAACTTGCAGTATACTGTAGATGTATTACAGCACCCAATATGGTTTGGTGCAGTGTTCATGTAAATTTAGCCCTGAATAAAAAAACAGGTGAGGGTACATCCACATGGAAATCTACAGCAGCAAAATATACCCCAAATTATGCTGCTGATTTAAAATCTGCACTGCAGTACAATGTATGCTGTTAATTTTATTCAAAGCATGTGGATGTGATTTTTTAAAATTGTGTCCACTTTGTACATAAACACTGACTTTTTCGCTGCAGATTTGTGTGCAACAAATCTATGGCATTTATGTTTCATGTGACAAAAATGCCCTACAATTCCCATGTAGCCATAGGGTTGGCCCCCAGAATCAGTTCCTCTGTTGGGCCCTAGACACAAAATGAATACTGGATCTGGTCTCCTGTGTAATATATATATATATATATATATATATTAGTGGGGATTCGCTCTGGTAGTTGGGATAAGCGGGTGCAGTACAGAGGCAAAGTACAAGTTTATAATTCAAATGTCCGTGTTTATTAACACATAAGGTCAAACGAAAACTCTCTTTGCAAGGTTGATGTTTGTTCACACCAAGTAGAAAGTTTGTGCATTAAAAAAAAGTCACCTTGTTGGCGGTTCTGCCTCCAGCAGTCCAAATGCAGGCTTTAGGTGGCCTGCTCTCCCAAGACACAGGTCTTAGCTTTCCAGCCCAGCACAGAGCTCAGTTCCCACACCAGCGATTGCCAGCTGACACTGCCGGCTGTTTTTTTTATAGGCAGGTCACGATCTGGCCTGAAAAGGATCTTGGGAATCAACAAGGTAAAAGGGAATCAACAAGGTAAAAGAGGAGAGAATATTTAAAATAAGAAAAACTGCTACAAGAGGACATAGTTTAAATTAGAGGGGCAAAGGTTTAAAAGTAATATCAGGAAGTATTACTTTACTGAGAGAGTAGTGGATGCATGGAATAGCCTTCCTGCAGAAGTGGTAGCTGCAAATACAGTGAAGGAGTTTAAGCATGCATGGGATAGGCATAAGGCCATCCTTCATATAAGATAGGGCCAGGGGCTATCCATAGTATTCAGTATATTGGGCAGACTAGATGGGCCAAATGGTTCTTATCTGCCGACACATTCTATGTTTCTATGTAGTCACCCAGTAAGAGCCGTCCCGGATCAGCTATACAGCCATACTAAAATAGTAAAGTGTCAATCAGCATTAGCTGCCGCTGACACCTGAAAATACCGGCTCTTACTTCACCGAGGCCAGGAACCTCGGTGACACATACCTTCTGTCAACGACGGACCCTTGCACCTTCCTACAATATATATATATTTTTTTATTAAGTACTAAATCACTGTGACAAGGGGACATCCTCTACTTTAGGTGAAACAAGATTTCTACACTAACATTGAAGGGGACTCTTCCCTGTAAAAGCAGTAAGACTATGTGGAACTATGTCAGAGAAGGCTGTGATGGTGAACTCTAGTGTTGAGTGAATCAAAAGTAGACTTCAATCTAAATTTCAGGGAAAATTTGATTTGCCGCGAAGCCAAATTTCCTCATGCTTTGTAGTAACTAACAAATCGTTTTTCTCTGATTGTAAAAAATAAAATAAAAATCATACTCCTCAATTTCAGCATAAAGAGCCGGCCACCGCCATCTTGATTGAAGATCTTGTACGAAAACCCAGCTTCACCATGGTGGCCGACATGATGACATCATCAGGGGCCATGCAAGATTTCACGCTAGATCTTCAACACTCTCCATTGTTTCCTCTGAGACCATTGTAATTGTGATGCCCCCTCTATTTCTGGGACATGTAATTCCTTAAGTAATGTAATAATCCATGTAATGTTAATAGGTGCAGCACTTATCTTTTTATGCATGGGGCTGCTTATTATACATATCCTCACTCCCCATAAGCTTAAAACCTATGTTCTCTTCTGGAATGTGCCAGCATATCGGTTCTCAAATAAAGCCTGTATGCACTCTACAGAGGTACAGTTTTTTTTTTTTTCACATTTCACCATTCTAGTAGCCCTGGCAATTTGATTGCCTATAATTTTATAGTATTACTAATAATATCTTAAGACAGCCAAATGTTTTTTTGTGCTTATTAGAAATTAGCAAATTTATTGATAAGTTTTCTGAAAACTTCCTGAAGTTCTGACTCTATGAATTCGGCCATTAGACTCAATTTAATCTAAATAAATTTAACATGAATGTATGTATGACACTCTGGGGTTTCCTAGATCTATATCCTACCCATTTCAAGCTCTTTAATGACAATTTTTTTACACGCTTAATGTAAAAAAAGAAAAATGTGTTAGCTGTAACTACCTGCAGCATAGCTCCATTCAATTGTATGGGTCTGTGTTGCATTTACTTGCACAGGAGAAGGCAGAGTTTTGCTATTCAAGAAAAATCTGTGACTTACCAGCACCGTGGTCACTTCCTTTTAAGCATCATGGAAATCCCAGCAGCTGACAGTGGACATGTATAATATGATGACTTAGAGGATTAAAAATGCAGTTTAATGCTGAAAGAAAAACAGAACTATATAACCATAAAACTATCAATGTGGTATTCGGTGCTATGTTGTGTCTAAACCAAGTATAAGATTAAAGTACATATTAAGTACACCCTCATTGTTACAGTGATTCTATGTAAAAATTATTCAGCCTTGACTCCTGCTGTTCTGAAAGAAATTATTTAGTGCAATGAAATATTTTCTACAAAGAAAATAGAGGTGTTCTTAAAAGCCACTTTGAAATATCTAGCAGATTGTCCGTATTCCCCCTGTTTGGCAACATAAAGCTAAAGCCTATAATTGTACATACTGGTCATGTACTGAGGATTTCCTTAATCCTGCAGAGATGACTCCATTAACGTCAATGCTTCAGTGATTGCCAAGGTATTCTCTCTATGGGAAATCCTATTTTGTGTCATTTAAACACTAGAGTTAAGAAAAACTGTCATGGAACATAAATTTTTAATTCAAAAAGCTTAGGTGTTCTTGTTTATATTATTGCTTGTATTTCTATGAATGTTTCAAGCAAAACATAATTTGTATCCCTTACCAGAAAGCAGAAAAGAAGAAAAAAAAAAAAAGTAATAACAAAGTCGGGGGCTGGGGGAGCTTGCGTAGCTGCACATAACTTTAAACTCAAGCCCATCAAACACCTTTGGGACTAACAAGAACACCAATTATGAGCAAGATTTTTTTTTTATATCAGTGCTTAAAAGAAATGTGTCACCAAAAACTTTACCTGCCAGTTAAAACCAGATAGCGGGACATATTCTTGTTTTCTAATCTGATTTTATTTTCTGATTACAGATCTATTTACTCTATTTTCTGAACATGATTATGGTGGTGGCCATCTTGCCTGAGCTGTTCTTAACAGCATTTACTAAGCATTAAAAAATATTGATTTACAGCAGCCCCATGGGCCATGTTGTTCTTTCTTGGCAAGATGGACTAACCAACTATTGTGTAGATGAAGGATTAGGCAAATTACATTTTTTTCTCCTAATTCTTTTGTTTTCACGGGAGACACAATAAGCCACCACTAAAGTTGTCTGGTAGTAGATTTCTCCTCTTTAACCATTGAAAATATAAATGCTCTGCCGAATTAATCATGTATATGTGGGAGGGGGTAAAGAAAGATAGTTGTTGGCCAAACAATTGTTCCACTGACAGCTATTGAAGTGTATGGGCACCTTTTAGGCTTGTATGCAGCCTCTTGAAAATGGAATCTTATTTTAGAAAGCTGAAGATGCACAGTTCATGGGCTTATGTCTCATCCCAGAGTCATTTTGACCTCTGTAGTTCACAATGCAATAGAGAATATAAAATTATCACCCACTGTCTTCAGATGCTTCCACTTCATAATCAAATCTTTAGGATAGGTCACCAGTAGGTCACCGTGTTTCCATAGTCACCATGCTTCCATACAGCATTAAAATGTATTTGCTCCATGTAGGCAAACTTCATATCACCTGAGACTTCGGTGAATTACTATGGTATTCTTACTTGCGTATTTAAAAACATTAGGAATCTGAAGTAGCCTTTGGCACCAAGGTACCAGCCAGTACCAAAGCCCACTTCGGATTCCTATTTTAAAACATTTTTAACTACGCAGGTAGGAATACCGTAGTATTTCACTATCTATCGATCTATCGTATCTATATTCCTATTATAGAAAAAGACATCTTATTTACAAAAGATGGTAAGAAGATTCTTCCTTGTGCAGTATGTTCTTCAATTAATTGCTTTATATATATATATATATATATATATATATATATATATATATATTTATACTCCTTAGAAACTATATCCTATGAGAGCCTGAAATAACTCTTGAATGCTGTAAGTGAAATAATTATTTTAATTGAACAAAAAAAAAAAAAAAAAGATTTAGACTATTGATTGCTTCAATATAACCCAAGCAGATTAACATAAAGCATTAGTGAAATTTAACCATGGATAATTGCCATTTTTTTTTTTGTTATCAAATATTGCAAAGATTGTGATCCTCCCTGTGGTGATAATTTTCTCTTTAAAATCCAGTCATAAATATTGCTGCTTGTTCTTCCTCAGCTGTAAATATTGTCATGATCAATAATTTCTTAAGGTACGGTAACGACAGAGGTCTGTTGTTTACTCTATGGCGGTAAAACATTGCGGGCTAAATTATCACACCTTGTCATTCTGTTTGGGAAACCATTATTTTACTTGCAGAAATTGAAAGCATGTCTTTAAAACTTGGCTCAAATCTCCAATGCAATTAGAGTAAAAGTCCACCTCTGCTGTTTTTTTGGTAGACACAGCTCCTGATTTATTGTAGCTAGAGGAATCTGTAAAACTGTTGTGGGGACACCATTGAACTGTTTGTATGGATAAGTTCATAGAAGCACTGCAAATGCATACATCTTCATGGAAGAATACAATACCTTGTATCATATCGCAATATGTTTTCCCATGAGTAATCCCTGGCATTTGTTTATTAGTTGCATTTATATGTAAGAATACATTTTTATGAACCATGGTTCTCCCATATTACAATATAAGGCAGAATATCTTGCTTAAAGAAGACCTATAACCTCTTATGGTAGTAACAACTTGCATCCTCTTTGTAGTAGCAATTCCGGAGCATTTATTCTTATTCTATGATATGGCTATTCCTTTATTATTCCTGCTAGAAATTATGAATGCATTACTAGCAGTTTACAATGAAGGATAGGATGGGTGTTATCGGCTGAGGATGTGTCCCTGCTCAGTCTGACACTATTCAATCAGTGCTGCCAGTGTCCAACTGTGCAGGGACACATCCTCGGCTGGCAACACCCAGCCTAACATTCATTGCAAACTGTTAGTAATTCATTCAGAACTTCAAGCAGGTATAATAAAGGAACAGCACACCATAGAATTATTTAAACACATGTAGAGACGGGCGGCACAGCTGCACGGACTCAGACTCTTTTAAACAGCAAACAGAGCACAGCAAAACTCCACTGGTTCTCCTGGTCATGTGTACACTGACTGTGGTGCACAGCTGAAAAAATAGGTATATGTAGGCAATAGCAATAAAGAAAAATAGTCAGCGGCACTCACCAGTGTACTGTGTCAAATCGATGTTTATTTCACCAAAAGCATGGCATGGGGCAGACAGGTAACTACACGCACCAAACAGCGGCGGCCGTTTCGCGCTACATGCGCTTCATCTGGCTGTGTGTCAGCGCGTCCATTTGCGCCGCCCCTTTAAAGGTATTGGTGCTGCACGTTGCCATGACAACAGGCAACAACAATGCACCTACCTAAAGGGTCAAAACATTTCATAATACATAGAGACCAATGCAGAACATAATTATAATCCAAAACAAGGCGTCAATCTCATATCAAGTTCACCTAATGCCTGGGTACGCAAAATCCATTTTGCAAACATGTATCTAGTTAGATTGGAGGATAGATTTGTCTTTTCAATCTCAAATCCTTTTTTATGCCATCTGAAAACGTTTTTTTACGTTTTGTGGATGATGTGTTTATAGTGTGGGAAGGTACAGAGGTCGAGTGTAAAAGATTTGTGGAATACTTGAATACAAATGACATGGGAATGACATTTACCTTGAATTTTGGGGGAACACGTTTGGAGTTTTTGGATGTGGCTGTCGTGGTTGGGAGCGACGGATTGGACACGGAGGGCTTCAGGAAGCCAACGGCGACCAATTCCTTGCTCCACCACAACAGCTTCTATCCACGAAGTGTTAAAAAAGCTGTACCATACGGCCAATTCATCACACTCAGAAGAATAAATAGTAAGGATGAGAGCTACCACAAACAAGCATTGGAACTGAAACAACGCCTAATGGAAAGATGTTACGCAGAGGAATCACTAGATAAAGATATGAAGAAAGTCGAAGAGACCTTCTCTCAAAGTGCTCTACTCCATAAAAGCAATGACAGGAACAGACAGGTACAGGACAGGGATGCGAGTTCCAGGTTCACATTATCCTTTAAATATAGTACTATGGCTGAACGTATTTGTTCAGTAATATAAAAAAATTGGGATATTTTCAGGAGAGATGCAACCCTGAATGAACTCACTGAACACAAACCACTTATATCCTTTAGGCCTCATGCACACGACCGTTGTGTGCATCCGTGGCCGTTGTTCCGTTTTCCGTGATTTTCTGCGGACCCATTGATGATGGGGGCCACCAATGATGGGGGGGTGATTTTAATTAGGGAGGGGGGGAGAGGGGAGGCCGCACTGGCCACCAATGAGTTAAATACAGGGGAGGGGGTCTGCCCCCTCCTGCCTGGCAGCACCTGATCTCTTACAGGGGGCTATGATACGCACAATTAACCCCTCAGGTGTGGCACCTGAGGGGTTAATTGTGTGGATCACAGCCCCCTGTAAGAGATCGGGTGCTGCCAGGCAGCAGGGGGCAGTCATGTACACAGTTCGTAGTATATTCTAACTTGAAGCGTGGTCCGTGGCCGTAGGCTACTTTCACACAGACGGATCCGCAGATCCGTCTGCATAAAAGTTTTTTCAGAGCTGAGTTTTCACTTCGTGAAAACTCAGATCCGACAGTATATTCTAACACAGAGGCGTTCCCATAGTAATGGGGACGCTTCAAGTTAGAATATACTACGAACTGTGTACATGACTGCCCCCTGCTGCCTGGCAGCACCCGATCTCTCACAGAGGGTTGTGATCCGCACAATTAACCCCTTAGGTGCCACACCTGAGGGGTTAATTGTGCGTATCATAGCCCCCTGTAAGAGATCAGGTGCTGCCAGGCAGGAGGGGGCAGACCCCCTCCCCTGTATTTAACTCATTGGTGACCAGTGCGGCCTCCCCTCTCCCCCCCTCCCTAATTAAAATCACCCCCCCATCATTGGTGGCCAGTGCGGCCTCCCCTCCCCCCCATCCTAATTAAAATCACCCCCCCATCATTGGTGGCCAGTGCGGCCTTCCCTCTTCCCCCCCTAATTAAAATCACCCCCCCATCATTGGTGGCCAGTGCGGCCTCCCCTCTCCCCCCCTAATTAAAATCATCTTCCCCCATCATTGGTGGCAGCAGAGAGTTCCGATCGGAGTCCCAGTTTAATCGCTGTGGCTCCGATCGGTAACCATGGCAACCAGGATGCTACTGCAGTCCTGGTTGCCATGGTTACTTAGCAATTTTTTGAAGCATTATACTTACCTGAGATGTCTGTGTCCGGCTGGACGCTCTTCTTACTGGTAAGTGACAGGTCTGTGCTATAGGCAATGCACAGCACAGACCTTTCACTTACCAGTAGGAGGAGCGCCCGGCCAGTCACAGACAGCGAAGTTAAGTATAATGTGTCTAAAATTGCTAAGTAACCATGGCAACCAGGACTGCAGTAGCGTCCTGGTTGCCATGGTTACCGATCGGAGCCCCAGCGATTAAACTGGGACTCCGATCGGAACTCTGCGCTGCCACCAATGATGGGAGAAGGTGATTTTAATTAGGGGGGGGGGAGAGGGGAGGCCACACTGGCCACCAATGATGAGGGGGGTGATTTTAATTAGGGGGGGAAGAGGGGAGGCCGCACTGGCCACCAATGATGGGGGAAGGTGATTTTAATTAGGGGGGGAGAGGGTAGGCCGCACTGGCCCCCAATGAATATAATACTATAATACTATAATACTGGGGAGGGAGGGGGGCCGCACTGGCCACCAATGATGGGGGGGATTTTAATTAGGGGGGGAAGAGGGGAGGCCGCACTGGCCACCAATGATGGGGGAAGGTGATTTTAATTAGGGGGGGGAGAGGGGAGGCCGCACTGGCCACCAATGAGTTAAATACAGGAGAGGGGGGTCTGCCCCCTCCTGCCTGGCAGCACCCGATCTCTTACAGGGGGCTATAATACGCACAATTAACCCCTCAGGTGCGGCACCTAAGGGGTTAATTGTGCGGATCACAGCCCCCTGTAAGAGATCGGGTGCTGCCAGGCAGCAGGGGGCAGTCATGTACAAAGTTCTTAGTATATTCTAACTTGCAGCGTCCCCATCTGTAACGGACCGTTTCAGCAGACAAGGGGTTTAAAATCCGTTTAGGCGATAAGCCCCTTTCTGAGAGACAGGCACAGCTACTGCAGGACACCAACCTCCCGAACTGGATACAAAACAGCTCTCCAAACTGGAACCTCACGAATAGCTGCTAGCAGACGAACAGGAAAAGCATACAATCCTGGCAATCGGTCTTCTAACAGCATACAGCGGATCCCCCCAATAACGAGACAAGGCTTCGTTTTTAGGGTCAAGCAGTGGTCTGACTGTACTTGAAGTACAGCCTCTTTTATTCACAAAAAACAAACATAGTACTGCCCACAGGGGTTTGAAATACAACCAATCAGTATATTACAAGACATACAATGTAACTACAGCAAGCAATCGTTCACGCCCCCAGAGGACCAGAATGAAGACTGTAACATAGGACAACATATCCCCACAATGCATCATGGTTTCCTCCTCTCTGTCCAGACAACCTGAAGAGCAATCCAATTATCTCTGAGGACAAAGGGAGACCGCCAATACACATGTGAGGACAACAGAACAGACATCACCATTTTAAACACACAATGGGACAATAGAAACACACCCAGCATATTCCCTCCCCTTATCCTGAGAGGAGACTCAATTATACATACAGTTAAACATACTTTCTACCCAACTTTCATAACTCTAAAACCATACCTCACATTCACATAAAAATTACATATTCGCAATCAATCCATTCAGGGGAACAACATATTAAAAAATGGCATGAATCAGACCAGGGGTTCAAAAGTTAGTAAAATATCTTTTGGGCCCTGGCTGGCACATGGCTATCTGGCTCAAACCAGTTTTACAGAGCCCTCTTTCTTGGAGACAATGGGAAAATAATCAAATTATATCCAGGGATAGAGGCAGACTCCATTGAGCACATGGTTGCAAAAAGACATAAAATACAATAAAATACACAAGGTTACATTTACTACATAAAATAAAGACATGCAACATATCCCCAGATAGCTTAGGTTTGAGCGCATATTATTGAATGGCGCTCAGACCACACACATACAGTTCAATTGCCATGGAGCTTAAGTTTTGCATGGGCTGATGATAGGGCCCATAATCCAGGGGCAAGAGGCCAGCAGCCAGTCCTCTCCAAAACCCAGTGGCGAGGTTGGTTTCGCCACACATCTCCCCCCCCCAGGGAAGACTAACCAGGTACCTGACCTCACGCCGGTCGGTACCTGAGTTAGTCTGGCAGCCCACCCACAACCCAATACTGGACCTGTTGGATTTAGTAGCCTGTCTCTGTCCAGTGAGTCCACCCAGGTTAGGTTGGAAGCTGGAACTCCTAGTCTCTGTGTTGCTCCCTGGCTTAGAATGGAGGTTGCTTTGTGGGCAGGTTTCAGCGGTACTCTGCCCTGGTGCCAGCGCTACCACGGAAGAAGCCTGGTTGGAGCCTGGTTGTTGGAGGGGGAGACCGACTGTCTCTACCCCCTGTACTGTAAGTGCAGAGACAACGGTCCCATCTGTACTGTTGTGGGGCTTACTGTCTCCCCCTGGTGCGTTAAGCTGCCGCTGGGGAGAGGGGGTAACGAGCTCCTCTCCCATACATACTTCCAGCCGCTGGGGAGGGCGACCGACCGTCTCCGCTCCCAATACAGTGTCCTGCTGCTGGGGAAAGGAGACTGGGCTCTCTATTCCCTGCTGGACACTCTGCCGCTGGGGGACAGGACCGACTGTCTCTGCCCCCTGTAACTCCGCCTGTCGCTGAGGAATGGAGACTGGGCTCCCAATTCCCAAAAAATCATGCTGCTGCTGGGGGGCAGGAACAACTACCTCTGCCCCCTGTAACTCTGCCTGACGCTGGGGAGGGAGGACGCTGCTCTCCTCTCCCTGCATTTCACACTGCCGCTGGGGAATGGAGACTGGGCTCCCAATTCCCTGCAATTCACACTGCCGCTGGGGAATGGAGACTGGGTCTGTCACCTTACTGTCCTGCTGAGCCTTCTCACTGGCGTGGAACAGCTGCTGGTAGCCCTGTTCCAGCTCCATCTCCCGGGTCACCAGGTGGACCAGGTCCTGCTCAATCTCATGAGTGTCGTCCCAGTCATACCTGCTCTCCCTCCATTCCAAGAGATCATGGAACCGGGCTTGTGTAGGGCTCCCAAACTCCAGCTCTGAAAAAGTCTCCCATAACAAGCCAGGACCATCAAACTCCTCTCCCTCCGGCTTGTCGTGCTCAGCTGTCCTGGGTAGGTACTGTGCCCCATACCACCAGAGCGCCTGGTAGGCATCTTCCAGCCACAGCTCCCGCCATGCTAGGAGTTCTAATTCCTTCACCCATTCCTCCCGGGGCTGCTCTCCCAGGAAGGGCATCCGCAGGGCTACTCGCTTCTGCAACCGCTGGTCTTCCGTGGGGAGTCTCTTGTCCTGCATATATTCCACAATACCCAGTACCTGGTACCAGATGCCTTTGCGGACTGCATCTCGGTCATCCATGACACCCTCATCGTACTCCACTGCTGTTTCCATTCTGGTGCTGTCAGGGTCGCTGTACTGGGACATGCGTTGCCCTCAAATTGTAATTCCAGGGAATGATGTTTCTTTGTAGCTTTCCTTCCGGCTGTAGGAACGATCCCGCTGCTTGCCACCAATGTAACGGACCGTTTCAGCAGACAAGGGGTTTAAAATCCGTTTAGGCGATAAGCCCCTTTCTGAGAGACAGGCACAGCTACTGCAGGACACCAACCTCCCGAACTGGATACAAAACAGCACTCCAAACTGGAACCTCACGAATAGCTGCTAGCAGACGAACAGGAAAAGCATACAATCCTGGCAATCGGTCTTCTAACAGCATACAGCGGATCCCCCCAATAACGAGACAAGGCTTCGTTTTTAGGGTCAAGCAGTGGTCTGACTGTACTTGAAGTACAGCCTCTTTTATTCACAAAAAACAAACATAGTACTGCCCACAGGGGTTTGAAATACAACCAATCAGTATATTACAAGACATACAATGTAACTACAGCAAGCAATCGTTCACGCCCCCAGAGGACCAGAATGAAGACTGTAACATAGGACAACATATCCCCACAATGCATCATGGTTTCCTCCTCTCTGTCCAGACAACCTGAAGAGCAATCCAATTATCTCTGAGGACAAAGGGAGACCGCCAATACACATGTGAGGACAACAGAACAGACATCACCATTTTAAACACACAATGGGACAATAGAAACACACCCAGCATATTCCCTCCCCTTATCCTGAGAGGAGACTCAATTATACATACAGTTAAACATACTTTCTACCCAACTTTCATAACTCTAAAACCATACCTCACATTCACATAAAAATTACATATTCGCAATCAATCCATTCAGGGGAACAACATATTAAAAAATGGCATGAATCAGACCAGGGGTTCAAAAGTTAGTAAAATATCTTTTGGGCCCTGGCTGGCACATGGCTATCTGGCTCAAACCAGTTTTACAGAGCCCTCTTTCTTGGAGACAATGGGAAAATAATCAAATTATATCCAGGGATAGAGGCAGACTCCATTGAGCACATGGTTGCAAAAAGACATAAAATACAATAAAATACACAAGGTTACATTTACTACATAAAATAAAGACATGCAACATATCCCCAGATAGCTTAGGTTTGAGCGCATATTATTGAATGGCGCTCAGACCACACACATACAGTTCAATTGCCATGGAGCTTAAGTTTTGCATGGGCTGATGATAGGGCCCATAATCCAGGGGCAAGAGGCCAGCAGCCAGTCCTCTCCAAAACCCAGTGGCGAGGTTGGTTTCGCCACACCATCAATATGGGAACGCCTCTGTGTTAGAATATACTGTCGGATATGAGTTTTCACGATCTAACTCAAATCCGAATGTATATTCTAACATAGAGGCGTTCCCATGGTGATGGGGACGCTTCAAGTTAAAATATACCATCGGATTGGAGAAAACTCCGATCCTATGGTATATTAACTACTGACTTTACATTGAAAGTCAATGGGGGACGGATCCGTTTGCAATTGCACCATATTGTGTCAACTTCAAACGGATTCGTCCCCATTGACTTGCATTGTAAGTCAGGACGAATCCGTTTGGCTCCGCTCGGCCAGGCGGACACCAAAATGACTTTTTTCATGTCCGTGGATCCTCCAAAAATCAAGGAAGACCCACGGAAGAAAAAACGGTCACGGATCACTGAACAACGGAAATCCGTTTTGCGGACCGCAAAAAAAAAAACGTCCGTGTGCATGAGGCCTTAGGAAAAGCCATACAATTAGGGACAAGCTTGTAAGGAGCAGGTTTGCCCCTGTTAGAAACAATAATTGGCTTTCAGAGAAGCTACCAAAGGGTAACTTTAAATGTGGGAGTTGTTCGCTGTGTAAATATAACTCCCAAAAGAAGTGTATCCAGTTTGCAGGGATCAAACATAGAATCTGTAGCTTTATTAATTGCAGGAGCACGTACCTGGTTTACTTGTTGCTCTGCAAGTGCGGCAGATTCTATGTTGGAAAGACAATTAGGTGTATGTTTGAACGAGTAAGGGAACATTTTAATTCTGTAAAGGCAGGAAAAATGTTGCCCCAGGTTCATAGATCACAAAAGGACTGCTCACGCAGGTAGTGTAGATTGCATCTCCTTTGCAGGCTTGGAGACAATGCCCCCCCCTCCACAGAGAGGAGACAGACATCGCCTCCTCCTGCAGAGAGAAGCTAAATGGATTTTGCGTACCCAGGCATTAGGTGAACTTGGCTTAAATGACAGAAATGATGTAAGTGTATTCCTCTAAGTAGATATGAGATTGCCGCCTTGTTTTGGATTATAATTATGATCTGCATTGGTCTCTATGTGTTATGAAATGTTTTGACCCTTTAGGTAGGTGCATTGTTGTTGCCTGTTGTCATGGCAACACGCAGCACCAATACCTTTAAAGGGGCGGCACAAATGGACGCGCTGACACACAGCCAGATGAAGCGCATGTAGCGCGAAACGGCCGCCGTTGTTTGGTGCGTGTAGTTACCTGTCTGCCCCATGCCATGCTTTTGGTGAAATAAGCATTGATATGACACAGTACACTGGTGAGTGCCGCTGACTATTTTTATTTATTGCTATTGCCCACAACATAGAATTATACCCCCAAAATTTTAGTAAACCATAAATCAGCAATAAATGGATGAATGAAACAACCATCCATACGCATCAATACCATGCATTACACAATCCACTCATGCCTAAGGCATCAAAAGTATATACCTATATGCCAATAAAGATTGCCAGGCCACATGAAATATAAGTCTAATTATTAACACAATTTACAAATGACAATCCATACATAAAATCAAGTGCAGGAGAAAGGCGACATCCACAACTGGAGACACAAATGGTGACTCAATCCCCATTATACATAGTACATATTACATAATACTAAAGTGCAAGTGCATATAACCAATACAATAAACAGAGTCTATTTACCCATTATGTGTCTCCTCTGGGATGGCGCCAGCCCCGACACGCATTGGGTCTGGCGCCATCCCAGCGGAGGAGGATGAGGATGAGGCTCAGTGTTGTTAAGTAACTTGTCCTCATGTGTGATCAGGACAGGATTTGTGTGAACTAAAAGGACAGTGGCCATTTTGTTCCTCCTGATGATTGCTCACCAGACAAAACGAGCCATTATAAATAATTAAAGGTATTTGTGAATATATTTATAATAAAGTATTATTTAAGTATTTCC
The DNA here is from genome assembly GCF_905171765.1 of Bufo bufo. Taxonomy (NCBI): domain Eukaryota; kingdom Metazoa; phylum Chordata; class Amphibia; order Anura; family Bufonidae; genus Bufo; species Bufo bufo. The sequence goes on along the minus strand of NC_053391.1, from coordinate 166,170,398 downwards.
ATTTTCATAAATCCCGGAGAACCCCTTTAAAGAGGTGGGCCACTTTCTAGCTACTTTTGATTGATGTGTATGTAAGATGACTATATAGCACTTACTAATATAACCTTTGTTGATATTCTGCACAATTTTGTATAGTCATAAGGAATGTTCCCCTATTTAGCCAAGTCTTTTGTGCTGCCAACATGGAGGTTCTGATTATAAGATGCCTGTTGATGAAGAGTCATGTGACCAAGCAAGTCACTCAGACTCCTCACATTCAAATATAGTGCGCTTGCAGTGTAAGAAGTTTAATGCAGATGCAGTATATTTGAATAGAGGAGGCTCAGTGATGTGTGTGGTCACATGGTCCTTCATCGGTGGCGATCTTATGGACAGGACTTAAATGCAGACAACACAGATTATTTGGCTAACAAGGGGGCACAGCTTATGAAATAATGCAAATGGCACAGAATAACAAAAAAGTAAATGTCATATGGTCATATTACCTACATATTGGTCACAAGTAGAGATGAGCAAATCGAAGTTGATGAAGTGGAATTCGATCCGAATTTCAGAAAAAATTTGATTCACACGATATCCGAATTTCCTTACGCTTCGTGGTAACAAATTGCATTTTTCCTAAAATGGCTGCTGCATGTCTTAGGACATGGAGAAAAGAACTCTGGGAACGAGGGATCACCCACAATGCCATGCATGCAGCCAATCAGCAGCCAGCCAGCCCCTGTGATGTCACAGTCCTATAAATAGGCTCAGCCATTTTGCATTCTGCCATTTTCCAGTGTGCTTAGTGCAGGGAGAGCCATCAGCAGGCGCTAGGGACAGTGCTAGGTAAGCATTTCATTGTGTCAAAAAAACGATTTACAAGTTCAGGGAACGATTAGTCAAGGTGTAGGGAAAGGATAGGCATTATCTACGCTATAAAAAGAGAACATGGTGCAATAGGAGTCATTCTATTAACCTTGCTGCACTTATTGGGGATCCAAATTGCTTTTGGTTGTTGGTAGTTTGCATTATATGATAGCACTAATTCCAGCATAAGTGCCGTTCGGCAGTGAAGTTACATTGTACTACAGCAATTTACGTGGTGTAGAAAAAGGAAATATACTTACGTCCCATCACCCGTTCTGAGGTGAATTGTGATTTTTATATTTCTTTTTTAGGGTGTAGAAATAGGGGAAAAAAAGGAGAAAATATATGTCATAATCGGCATTAAGCAGTTACATTGTACTACAGCCATTTATGTGGTGTAGAAAAAGAAAATATACATGCGTCCCATCACACATTCTGTGATTAATTGTGATTGTTATTTTTTATATTTTTTTTGTGGTGTAGAAATAGGAAAAAAAGGAGAAAATATATGTCCTAATTGGCATTCAGTTGTGAAGTTACATTGTACTATAGCCATTTAGGTAGCATATTAATAGAAAATATACGTTCGTCCCATTAGCCGTTCTGAGGTGAATTGTGATTGTCATATTTCTTATTTACATCTTAATTGCCGTTGTGTGGTGAATTGTGATATTATTATTTTTTTGGGGGGGGAGTTTATTAATCAGAAAAAATATATATATATTTCGTAATTGCCGTTCATCGGAGAAGTCACATTGTACTACAGACAATTACGTGGTATAGAAAAAGAAAATATACGTACGCAGAAGAAGGGGGTGGTGGCAGCAGGAGTCGCAGTGAGAGGCCTGAGCTACCAGTGTCATCTTGCGGACTTGTCTTGACCAGCAACACAGCGGTGCTTGAATGCTTGACTCGGTCTTCGAGTTCGTCTCAAGTGACATCAGACACCCCCAGCCAAGAGTAGTGGGTTCCTCTGACATGAAGCTTAGTTGGCATGGCCCGGGAGCAGGCCCTGTGCCCCTACCAGTCCTGAATCTTCCTCTGTCATTTTCTTTTTCTTTTCAAATTCTTTTTATTGATTTTCAATAAAAAGGGGTTACAATACATGACAGCAAATCAAAGTTGCATTGAGGCCAAATACAATGGTACAGAATCACATAGAGCGAAAATTGACAATGGCTGAAAGAGTGGGGACTTTTACGCCCTCAAGGAGAAAGAACTCTATTTGAGAGGATTTATAAAGAAGAAAAAAAAATCAGAACAAGAGCTATATCGACGTTAGCTTTGTCCATGTTTAAGTGAGAAGTTAATTGAGAGTGTTCTGATATTACCATTAAGGTTATGTATTGCATTGAATCCTGTAAACCGAGCACCTCCAAAACCTGAAATCCCTAATGACCTCTTCCCCCTAAGTTAAGAACTCAGTGAAGTCCTTTAAAGGTCGCTATTTTAGAGAGGAAGGTCAGGAGGGATAGGAGGGGAAGGCCTCCACTCGTCATTGCTAGCTCTGTAAGGCCTGAGTCTATATGGAAGTATCTAAAACCAAATTAACAAAATAAAATAAGAGAACAGGACAGAAGGTGTGTGTGTGTGTGTGGGGGGGGGGGGGTTAGACGGTACCCCTCATAAGAAATATAAGGTGAGTTGTGAGTTATGAATATATGTGAAAACTGGAGCGGAAGTGTTAAACTGGTTCCAGTTCAGAGATAGCGGATGTGTATGAAATTCTGGAGTATGAGATGAGAGAACAGCTCATGCCTTAGGTTTTGAGGATCTCCAGTTGATCCACGGGGACCAGATTTTCTTATATTTATGATGTGATAATCAATTCCCAATGGGATAGCTCTTCCAGTCTGGAAATAGAGGTAAATTTGTCTAGCCATTGTGTGCCAGACAGAGGACCTTGCGTTTTCCAGTTTGAGGCTATGAGAAGCCTAGCTGCCGCTATAAGTGATTCTTTTCAGATAGGGTCAGTGAATTTGGTATAATGTTTAGCAGGGCAACCTCTGAACAACTGGGGATCCTCATATGTTCTTTTTTATTTAGGATGTAGTTGATATTGTCAAAAACCTGGGTCCAAAATGTTTGTATAAGTGGGCATGTCCACCAGATATGCAGGAAGGTGCCCCGCTCTTTGAGGCATCTCCAACACAAATCCGGTGTGGTACTATACATCTGGCTTAATCTGACGGGTGTAAGGTACCACCTGGATATTACTATATATGTGTTTTCTTGAATGTTGGAGCATCTTGAGGATAATTTTGGCGATAGTAGTATAGCTTTGATATCCTCACTTGTGAATTTGATGTTTAAATCTCTTTCCCATTCTCTTAAAAAGTATAAGGAGCTTGGGGTTTCGTTTTGAAGTAGATTCTGACATATAGTGTGTATAAGTTTTTTAGGTGTCTGTGACTGAGATATTAGTTTTTAAAACCATGAGGGTTCCCTTATCTGGAAATCTGGGGACATAGCTAGTTTTAGGGATTTTGATATAATGTTATAATGAAGACTATTGAGTTGAGATGTTCCGAACCTTTCCCTCGTGGTTTGCAAGTCCAATAGGCCCCCATCTGAGTCTAAAAGGTCTGCTGGAGCTATGTTGCCATTACGTATTTGTGTTGGTAAGGTTGTATAGCCTTCACCAACTGTGATAAGGCAGTCACTAAGGTTTAGTAAGTGGGAGGGAAATTTTGAACAAACGTCTCTCAGGGACTTTGATTTCCAGGTGGATAATGTGGCATGGACTAGGATGTTGTCTTTATTTATAGTGGGAGTATTTTGTGGATCTGTAAAGACTAGACCTCTTAATGGGTATCTGGTTATTTCTTTTTCCAGTGTGATCCAAATTATGTGTTTTGGGTGGACTGCTGTGATAAATCTAGCTAAAGAAGGAAGGCCTATCCCTCCTTTGGTTATAGGTAGTTGAATAATTTTATGGGAGAGCCTTGGTTTTATATTGCCCCAGATGTAATTGAAGCATATTTTCCTGAAAGTTTTTAGGAAATGTTTTGGCAGTTTGATTGGGAGCACCTGTATGAGGTAGGTAAGTTTAGGGAGGATTAGGGTGTTGAACATGTTTTTGCGTCCCAGTCATAATATAAAGGTGGGTTTCCAAGAACTCAGCATGTCTGGTAGGGAATTTAGAAGTGGAGTGAAGTTTAAGTTATATAACTTGTTGAGGTCAGGGGGGATATTAACTCCCAAAAATGTCTGGGAACTTTTGGTCCATTGAAAGGGGGAGCCTTTCTCTAGGTATTCAAGAGCTTTATGAGAATAAAGTATGCCCATCTCTTGTGACTTTGAGATATTAATTTTAAAATTTGATATTTCCCCAAACCTGTCTAAGGTATCAATTATATGGGGAAATTATTGTTTGGGATTTGAGACAACCATCAAAAGGTCATCTGCATATTCAGCTTGTTTTATCTCCAAGTCACGACAGCTTAGACCTTTAATTCTGGGATTTTGCCTAATAGTTTGTAAAAGGGGTTCCACTGATAGAATAAATAATAATGGGGATAATGGGCAGCCTTGCCTAGTTCCATTGTTGATATGTACCGCTCGGGACAGAGTGTCATTCACTTTTATATAGGCGCATGGAGAAGCGTACATTGAAAAGATTGCTTTAATGAATGTATTTGGGAATCCAAATTTTTGCAGGGTACTAGTGATAAAGGGCCAAGCCACTCTATCAAACGCTTTCTCAGCATCTGTCCCGAGCAGTACAATAGGGGTTTTACTACATTTGGCAACAGTGATAGCATTAATAATTTTGTACATACCATCTTTTCCTTCTCTGCCTAGGACAAAACCTGATTGGTCTGGATGAATTAAGTCTTGAAGCAGGGGTTTTATTCTGGCTGAGAGAATTCTTGCATAGATTTTAAGATCTAGATTCAGTAAGGAAATGGGTCTATAACTAGAGCAGAGTGTTTGGTCTTTTTGGGGTTTGGGGATCAGCGTAATATGAGCACTCAGTGTTTGGGGGGTAAAAGGTGTTCCTTCCAATGCTGCATTATAGTTGTGGACCATATAAGGGACAAGTATATCTTTGTAAGTCGTGTAATATATGGCTGGGAGGCCGTCCAGGCCTGGAGACTTCCCTTTGGCGATTGTTTTCAGGGTGTCCATGACTTCTTTATCAGATATTGGTGCGCATAATCAGAGTTTTTGATCTGCGTTAATAGTTGGTAGTTTTAGTTTTCTCAGGAAATCAGAAGTAAGTTTGATCTTTTCCTGTTTAGTCTCATCCGTCTCTGCTGCGTTAATATTGTAAAGTTCTGAGTAGAAGTCATGGAAAGCCTGAGCAATGGAAGTGTCAGCTCTATGTAGTTGTTCTCCACACGTCTTAATAGTCATGATTAGAGTTGAGCGGACACCTGAATGTTCGGGTTCGACGAGCTCGGCCGAACTTAAAAAAAAAAAATCGGGTTTGGGACCCGAACCTGACCCGAACTTGACCCCGAACCCCAACCCCATTGAAGTCAATGGGGACCCGAACTTTTGGGTACTAAAATGGCTCTAAAATAGTCCTGGAAAGGGCTAGAGGGCTGCAAAAGGCATCAAAATGTGCTTAAGAGCATGACAACTGTTCTGCAAACAAATGTGGATGGGGAAATGACTTAAAATAACATAAAACACAGAAAAAATAAAAATAAAAATCTGTATCTAGGAGTAGGAGGTTGAGGAGGCGGTGGATGGGTGGATGTGGCGGTGTAGGTTGACGTGGCGGTGTAGGTGGAAGCGGCAGTGAAGGAGGAATAGGTAGCCAACACTGATTTGTGTTATTTTTTTATTTTTTAATTATTTTTTCAAAATATTGGGACATATAACAAAATAAAACTATGAATAAGTGCACTTGAGTACAAGAATGGATGGTTGAGGCTTGTATAAATGTCTATTCTGCACAAGGTACGGACAAGTCCTGTGGGATGCATGCCTGGTTCATTTTAATAAACATAAGCTTGTCCACATTGGCTGCGGCCTGTGATAATGCTCTCTGCCATGCTAAACACACGTTCACACTATACACTGTCTGCAGGGCAGGTCACCACCTCCAAGGCTGACAAAGCTTTTCCACATTTTGGCCATGCCTTCTCAGGTGCAGGTGGTGCCCCAGCTGCGTTGGCGACCTCTTCCTCCTCCTCTGCCTTCGCCTTGTGCTTCCACTGTGCCCCCGCTGTCAGGTGAAAATGCTATCATCAGTGTGCGCTTGTAGCGCATCTTCCGATCAGTAACAGATGTTTTCACTAAATTTAGTTCCCTGTCACCCAGGCACAGCAGGGGTTGATTCACGGCAAAAGGCGGTTCTTGTCACCCAGCAATACAACAGAGGATTTTGAGAGATTTAGGTCCCTGTCACCCAGGCACAGCAGGGGTTCATTCACGGCAAAAGGGGGTTCTTGTCACCCAGCAATACAACAGAGGATTTTGAGAGATTTAGGCCCCTGTCACCCAGGGACAGCAGGGGTTTATTCACGGCAAAAGGGGGTTCATGTCACCCAGCAATAGAACAGACGATTGTGAGAGATTTAGGCCCAAGTCACCCAGGCACAGCAGGGGTTCATTCATGTCACCCAACAATACAACAGAGGATTTTGAGAGATTTAGGCCCCTGTCACCCAGGCACAGCAGGGGTTCATTCACAGAAAAAGGGGGTTCTTGTCACTCAGCAATACAACAGACGACTTTGAGAGATTTAGGCCCCTGTCACCCAGGCACAGCAGGGGTTTATTCACGACAAAAGGGGGTTCATGTCACCCAGCAATAGAACAGAGGTTTTCGAGAGATTTAGGCCCATGTCACTCAGGCACAGCAGGGGTTCATTCACGGCAAATGGTGGTTCATGTCACCCAGCAATAGAACACAGGATTTTGAGAGATTTAGGCCCCTGTCACCCAGGCACAGCAGGGGTTCATTCACAGCAAAAGGGGGTTCAAGTCACCCAGCAATAGAACAGAGGATTTTGAGAGATTTAGGCCCCTGTCACCCAGGCACAGCAGGGGTTCATTCACGGCAAAAGGGGGTTCTTGTCACCCAGCAATACAACAGGCGATTTTGAGAGATTTAGGCCCCTGTCACCCAGGCACAGCAGGGGTTTATTCACAGCAAAAGGGGGTTCATGTCACCCAGCAATAGAACAGAGGATTTTGAGAGATTTAGGCCCCTGTTACCCAGGCACCGCAGGGATTCATTCAAGGCAAATGGTAATTCATGTCACCCAGCAATAGAACAGAGGATTTTGAGAGATTTAGGCCATTGTCACCCAGGCACAGCAGGGGTCCATTCACAGCAAAAGGGGGTTCAAGTCACCCAGCAATAGAACAGAGGATTTTGAGAGATTTAGGCCCCTGTCACCCAGGCACAGCAGGGGTTCATTCACGGCAAAAGGGGGTTCTTGTCACCCAGCAATACAACAGGCGATTTTGAGAGATTTAGGCCCCTGTCACCCAGGCACAGCAGGGGTTTATTCACAGCAAAAGGGGGTTCATGTCACCCAGCAATAGAACAGAGGATTTTGAGAGATTTAGGCCCCTGTTACCCAGGCACCGCAGGGATTCATTCAAGGCAAATGGTAATTCATGTCACCCAGCAATAGAACAGAGGATTTTGAGAGATTTAGGCCATTGTCACCCAGGCTCAGCAGGGGTTCATTCACGGCAAATGGTAATTCATGTCAACAAGCAATAGAACAGAGGATTTTGAAAGCTTTAGGCCCATGTCACCCAGGCTCAGCAGGGGTTCATTCAAGGCAAATGGTAATTCATGTCACCCAGCAATAGAACTGAGGATTTTGAGAGCTTTAGGCCCATGTCACCCAGGCACAGCTGGGGTTTATTCACGGCAAATGGTAATTCATGTCAACAAGCAATAGAACAGAGGATTTTGAGAGATTTAGGCCCCTGTCACCCAGGCACAGCAGGGGTTCATTCACGGCAAATGGTAATTCATGTCACCCAGCAATAGAACAGAGGATTTTGAGAGATTTAGGCCCCTGTCACCCAGGCACAGCAGGGGCTCATTCACGGCAAATGGTGGTTCATGTCACTCAGCAATAGAACAGAGGATTTTGAGAAATTTAGGCCCCTGTCACCCAGGGACAGCAGGGGTTCATTCACGGCAAAAGGGGGTTCTTGTCACCCAGCAAGACAACAGATGATTTTGAGAGATTTAGCCCCTGTCACCCAGGCACAGCAGGGGTTCATTCATGGCAAAAGGGGGTTCATGTCACCTAGCAATAGAACAGAGGATTTTGACAGATTTAGGCCCATGTCACCCAGGCACAGCAGGGGTTCATTCATGGCAAAAGGGGGTTCTTGTCACCCAGCAATAGAACAGACGATTTTGAGAGATTTAGGCCCCTGTCACCCAGGCACAGCAGGGGTTTATTCACGGCAAAAGGGGGTTCATGTCACCCAGCAATAGAACAGAGGATTTTGAGAAATTTATGCCCATGTCATTCAGGCACAGCAGGGGTTCATTCACGGCAAATGTGGGTTCATGTCACCCAGAAATAGAACGAAGGATTATGAGAGATTTAGGCCCCTATCGCCCAGGAACAGCAGGGGTTCATTCACGGCAAATGGTGGTTCATGTCACCCAGCAATAAAACAGAGGATTTTGAGAGATTTATGCCCCTGTCACCCAGGCACAGCAGGGGTTCATTCACGGCAAAAGGGGGTTCTTGTCACCCAGCAATACAACAGACAATTTTGAGAGATTTAGGCCCCTGTCACCCAGGCACAGCAGGGGTTTATTCACAGCAAAAGGGGGTTCATGTCACCCACTAATAGAACAGAGGATTTTGAGAAATTTAGGCCATGTTTTAGGCCCATGTCACCCAGGCACAGCAGGGGTTCATTCACGGCAAATGGTGGTTCATGTCACCCAGCAATACAACATACAATTTTGAGAGATTTAGGCCCCTATCACCCAGGCACAGCAGGGGTTTATTCATGGCAAAAGGGGGTTCATGTCATCCAGCAATAGAACAGAGGATTTTGAGAGATTTAGGCCCCTGTCACCCAGGCACAGCAGGGGTTCATTCACGGCAAAAGGGGGTTAATGTCACTCTGCAATAGAACACAGGATTTTGAGAGATTTAGGCCCCTGTCACCCAGGCACAGCAGGGGTTCATTCATGGCAAAAGGGGGTTAATGTCACTCTGCAATAGAACACAGGATTTTGAGAGATTTAGGCCCATGTCACCCAGGCACAGCAGGGGTTCATTCACGGCAAAAGGGGGTTAATGTCACTCTGCAATAGAACACAGGATTTTGAGAGATTTAGGCCCCTCTCACCCAGGCACAGCAGGGGTTCATTCACGGCAAAAGGGGGTTCTTGTCACCCAGCAATAGAACAGAGAATTTTGAGAGATTTAATCCCATGTCACCCAGGCTCAGCAGGGGTTTGTATACGCCAAAAATGGTAAAATGTCACCTGACAATTGAAAATAATAATTTTTTCAATTTAGGGCACTTTTTGCATTATAATGGCTATAAAATAGTCTTTATAAAGGCTAGAGGGATGTAAAAGGCAGTAAAATGTGTTTAAGAGCATGGCAACTGCTCTGCAAACAAATGTGGATAGGGAAATAACTTAAAATAAAATAACTAAAAATTTTTAATTATTAACCTGCAACTAAGAAGGAGGTAGATATGGAGTCGGAGGTTGAGGAGGCGGTGAATGTGGTGTTGTAGGTGGAGGCAGCAATGGAGGAGGAGAAGTTAGCCAAAAATATATTTTTAAAATTTTTTATTGGGGTAGGTAGCCCCCAAAATATTGTGACAAATAAAAAAAAAAGAAAACAAAGAATCATTGCACTTGACTTGAGTACAAGAATGTATGTTTGATGGTGGCATAAATGTCTATTCTGCACAAGGTACAGACATGTCTTGTGGGATCCAAGCCTGGTTCATTTTAATGAACGTGAGCATGTCCACATTGGCTGTGGACAGGCGGCTGCGCTTGTCTGTGATGACGCCCCCTGCCATGCTAAACACACGTTCAGATAATACACTGGCTGCAGGGCAGGCCAGCACCTCCAAGGCGTAAAGGGCAAGCTCAGGCCATGTGCCCAATTTGGAGACCCAGAAGTTGAAGGGGGCAGACCCGTCATTCAGTACGTGTAGGCGTGTGCACACATACTGCTCCACCATGTTGGTGAAATGCTGCCTCCTGCTCAGACGTTTCATATCAGCTGGTGGTGCTGGTTGTTGTGGCGTGCTGACAAAGCTTTTCCACATGTCGGCCTTACTAACCCTGCCTTCTGAGGTGCTGGCGGTGCCCCAGCTACGTTGGTGACCTCTTCCTCGTCCTTTGCCTTCGCCTTGTGCTTCCACTGTGCCCCCGCTGTCAGGTGGGAATGCCACCAGCAGCGCATCTACCAGCGTGCGCTTGTACTCGCGCTTCTTACGATCACGCTCCAGTGACGGAATTAAGGACAGTACGCTGTCCTTGTAACGGGGATCCAGCAGCGTGGCCACCCAGTAATCAGCACAAGTTAGAATGTGGGCAACTCTGCGGTCGTTGCGGAGTCACTGCAGCATGTAATCGCTCATGTGTGCAAGGCTGCCCAGAGGCAACGAAAAACTGGCCTTATGTGGGAGGTGTATCGTCTGTGTCCTCTGTATCCCCCCATCCACGCACCAGTGATGGCCATGAGCTGGTCTGGGTGCCACCCTACTGTGAGCATGGTTCCTCCTCCTCCATCTCCTCATCCTCCACCTCCTCATCCTCCAGAACTGTGCCCTGGCTGGACAATTGTGTACCTTGGGTTTGTGGGTGCAGGAACCCACCCTCGGAGCCACTTGGGCATGACTGGCCGGAAACCCTACAAAATGATCCCTCTTCCTTCTTCTCCTCCTGTGCCACATCCTCTTCCATCATTGCCAGGAGCGTTTTTTCGCTCCCGCTGTCAGGGAGTGGGATAGTAATGCTGAGAATGGTGTTATCGGCACTTACCATGTTGGTGGAGTACTCGAAACAGTGCAACACAGGTCTCGCATGGAGGCCCAGTCATTGGTGGTGAAGTGGTGCTGTTCCGCCGAGCGACTCACCCGTGTGTGCTGCAGCTGAAACTCCACTATCGCCTGCTGCTGCTCACACAGTCTGGCCAGCATGTGCAAGGTGGAGTTCCACCTTGTGGGCACGTCGCATATGAGGCGGTGAGCGGGAAGGCCGAAGTTACGCTGCAGCGCTGACAGGTTACGCCTGCAGCAGGGTGAGAATGCCGAAAGCGCGCACAGACGGTCCACACTTTATGCAGAAGCTCTGACATGTCAGGGTAATTTTTAAGGAATCTCTGCACCACCAAATTCAGCACATGCGTCAAACCGGCTAGTCCCAGAGCTGCTACGAGATTTCGCCCATTATCGCACACCACCAGGCCGGGCTTGAGGCTGACTGGAACAAACCACTCATCGGTTTGTCTCCCAAACAGATAAGTTTTAAAACTGCCTGCTGTCATTTACCCCTGGCTGTGCAGAAGTTGGTGGTGAAGGTGTTACGCTGACCGGATGAGGAGCTGGTAGAGTATGAGGAAGCGGAGTAGGAGGATGAAGCAACAATAGGCAAACTGAAGCGGCCTGCAATCCTCGGTGGTGGAAGGACATGCACCAAACTGCTATCCGCCTTAGGCCCAGCCGCCACTGCATTTACCCAGTGTGCTGTTATGGAGATATAACGGCCCTGACCGTGCTTACTGGTACACGTATCCGTAGTCAGGTGCACCTTGCCACAGATAGCGTTGCGCAGTGCACACCTGATTTTGTCCTTACTTAGTTGTGCAAGGAAGGGATGGCTCGCCTTGAAAAGTAATGGCGGCTGGGCACAACGTACTGTGGGACAGCCACCGCCATATGCCTTTAAAACTATCCGTCTCCACCAGACTGAATGACAGCATTTCAAAGGCAAGTAATTTAGAAATGCTGGCATTCAGAGCTAAGGATCACGGGTGGGTAGGGGGTTACTTCCTCTTCCTCTCTAGTGTTTGGGATATGGTGAGCTGAACGCTTCCGTGTGACATTGTGGAGATGCTTGGTGACCCAGGTGTTGATGTTGCTGGCAGATCCTCTGTTTGTGGGGTGCCAGGTGGCACTGTGACTCCAAAGGTGGATTAAGAGGCCGCGACTGCAGCAGAAGATGAAGCAGAAGGAGCCAGAGACCTTTTTTTGGTTTTTGAGGTGTCTACTCCACTGCAGCTTGTGCTTTGCACTTAAATGCCTGGTCATGCAGGTTGTGCTCAGGTTGAGAACGTTTATGCCTCGTTTCAGGCTCTGATTGCACAGTGTGCAAACCACTCGTGTCTTGTCGTCAGCACATTGTCTGAAGAACTGCCACGCCAGGGAACTCCTTGGAACTGGCTTTGGTGTGCTCAGTCCCTTGCTGCGGTGGGCAGTAGGAGGCGTACTGTCTAGAGGATGGCCGCTCCGCTTTTGCACCCTGCTCCCTCTTCTGCTGTGCTGGTGGCTCTGTGCGACCACCGCCTCTTCCTTCGAACTACATCGGTCACTCGCATGACCTTGATTCCATGTGGGGTCGAGGACCTCATCGTCCTCCACATCATCTTCCAACCAGTCTTCACCCCTGCCTTCCTTGTCAGTCTGCACGCTTTCGAAAGCCCCAGCAGTTGGCACCTGTGTTTTGTCATCATCCGAGACGTGCTGCGATGGTCCTCCCATGTACTTATCTTGAAAAATAAGTGGTTGGGCATCGGTGCACTCAATCTCTTCCACTTCTGGGGCAGGGCTAGGTGGATGGCCCTGGGAAACCCTGCTAACAGAGTCATCAAAAAGCAGAAGAGACTGCTGCATGACTTGAGGCTCAGACTGCTTTGCTGATTTGCAAGGGGGTGAGGTGAAAGACTGATGGACATCGGCTGCATGTGCCAACTGTGGTCTTTCAGCAGGAAACTGGGTGGGAGACAATGTGAAGGAACTGGATCCACTGTCAGCAACCCAATCTACTATCGCCTGTCCTTGTTCAGCCCTCACCATTCGTAGAGCAGCATTTGGCCCGACCAAATACAGCTGCAGGTTTTGTCGCCTACTCGCACCTGAGGAAGGGGTTTCACTTTTGCTTGTAGCTGGCACAGATCAACCACGTCCTCTCCCTGCAACAGCAGCTCCACCAGCAGCACCACGACCTAGGCCACATCCCTTATTTGACGCTCGCCTCATATTTTTTGAATTTAGGATCTTGCCCTAAATGGGTGTTTAATTAATAGTAAAAAAGAACGACAGTATGTAAAAGGAGTATCTTACACGGCCTGAACCAGACTAGGCCTCAATTAAAGATTTCTTTGCACAAAATGGCTGTATTTCAAATGGGTGTATTTCAAATGCCTAATTCAAACCCCTGTATGTATCGGGGGGATCACACACACCTTGAACCAGTGTAGGCCTGCAGTAAATATATCTTTGCACAAAAAGGCTGTATTTAAAATGCCTAATTCAAACCCCTTTATGTATAGGGGGATCACACACGCCCTGAACCAGTGTAGGCCTTCAGTAAATATATCTTTGCACAAAAAGGCTGTATTTCAAATGGCTGTATTTCAAATGCCTAATTCAAACCCCTGTATGTAGGGGGGTATCTCACACGGTCTGAACCTGTGTAGGCCTGAAGTAAATATATCTTTGCACAAAAAGGCTTTATTTCAAATGGCTGTATTTCAAATGCCTAATTCAAACCCCTGTATGTAGGGGGGTATCTCACACGGTCTGAACCTGTGTAGGCCTGTAGTAAATATATCTTTGCACCAAAAGGCTGTATTTCAAATGCCTAATTCAAACCCCTGTATGTAGGGGGGTATCTCACACGTTCTGAACCTGTGTAGGCCTGAAGTAAATATATCTTTGCACAAAAAGGCTGTATTTCAAATGGCTGTATTTCAAATGCCTGATTCAAACCCCTGTATGTAGAGGGGTATCTCACACGGTCTGAACCTGTGTAGGCCTGAAGTAAATATATCTTTGCACAAAAAGGCTTTATTTCAAATGGCTGTATTTCAAATGCCTAATTCAAACCCCTGTATGTAGGGGGGTATCTCACACGGTCTGAACCTGTGTAGGCCTGAAGTAAATATATCTTTGCACAAAAAGGCTGTATTTCAAAAGGCTGTAATTCAAATGCCTGATTCAAACCCCTGTATGTAGAGGGGTATCTCACACGGTCTGAACCTGTGTAGGCCTGAAGTAAATATATCTTTGCACAAAAAGGCTTTATTTCAAATGGCTGTATTTCAAATGCCTGATTCAAACCCCTGTGTGTAGGGGGGTATCTCACACGGTCTGAACCTGTGTAGGCCTGAAGTAAATATATCTTTGCACAAAAAGGCTGTATTTCAAATGCCTAATTCAAACCCCTGTATGTAGGGGGGTATCTCACACGGTCTGAACCTGTGTAGGCCTGAAGCAAATATATCTTTGCACAAAAAGGCTGTATTTCAAATGGCTGTAATTCAAATGCCTGATTCAAACCCCTGTATGTAGAGGGGTATCTCACACGGTCTGAACCTGTGTAGGCCTGAAGTAAATATATCTTTGCACAAAAAGGCTGTATTTCAAATGGCTGTATTTCAAATGCCTAATTCAAACCCCTGTATGTAGGGGGGTAACTCACACGGTCTGAACCTGTGTAGGCCTGAAGTAAATCTATCTTTGCACAAAAAGGCTGTATTTCAAATGGCTGTATTTTAAATGCCTGATTCAAACCCCTGTATGTAGGGGGGTATCTCACATGGTCTGAACCTGTGTAGGCCTGAAGTAAATATATCTTTGCACAAAAAGGTTGTATTTCAAATGCCTAATTCAAACCCCTGTATGTAGGGGAGTATCTCACACGGTCTGAACCTGTGTAGGCCTGAAGTAAATATATCTTTGCACAAAAAGGCTGTTTTTAAAATGGCTGTATTTCAAATGCCTGATACAAACCCCTGTATCTAGGGGGGTATCTCACACGGTCTGAACCTGTGTATCCCTAAAGTAAATATATCTTTGCACAAAAAGGCTGTATTTCAAATGCCTAATTCAAACCCCTGTATGTAGAGGTGGTATCTCACAAGGCCTGAACCTCTGTAGGCCTGAATTCAATATTGGTGCACCAAATGGCGGTATTTAAAATCTCTGAATGTAACCCAAATGTATTAAGGGTGTATCTCACAATGACATCTGCATCAAAGCCCAAACGACTGTTTGTTTAAAAACTGAATTTGACAGCAGTATATAAGCTTGTAATTTCACACTTGCTGATGCTGCAAGGCCTGAAAATAGTGTTTTTTGTCAAATAAGTGTGTTTTTCAAACCCCAGAAAATGATGGGTGTATTTCTAGCTTAAATTGCACACTGACTAATACATATGTTGTAGATTGCCCAAAAAGTCTTTTTTTGCTAACAGAATATGAATGCTGTATATATTAAACTTGAATTTAACACTTGCAGATCTGGCATATACAGTTTTTTTGAAAAAAAAAGTGTGTTTTTTAAACCCCAGAAAATGATGGGTGTATTTCTAGCTTAAATTGCACACAATACAGATGTTGTAGATTGCCCAAAAAGTATTTTTTTTTTTATAACAGAATATGAAAGCTGTATATATTAAACTTAAATTTAACACTTGCAGATCTGGCAAATACTTTTTTTTTTTTTTTAAAGTGTGTTTTTCAAACCCCAGAAAATTATGGGTGTATTTCTACCTTAAATCTCACACTGACTAATCCAGATGTTGTAGTTTGCCCCCAAAAAATGGTGATTTGCAATATCCCAAAAGCTCAGATGCAGTGCTGGTGCAATGAGCATACATAAAATGCCCGCCGCCGCCGCCACCCACCTACCTAACAAAATTCTATAAGTTAGTATTTTTGGTCAATGAGCTGAGGGCAGGGTAAAACGATAGTGCTCTGCACCCACACAAACTATTTGTCTGTAGATCGCCGAGTTAGATTCTCTCCTATGCTCTTTCTGAAATCACAAGTCCAGCAGCATCCTCTCCCTACACTTGTAACAGCAGAGTGACGTACAGCGCTACGTGACCCAAGCTAATATAGAGCCTGGGTCACATGCTGCTCTGGCCAATCACAGCCATGCCATTAGTAGGCATGGCTGTGATGGCCTCTTGGGGCAAGTAGTATGACGCTTGTTGATTGGCTGCTGTGCATCCTTTCAAAAAGCACCAAGAAAGCGCCGAACACCGAACTCGAACTATTACGAAAATGTTCAGGTTCGCATCCGGGGTCCAAAAAACCCAAAGTTCGGTACGAACCCGAACTTTACAGTTCGGGTTCGCTCAACCCTAGTCATGATCCTAGATTTACGCTTTTCTTGGCGTAATAATGCAAGCATGAATTTGGAGGATCTGTTGGCATGAGCAAAGAATTTTTGTTTCAATGCTTGATATAGTTTTGCTGATTGGGCATTGAGATGAGTTTTCAACTCCTATCTAGCTGTATTGAGATTGTCTAAGATGTCACTTTTCTTAAGACGTTTGTGGGAGCACTCTAGCTCAGAGATCTTGGAGAGTAGTTCATTTGTCTTTTTTTGCCTTTCTTTGTTTAAGTTGGAGGTAAGAGAGATAAACTCCCCCCTGATTACTGCTTTGTGTGCTTCCCACACAAATTGTGGGGATGTCTTTCCTTGATTATTGACTATGAAATAATCTTTAAGTTTTTTATTTATGGCTGTTTGTATATCTGTGGAGCTAAGTAATGTTTCATTCAGATGCCAGTTAAAGTATTTAGGTGAAGAGTTAGGGGGTTTGAAACACTGGTGCATGATCTGAATGTATAAGGGGACCTATTTTAATTTCTGTACAGAGGTGTAGGATGTTAGTGGGGAGGAAGATGTAGTCTAATCTTTGGTAAGATTTGTGTTGGGCTGAAAAATGAGTGAAGTCTTTTTCTTTTGGGTTGAGTGCTCTCCACACATCTACCAGGGAACTTTTGTGTAAGGATCTTTTTATGGACGTCAAGGATCTATTTGGGACTGCTGATTTACCTGTTGAGGAATCTATGCGTGGGCAGGGCCGTCTTTACCAAGGGGCAAAAGGGGCAGCTGCCCCGGGACCAGTTGCTCCTGGGGGGCCCAAGGCAGCTGCCTCTTGAGCCCTGCTAGCCACTGCCCCGGGTGTCAGACTGTCAGCTACACAGGGGGTGCTGCCATGCCATGCCTACCGGCACTCCAGCCAGCGAATTGTGTCTGTGAGAGCTGTGAGTGTGATCTAGGACCTTAGATGACATCATCACCATGTGACCAGTAACCTAGCAATATTACTGGTCACATGGCTATGAGGTCATCACAGGTCCTATCAGGAGTGTTGCAAGAGAAGTTTGCCTTAACTGTGGAGCTTTTTTTGTGAAGATTACATCAGAAAAAGGTGACAGGGGCTGTTATGCTAATATACTGTAAACTACTGTATAGTGGGGTGCTGTATACTGTGGGGGGCTGTATACTGTGGGGGGCCTGTATACTGTGGGGAGCTGTATACTGTGGGGGGCCTGTATACTGACTGTGGGGGGCCTGTATACTGACTGTGGGGGGGCTGTATACTGTGGGGGGCCTGTATACTGTGGGGGGCCTGTATACTGTGGGAGGCTGTATACTGTGGACGGCCTGTATACTGTGGACAGCCTGTATACTGTTGGGGGCTGTATACTGTGGGGGGGCTGTATACTGTGGGGGGGCTATATACTGTGGGGGGCTGTATAATGTCTGTGTGGGGCTGTATACTGTGGGGGGCCTGTATACTGAGGGGGGCCTGTATAGTGTGGGGGGCCTGTATAGTGTGGGGGGCTGTGATGGGGTATAAGTAACTCCATTTTGTCTGTTTCAGCAGGGTCATCTTGGCTCAACCATACTAAGCATGTATGTGTCTATACCTGATTGGTCAAATGCTGTTACTATGAGTCATCTATTATGTTAATGCAGCGCTCATGTGTATTCATGCTATAGGTTAAAACAAATGCTAACATATGATTGGATGTAAAAGAAGTTCAACCCCCCAGTTTGCTGACTGTGAATAAACCAGAGTGGATTGGAACAAGACACGTGTTTTAGTGTTCAATCTGATTCATTCTCCTGGTACCAGAAAAGACTTAATTCAAGCTGATCACCGAGGTCTGGTGTCAGGGACACCGTAGGCAAAGAGTCCAAATTGCCTTACAGCTTTGGGGGCTCGGTCGGGGATCGAGAGGGTCATCCTCGGGTCTGCTGTGAAAGACATTAATTCTTGTCCTCCTCGAATCCGAGGGCACTGAACACGTCTCGACCCAAGTAAGTTGAACCATCTATTTATGATTTCGGTAGTTTGCAGTGTCCGGGACACAGGCAAAAGCTCAGGGAGCTAAGATGATTATAAGAGACTCAGGGAGTCCATATCACTAGATATAAATAAAGTGCACTATAAAGAAATCCTGTTCAGGGAACAGAAGATTACAAGCTTGGATTAACTCTTATGTATATATAGTATAAGTATTTTAGAAGTGATAAGATTATCTGTCTGTGTGAGATGTTGACCGGGTGGTAAGTGTACAGTCACATCCCACTGTGAAATCATTCTGTTTCCATCACTGCCAACATGTAAACTTTATGTTGCACGGTCTAGGAAATTACTTCCTAGTTAATCCATGGGTAGACATTTTGGCAGGATGTGAGAATTGACAGTTAAAATGTGAAACAGAATGTTATGCCCGGCTGGCAGCAGGGATGAAAATTTGTAAGAATCTGTGAAGTTAGAGCTTACAGACTGTGTACATCAGAACTCCTGTGATGGTGAAGGGGGGGCTCTGGTGAGTGAGAAAACAGAGCAGTGTCAGGAAGTTAATTGATGGCACTAGCAAGGAAAAAAGTGCCCCAGTGTCTGCAATCAGAAAGGGCTTGTGTTACATGTTCAGAAATGAACTGGTTAAGGTTTGTTACCCTAATGATATGTGTGTGTTTAAATAAGGAAATAGGGAAGACCCATAGCCTGGTCAGTTAATGGATAAGTGTTTGAAGGAAAAGAGAAGTTGGTTGAAGGATAATAATAGGCTGGTGCATACTGAGTTATGGTGAAAAGTGTCCATGGAAGTGACTGAGAGAAATTGAAAGTTGGAGAAATGAGTAGCATTTATTATTACAAGATGGAGGATTTTGAATCCTAGAGAACAAAGAAGTTGCCATGTGGCATCCCTTCCCCCACCACATCTGCTCTAACATTTAAAAGTAATTATTTTACTTGTAGTTCCACAATAACTTTTCCTGTTTTCTCTCTGGAATGTGCTCTTACTGAATCCCCCCCCTGAGGAATCAACCCCCCTCCATATGGGTGGGGAGGGGGCTGGTAATTGGTAATGCATCTGCAGACTGTGAAGATACTAATGTATGTTATCTATAGATCTTCCACACAGGGCTCCAGCATTGGATTAGATTCAATGATGTTTGCAAATCCACTAGTTAAGAAAGTGCCCACAGTGATTGTGCTATGATGCCAATTGGAAGTGTCCAATCCTATCAATCTAAGGTTGCACCCATTCTAAGTCCTTATTCAGATATGAGTAAGAGTTGAGGAATATTTAAGTTGAACGTTCTGTGATGGACGGATTCACTTCCCCTTAAACAAAGAGACATTCCTGAGATAAGAGAAACGCAGTGACACAGGAAAGAGGGGGCAGGGAATCATGTAGAATAAGTGATGATGTACGTGCAACACTTCCTAAGACCACATGGCATATAAAATGATATGGGTTTAACAAAATTACTGTATGATTATAACATGTATATTGTCTTCTTATAAGAGTTGATTAATCACAGAGTGAAGACCAGAAGACATTGGAAAAAGCAGCACAATAGTGACAGACCATTAGCAATTCTGGGTGTGGTGTGGATATCGGTTTCCAGGAAAGCTGTGTTTGTCTGTGCTGCAAGTTTTGGAATGAAACAAAGAAATTGTGTGACTGGGTTGAAATATACATGATTCAGTGGAATGTGAATGGGTGTGGCTTTGAGTTGTAGTGGAGTTGAAAATGTACGAAGACTGAGAGATGTTTTTAGCATAGCTGTGTTTGCAATTCAGTTTTTATGTATGAGGGCGAGGTTATGAGCTGTTTGTGAAAATGAGTACATGAAAATGTGAATGCGTATGGAGTACGGTATTTGCTTTCATATAATATGCGCATTGAGAATTTTTTTTTTTTTTTCTTGGAAGTTTTCGGTTTTTATTGGTGCCAACAGCATTGATCAAGCTGTACATTTTCTTTTTTATTGAGGTCAATGAAAAGTTTTTATGGGCCCTTTGTGTGTTCATGTCTGTATTGTCAGATCTGTTTGTTTCAATGTTTGAAGTTATATGTTACATGTTAAGTGTTGTGCTTAACATCAGAGCTCTGTTCTTATGGGCAGCTGGGACACTAATGACAGACAGAAGGAGGACCACAGCGTCCGACTAAAAGGGGTGGACTTAGATGACTCACTGAGACCATGGACAGGGAATACATCACAGATCATGTATTTAGCATTATACTAGATTGCCCAGTCAGCCTGTTAGGGAGAGATTTGTTCATTAAGCTTGACTTGCAAGTATCAGCAAAGAATCAGGGCATAAGAGTACACTCAGATCTCATTCCAATCTCTACACCAGTGCCACTGATTCTTGCAAACATACAGGACCACCCAGAACTTAATAACATTAACCCTGCATTATCATCTTCAAATTAATATGACACAGGATTCATAGATTGCACACTTTACAAAACTACTGTGAAACCAGGTGTCATCTCAGTATATCAGAAACAATACCCGCTGTCAAAAGAGAAACTTGATGGACTTAGGCCAATGATAGAAGAATTCCTACAAAAGGGAATCCTGGAAGAGGTGATTTCACCCTACAGCACGCCCGTGAATCCAGTGACAAAGGCAGATGGTACTACCCGCTTTGTGCAGGATTTAAGGGCAATAAATAATATCATTGTGCCTATTGCTCCTATTGTCCCAGATGTCACCTCATTTCTTTCTGCAATTCCTGCAGATGCTGTCTATTTCAGTGTGATAGATCTAAAGAATGCTTTCTTTTTTATCCCAGTTGATAAGGCAACCAGACTACTTTTTGCTTTTTCCTTTGACGGACGCCAACTGACCTGGTGCAGAATGCCCCAGGGATATGCTGATTCACCTGTAGTGTACAGCATAGTCCTCCAAGCCACGTTAAAACCATGGTACCCCCCCAAGGTTCTGTGCTGCTGCAATATGTCGATGATTTGTTACTGTGTAGCATGTCAGCGGAGGCCAGCATTCAGGATGGTTTATCACTGTTAAAATGATTGTCAGGTTGTGGTCACAAAGTGGCACTTAAGAAAATGGAATGGTGTAAAATGCAGGTTAAATACTTGGGCTTTGTTTTCACAAAAGGTGAAAGGAGAATCAGCGCAGAAAGAGTCCAGTCTATTGTGGGTCTGGTCACCCCGCACACCAAGAAAGAAATGTTATCTTTCCTTGGGATGATAAACTACTGTAGACAATGGATTCCTGATTGCTCCTATTATGACAATGTTTTGAGGCAAGCCACTCTGGAAGAAAATCCAGATTTGATTAAATGGTCTTCTGAAATGTACAATGCATTTGATTATCTGAAATGTTCACTCATGTCGAGTCCAGGGCTGGGCCTCCCTGACTATAATATGCCTTTCCACATGTTTGCACGCCAAAATTGTAAAACCATGGTGGGTGTACTGATACAAGAAAACGGAGGCAAGTTGCGTTCTTGTGTATTTTTTCTCAACGGTAATGCCCACCCCTGTTCAAGGGATGACGGCATGTCTGTGTTCTCTTGCAGCCTGTGCTATGATGGTAGAGTTGGCAACTTCTTTCACAATGTGACATTACACTGACATTTGCACACCACTCATGATGTTGTAGGCCTACTCAAGGGCATCAACACTCAACACAGCAGGCAGCAGAGCTCATTGCACTCACTAGGGCATGTATTCTACATACTGATAGACCTGTCACCATTTATACTGAGAGTAGGTACACACATGGGGTAGTGTGGGACCATGGTATGATTTGGCAGATGAGAGGATTCACGGCAGCAGATGGTAAGGATTATGTCTCACAGGGCAATGCGCTGGCAGATAAGGTGGCAAAACGAGTGGCCAAATGCAACCCCACAGGTCCGTGTAACCATTGGTAGATGCCATGTCTGGCACCTCCAACCCCTGAGATGTTGCAAATGCTTACTGATCTCCAGTGGTATGCCACTGAACAGGAACAGTAAGACTGGTGTTATCCAGTATTGCAGAAAAATCCTAAGACAGGATTAGTCTGCGAAGAGGGGAAGCTATGCATTCCCCAACATAGTGCTTCCATCTTAATAGCACATTTCCACGGACTAGGACAGTTAAAGACAAACTCAGGAAGGCCACTGCTGGTACATTTGAGAAATGGAAACAAATCCTACCCATAATACTCGCAGACATCAGAATGACGCCTAATAAGAAGTTAGGTATGTCACCTTTTGAAATTCTAATGGGTAGGCCTTTCCCCACACCATGGGCAAAACGCCCCCTGGTAGTGCAGGAAGGGCACTTGGACCTGATCAGAGAGGAGTATGTTACTAATCTGATCAAGGTCCTCAGTAACACTGAAGAAAAAAGTTGCTTGTAAGTCTCCCTCTTTTCCACAGGAACCCACCCACCCACCCATACAGGGTGGAGGATGAGGTAGTGATCGAAACACTGAAGAAAGGAAGAGCTCAAGGTGATTTAGTATATGGCCCACCTACTACCGTGGTTGCAGTAACCAGAACAGCTGTGCTGACTGAACAATCTCCAATTTGGATCCACGCCACCCGAGTGAAGCTTATGAGAGAAAGAGAGGAGGCAGGAACGGGGGCAGACAGCCCTGACCTCCAACGAGGCCCAGAGGTACTAACGGAGGCAGACAACCTTGATCTCAAAGAAGATATAGAAAGGGTACTAACGGAGGCAGACAGCCTTGACCCCCAACGAGATGACGCAGTCGGGAAATTCCTCGAGATGGCTGAAATGTAGTGCCTTAATAATTGCAATTTTGTGTCTCCTACTTACTGTCCCACGGCTGTGGAGCAGACAGACATACTTGAAAACGGAATGCAGAGGGGAAGACAATCTGTGGAAGACAAAGGAGAACTTATGGTTGTACCTGGCCAAAACTCTGAACTTAACTGATTTCTCTCTCCAAACCACTTTATCTGCATCTAACATTTTAGAGACATGTCTGGTAGCAGTCCCCACACCAGTAGATGTATGGACGGGGCTCCTACATTCCCAATGGAATGACACTGATTTGCAGGATCATGTTGTTAAATATGGATATGTAAATTCTTATCATGCTTGTTATGACTGTCCTACATATGAGACTCTGCAAATTAATATGATAGAAATAATTACAGGTCTTATACAGCCACATAAATATGTTACAAGTTCTCCTGCGATGAGAAACTATTGCCCCCCTGCATACAAGCAAAAATGCAGAATAAGACTAAGCCAAAAATTTGCGATAGAGATTTAGGTAGTTGTAAAAAGATAGTATCAGGAAAGAATATGCAATGTAATATTACAAAAACAGCACCATCCCTAGACAAACATGTACAGGTATTGGCCTGTGGAAATACTAGTCACACATATATACCAGCCAATATTACAGAGGGACCCTGTACAATAGCTAGGTTGACATTAACAATGATACCACTAGTCCCAGCAATGCAGACACGACACACGAGAGTACACTTCCCTACAGCTACCAGAAAATTGTGACTATAATGTGAATCTCCTCTCTAGAGCAGAATACATGAGTACCAGGGTTGGCCATATATAACCACAGGACAATATCAAAACTTGCCTGTTTTATGGTAAAACAGATAAATCACTAGTGCAATTCTGCAAGATATGCTGCTGGATATACAATCATATAAAAAGGCTATCTTGCAGAATAGTGCAACTATTGACTATTTCTTGTTTCAACATGGTATAGGATGCTCAGCGTTCGCAGGGATGTGTTGATTCAATTTATCAGACCACTCCCGTGGAATAAAATATAAAATAGGCCAACTAGAAGAGATGATAAAACATATAAAACAAGATGTTGACCAAGGTTGGTGGGACTGGCCTTTTGGCTGGATACCTGACTTTGGTCAAATAAGGTATGTTTTAGGAGTGGTACTCGCCGTGGTCGCTGCAATAGTGTGTCTCTGCTGTTGTCTACAGTGTGTGCCCTCCCTTCTTGCCATATGTAAAAATGTGTCCGAAAGAGGGGTACACTCAACATTCCTCTATACTCCGGTAGAGGGAGAAAAGGTAAACACAACCTCACCAAAGCCTGAGGATTATACTCCTAAAGGGTATATGGAATACCTAAAGGCTTATAAGCAAACCAAGGGAGAACAGAGAAAGAACCATATAGTATAAGGTATATATATAAGGTTCTAAAGAGGGGATTGATGGGGTATAAGTAACTCCATTTTGTCTGTTTCAGCAATGTGTATTACGATTACATCTGGCCAGTGCACTGTTTCAAGATTCCCTTTTGTGGAATGTGAGAAACTTCCTGTGCGGTTTCAAGATACCCATACATTCCTTAGTTTGTAGTTTGAACAGTCTTACCTTATAGGGTCATCTTGGCTCAACCATACTAAGCATGTATGTGTCTATACCTGATTGGTCAAATGCTGTTACTAAGAGTCATCTATTATGTTAATGCGGATCTCATGTGTATCCATGCTATAGGTTAAAACAAATGCTAACATATGATTGGATGTAAAGGAAGTTCAACCCCCTCTATTATAACTGTTTGCTGACTGTGAATAAACCAGAGTGGATTGGAACAAGACATGTGTTTTAGTGTTCAATCTGATTCATTCTCCTGGTACCAGAAAAGACTTAATTCAAGCTGATCACCGAGGTCTGGTGTCAGGGACACCGTAGGCAAAGTGTCCAAATTGCCTTACAGGCTGTATACTGTATACTGTGGGTGCTGTATATTGTGGAGTGCTATACTGCTGTACTGTATACTGTGGGGGGCTGTATACTGTATACTGTGGGTGCTGTATAGTGTGGAGTTCTATACTGCTGTACTGTATAGTGTGAGGGGCTGTATAGTGTGGGGTGCTGTATCGTGTATAGTTTGGAGTGCTGCATACTGTGAAGTGCTATACTGCTCTACTGTATACTGTGAGGTGTTGTATACTGTAGGGTGCTGTATACTGTGGGCTGCTATACTGCTCTACTATATACTGTGGGGTAATGTATAGCGTGGGGTGCTATACTGCATACTGTCTGGTGCTGTATACTATAGGGTGCTATACTGCATACTGTGGGTTGCTGTATACTATAGGGTGCTATACTGCATACTGTGGGGTGCTGGGGTGCACTGTAACACTAGGGTGAGCCGAGCCCTGGCCTCCTTCCTGCAGAGCGGTGCCCACTTCCAGCCTGAGCCCAGCTGCCCAGAGCACTGATCCTGAGCCGCTGGAGTCTTCAGAACTGGAAGTATTTACAGTCATTCACTGTACTCTACCAGATGTGTGGATTTTTTTGTGTGTGTTGTGGTGCAGGGTGTGATTGCCTGCTAAGGTGTGGGAAGGCGGGATCCAGGGGGCCCAAGTAAATTTTTGCCCAGGGTCCAATCAATATTAAAGACGGCCCTGCGCGTGGGTTAAGGGTCATGTTGAGGTCTCCCGCTACTATGACTAACCCTTCTTGGAAGGATTCATTCCTCTGTCATTTTCAATTCCGTCAGCGCGAGAAGTATTATATGCCATAGGCTTGACTCCACTTTTCAGCGAGGACGAGCTACTAGAGGAGAGTCAGCAGCTCCTGCCCAGCCAGGATCTGGAGAAGACATCCGCCACTTCCTCCGGTAGGCAGGCAATTAGTGATGAGGAGAGTCGTGTGGGAGCAGATGTTGCGAGCGGTCAGGCTCCTGGCCCTGAGCCCATTAAGGGGGACATCAGTGACGTGCAGACAATGGAGGATGATGATGATGATGATAATGTAGCCAATCGCACTTGGGAGCCGGGTGAAAAATGGGCTTCATCATCAGGAAAAGAGAGTGACAACTTGTGTGTGAGGCAGCGGCTGAGCCAGCAAGGTGGTAGCATGGATGTGAGTCAACAGGGTGGCAGCAGTGGGAGGTCGGGAGCCAAATGTGCCCGCGGTAGACCACCCAGAAAGTAACGGTGCAGAGGTTCACAAAGGCAGCGGTAACAGGCAGTCAGTGCAGAGTGTTGGTGGGAAAATGCCATACACGGCAATGTGGCAATTTTTTGTTAGGCCGCTGGAGGAGGTGAACATGGTCATTTGCCGGATTTGCGGACAGAAGATGTAGCATAGTCAGGATGCCAATGTTGGTAGCAGGGCCTTGCGTCAACACATGCAACGTCACCATAAAGTGGCCTTGGAGAACCGAGGCTCCGACATTGTGGTCCAGCCAGCTGCATCAATCGCTGCATCACTCAGTGGCACACACCCAATTTCATGCAGTCAAGGCTCCACCACCTCAGCTGAAGGGAGCTGTCTGTCCTTCCCATTATCTGCTGGTCCTGATGCTCCTGCTCCCCCTCCTCCTACTGCTCATCAGTCATTCTGTCAGCAATCGATCACCGAAGCGATTACCAAGAGACAACAGTATGCGTGCACAGAACGGCGTAGAAGCTGAACGTGCTCCTGGCCAAGTTGCTGGTGCTGCAGACCCTCCCTTTCTAAGTGTTTGACTCTGAACCTTTCAGAGAACTGATGGCTTGTGCCGAGCCGAGGTGGAGAGTTCCAAGCTGTAATTTATTTGCCAAAAAGGCAGTACCAGTCCTGCACACATATGTAGAGCAGAAGGTGGGCCAGTCCTTGAGCCTGACGGTGTCTGCCAAAGTGCATGGCAGCGCCACACCAGGAACTTGGCCAGGTGATGCCGATTCCGCCTCCACGTTATCACGATATTGGTCCTACGACAATGTCCGCCTCTGCCTCCACCGTGTCTTCAGCCTCCACTGCAGGGACAATTCACAAGGTCCCACCAGCATACCACATGTGGAGGGCACGGCGGAGTCATGCTGGTCTGCACCTACTTTGCCTGGGCGAATGGAGTCACACAGGGGAGGAACTCCTCTGCGGCCTTTATCAAGAAATTGAATCCTGTCTTTCTCTTCGAAAACTCAAAATCGGAACCATGGTGACTGACAATGGGAAGAACATGGTGTCGGTGCTGCGTCAAGGGGGGGGGGGTGAGCTTTGCTCCCTGCATGGCACACATATTCAATCTGGTTGTAAAGCGGTTCCTGAAGTCTTCTGCCCATCTGCTAGACATCCTGAAAATGGCCAGGAAACTTTGCATGCACTTCAGCTACTCGTACACTGCAAAGCACACCCTCTTGAGCTGCAGTGGCAGAACGGCATTCTCCAATATAGGCTGATATGCAATGTTTCCACCCGTTGGAATTCCACCCTCCATATGTTGGACCGACTATATAAACAGAAAAAGACCATAATGATTTCTTGATGATACAGGCGGACAGAGGTACTCCCCTGTGTAACTTTGATGTTAGCCAGTGGCAGCACATGCGTCACACCTGCCGTTTGCTCTTGCCCTTTGAGGAGGCCACTTTATTTGTCAGTCGCCAGAACTATGGGATGCCCAACGTCATTCCACTGAGTTATATCCTGGAAAAGATGTTGGTAAATCTGGATGGTCAGGGGACTGGAGATGTGGAGCCTAAATATCACAGCCACATGAGCCCTGTGGGGCCTGAACTGGAGGAGGACATTGTAGCACAAGCAATGTGTAGTGAAATGGGTGTTTTTTTACACAGATGACAGGAGAGGAGGAGCAGCCGGAGGAGCAAGAGAGAGATGAGAAAAAATGAGGCAGTGAGCAGGAAGGCTGAAGTTACGCTGTGGCACAGACAGGTGAACAGCAACAGCGTGAGAACATCAAAAGTGGGCACAGACGGCCCACACTTTCTGCAGCAACTGACATATTGGGGTAATTTTTCAGGGACCTCTGCACCAACAAATTAAGGACACGCGCCAGGCAGGGGCTGTGCGTGAAAACAGCTAGGCCTAGAGCTGCTACGAGATTTTGCCCATTATGGCACACCACCAGGTCGGCCTTGAGGCTCAGTGGCACCAAACACTCATCGGTCTGTTGTTCCATGCCCGTCTACAGCTCCTGTGAGGTGTGCGTTTTTTCCCCCAAACAGATGAGTTTCAAAACAGCCTTCTGTCGTTTCCCCCTGGCTGTGCTGAAGTTGGTGGTGCAGGTGTTAAGCTGACCAGATGAGGAGGCGGTAGAGGAGGAATCAGAGTAGAAGGAGGAGGCAACAGGAAATGTCCTGCAATCCTCTGTGGCGGAAGGACATGCTCCAAACTGCTATCTGCCTCAGGCCCAGCCGCCACTGGATTTACCCAGTATGCTGTTAAGGAGATATAACGTCCCTGCCCGTGCTTACTGGTCCACGGATTGATAGTTATGTGGACCTTGCCACAGATGGCGTTGCACAGCGAACATCTGATATTGTCTGCCACTTGGTTGTGCAGGGCAGGGATGGCTCGCCTGGAAAAGTAGTGGTGGCTGGGAACCACGTACTGTGGGACAGCCACGGCCATAATGTTTTTTAAAGCCTCTGTCTCCACCAGATTGAATGACAGCATTTCAAAGGCCAGGAATTTTGAAATGCTGGCATTCAGGGCCAGGGATCGCTGGTAGGTAGGGGGGTACTTCCTCTTTCTCTCCAGTGTTTGGCGGATGGACCGCCGTGTGGAGATGCTTGGTGATGGTGACTGTGGTGGAGGTGGTGGTGTTGCTGTCACATTCTCTGTTTGCTGGGTGGCAGGTGCCACTGTCACTCCAGATGGGGAGGAAGAGGCCGAGACCGCAGCAGAAGAGGGAGCAGGAGGAGCCTGAAATTTTTTGTGGTTTATGAGGCGTCTACTCTACTGCAGCTCATGCTTTGCATTTAGATGCCTGGTCATGCCTATGGTGCTCAGGTTTAGAACATTTATGCCTTGCTTCAGGCTCTGATTGCACAGCGTGCAAACCACTCGCGTTTTGTCATCAGCACATTGTCTGAAGAGCTGCCACGCCAGGGAACTCCTTGGAGCTGGCTTTGGTGTGCTCAGTCCCTGGGTGAGGTGGGCGGTAGCATGAGTACTGGCTAGGGGACGGCCACTCTGCTTTTGCACCCTGCTCCCTCTTTTGCTGTGCGGCTGGTACTGTGTGACCACCACCTCTTCCTCAGAACTGCACACGTCATTTGCATGACCTTGATTCCATGTGGGGTCTAGGACCTCATCATGCTCCACATCATCTTCCACCCAAACTTCACCCCTGCCCTCCTTGCCGGTCTGCACTAGTGTTGAGCGCGAATATTCGAATAGCAAATTTTTATTGCGAATATCGCCACTTAGAGAATTTGTGAATATTTAGAATATAGTGCTATTTGTTAACAACAATACTTAGTGCACCAATCAGTAATCTGTAGTCAGAACTGCTAAAATATGAAGTTGCACGTAGTGAGAAAAAATATTTTAATCACTGTCGATTAGCGCAATCGCAAATATATTGGAGTACTTGACTCTATCTGCATATAAAGCTATTGTAATGTTTTGCCGTGCCAACCATATTCTCCAGTCTCAGGAGAAACTCATGAAACTTCTAGCAGCTTGAAAAATGTAGCCAAAGTGACCCACGCCTGTATTTTGCATTATGTATTCGCATTCCGCGATTTTTGCATTGTCGATTTTTTGCATTCGCGAATATATGATGAATATTCTACAAAATATTCATGAAATATCGCAAATTCGAATATAGCCCCTGCTGCTCATCACTAGTCTGCACACTGCAGAAAGCCTTTCATGTCCACATCCTGAAACATAAGTGGTTAGGTATCAGTGCACTCAAGTTCTTCCACTTCTGTGGCAGGGCTAGGTGGATGGTCCATGGAAACCATGACAGCACAATCATCTAAAAGCATAAGAGACTACTGCATGACTTGGGGTTCAGACTGCTTGGCTGATTTGCAAGGGAGTGAGGTGAAAGACAGATGCCCATGTGCTGCAGTTGCCTTCAGCAGGGGACCGGGTGGGAGACAATGTGAAGGAACTGTCAGCCACCCAATCTACTACCACCTCTACTTGTTCTGGCCTCACCATTCGTACACCTGTATCCGGGCCTACAACATAATGCTAAA
The DNA here is from genome assembly GCF_905171765.1 of Bufo bufo. Taxonomy (NCBI): domain Eukaryota; kingdom Metazoa; phylum Chordata; class Amphibia; order Anura; family Bufonidae; genus Bufo; species Bufo bufo. The sequence goes on along the minus strand of NC_053391.1, from coordinate 166,140,365 downwards.
CTTTGTCATCTACGTGCACCTGAGGAAGGTGTTTTATTTGGGAGTGTAGCTGGCACAGATCGACCACGTCATCTCCCTGTAACAGGAACTCCTTCAACACCAGCAGCACCACGACCAGGGCCATGTCTCCTCATTCTTTGAGGTCACCCACTGAACTAATAGACAGATTAACTATATTAATTTTCCTGTCATGTATGCAGTGCAGGTGTACCTCACACCAAAAATGGGTATATGTCACCCAACGATCTAACAGATGAATTAGCTATATTAATTTCCCTGTCACGGATGCAGTGCAGGTGTACCTCACACACAAAATGGGTATACATAGTGACAGCCGAATTGTCACCATTTGACAGAGGGATGACTTCTGGCTCTCATGTTAGACCCTAGCTACCGGTCCAAAATGGGGGCCTTTTTTACACCTGCTGAGAGGGAGGACAAACTGAACTACCATAGAGACATCCTATGTAGTCATATGGCCGCTGCCTATCCTCACCATTTTCCATCCTCTCGCAGGTCTGACCGGGTAGGCCCTCTGCGCTCACGTTCCACTGCCAGATCCATCAGCAGCAGCCTGAGTCTAGACTCACTGATGAGCAGCTTTCTTCACCTGTATAGTGAAGAAACTACTCACCAGCAGACATAGAGCAGCACCTGAACCAGCAGATGGTGGCACACTTGGAGTGCTCCCTGCCAGCCGTCATTGAAGATCCACTGGACTACTAGGCAGCCAAACTGGATTTGTGGCTGCAATGGGCCGAGTTTGCCCTGGAAAAGCTGTCCTGCCTGGCCAGTAGTGTGGCATCAAAGCGGGGGCCATAGTTACCCCATGGAGAATTTGCCTTTCCACCCAAAATGTGGAGAGACTGACCTTTGTCAAGATGAATCAGGTGTGGATCATCCAGGATTTCCACCCACCAATGCCTCATGTATCAAATTAGATTATCCATGCTGTCTCACCCAAACCTTAACAAAAGAGACCAGTTTCTTCTGGCTACCTGCCTCAGCTACTATTCTGATGTTGCCACCCACCTGATGCCACACATCTGATGCCAAGTGCTCCTTCTTACACCCACCATTGTCAGCGGGTACTGTTAGTGCACCCACCTCCCCACTCTGTCACCGGGTTACTTTGTGGTCTCCTGATGATGCTGCCACCTCCACACTATGTCACCTTGCCACTTTGTTGTCTCCTGATGCTACTGCTTCCTTAACACTATTTCACCTCTCCACTCTGTGGCCTCCTCATGCTGCTGCTACCTACACAGTATGTCACCTTGCCACTCTGTGGTCTCCTGATGCTGCTGTCACCTTCATACTTTGTCATTGGGCCACTCTGTCGACTTCTCATGCTGTTCCCACCCTTCCCACTATTTTGCCTTTTTGGCCTGGTTGACATTATCATTTATTTGACCCTTCTTCTGATCTGTCAGAAGGAAAGGAAAATGAAACACACCATGGATCCTGTCTGTGTAGCAGCTGTAAAGCCTGTATGGTACCATCCAAATTGGCTTATGATTTGGTAGACAAAAGCCGGAGTGGGTACAAAACACAGAAGACATGCAAATATTCCATTCACGTGTAATCTCTGTTTTGGATCCACTCCTGTTTTTTTTTTTTTTGCATTAACAATACTGATGGATTACTGAACAAATGCTGACCGAGTGAAGGCAGACGCTCAACAGACTGGATCTGTTTTTTTGGAGGTTATTGCTCAGACAGATCAGAGGAAGGACAAAATAATCAGTGATGTCAACACAAACTTACTGTTGACACCCACTCCACTGTGTCTGGGGGGCTCTACTTGTATAAGTGTTTAATAGAACAGGTTCTGTAGACATCTATGTGGAATCAGCTGACGACAGTGTAAAAGGAGTGCACTTCTTCACACTATAGTAGGATCTTGGGCCTCTGCACGGTTCTTTGTACCTGTCCTGTAGCTAACATTGACCTGTAATGCTGAGTTCACACTTGAGTTATTTGGTCAGTTTTGTCCCCGTAACTGCCCAAAGAAGTGAAGTGTGCAGTGATTCTAAGAGCGATGCCTGTCATCTGCGTGTCATACTGACTCACAGTATTGTTTTGCTAAGAAAGTAGACTCACTATACGTGTTGCTGCAAGGCACAGTGTTCTACACCACTATACAGGCTCTCTGCAGCCAGGAAATTGCTGTTTATTAACGTGATTCGCCGCAAATTAATTTTAATTGAATCAAATCTTTTCGGAAAATTTGGCGAACCGACTAAATCAAATTTTTTAGACATTCGCTCATCTCTACTGACCATGAAAAGGTGCTGCAGATCATCCAATGAACAAGCAAAACAATTGTTTATCGGGTGAAGTTATCTTTGGTGTGGAGTCTGTGGACACCTCAATCATTATTTCTGGGCATCGGATCATGCATTCAACACAGATCTTTGCTGCCTTGAAACAAAAAACTTGTAAGAAGACAAGCAATAGGTGTAGCCTCATATGGTGGAGGTGATCATTGCATGTAAAAGAGCAGTCAGTTGTCTAGAAGGAATACTTCCTTCCCAATAATTGTTGCTCATTAGTGCACTGTAAATGTGTCTTTATTCATAGTATTGATCAGACAAATCACACACACACAATATCAGGTAACGGAAATTGTTCACATGGTCAATTCCAACACCACAGAAAAAATTTAACAGGGTTATAAATAATATACACTAGTTCCGAATGTATTACTAATGCAGAGCACATATAAATAATAGACATATCACATTTAATAATCTAGAACAAGGTTATTTTTACAGTTTAACTTTAAAAAGAAAGGTACCCATGTACGTATTAAGCATGAACATAAAAAAAAAAAAAAACTTACAGCTAAGCAGATTTATCACACTCTCTCTGCCCTGGAAGAATAATTAACATTTTCAATGACCTGAATCTCCATGGCAGAGAAGCCCTCATTTTGTATGTGTGCAAAATGCATGGGAACCATATAAATATTTTGTACATTTCTATTAGAATAAAGTGTCTACTGTACAGTCGTGGCCAAAAGTTTTGAGAATTACATAAATATTGGAAATTGGAAAAGTTGCTGCTTAAGTTTTTATAATAGCAATTTGCATATACTCCAGAATGTTATGAAGAGTGATCAGATGAATTGCATAGTCCTTCTTTGCCATGACAATTAACTTAATCCCAAAAAAACCTTTCCACTGCATTTCATTGCTGTCATTAAAGTACCTGCTGAGATCATTTCAGTAATCGTCTTGTTAACTTAGGTGAGAATGTTGACGAGCACAAGGCTGGAGATCATTATGTCAGGCTGATTGGGTTAAAATGGCAGAGTTGACATGTTAAAAGGAGGGTGATGCTTGAAATCATTGTTCTTCAATTGTTAACCATGGTGACCTGCAAAGAAACGCGTGCAGCCATCATTGTGTTGCATAAAAATGGCTTCACAGGCAAGGATATTGTGGCTACTAAGATTGCACCTCAATCAACAATTTATAGGATCATCAAGAACTTCAAGGAAAAAGGTTCAATTCTTGTTAAGAAGGCTTCAGGGCGTCCAAGAAAGTCCAGCAAGCAACAGGATCGTCTCCTAAAGAGGATTCAGCTGTGGGATCGGAGTGCCACCAGTGCAGAGCTTGCTCAGGAATGGCAGCAGGCAGGTGTGAGCGCATCTGCACGCACAGTGAGGCGAAGACTTTTGGAAGATGGCCTGGTGTCAAGAAGGGCAGCAAAGAAGCCACTTCTCTCCAAAAAAAACATCAGGGACAGATTGATCTTCTGCAGAAAGTATGGTGAATGGACTGCTGAGGACTGGGGCAAAGTCATATTCTCCGATGAAGCCTCTTTCCGATTGTTTGGGGCATCTGGAAAAAGGCTTGTCCAGAGAAGAAAAGGTGAGCGCTACCATCAGTCCTGTGTCATGCCAACAGTAAAGCATCCTGAGACCATTCATGTGTGGGGTTGCTTCTCATCCAAGGGAGTGGGCTCACTCACAATTTTGCCCAAAAACACAGCCATGAATAAAGAATGGTACCAAAACACCCTCCAACAGCAACTTCTTCCAACAATCCAACAACAGTTTGGTGAAGAACAATGCATTTTCCAGCACGATGGAGCACCGTGCCATAATGCAAAAGTGATAACTAAGTGGCTCGGGGACCAAAACGTTGACATTTTGGGTCCATGGCCTGGAAACTCCCCAGATCTTAATCCCATTGAGAACTTGTGGTCAATCCTCAAGAGGCGGGTGGACAAACAAAAACCCACTAATTCTGACAAACTCCAAGAAGTGATTATGAAAGAATAGGTTGCTATCAGTCAGGAATTGGCCCAGAAGTTGATTGAGAGCATGCCCAGTCGAATTGCAGAGGTCCTGAAAAAGAAGGGTCAAGACTGCAAATACTTACTCTTTGCATAAATGTCATGTAATTGTCGATAAAAGCCTTTGAAACGTATGAAGTGTGTGCAATTATATTTCACTATATCACAGAAACAACTGAAACAAAGATCTAAAAGCAGTTTAGCAGCAAACTTTGTGAAAACTAATATTTGTGTCATTCTCAAAACTTTTGGCCACGACTGTACATGCTGTGCATGTAACCAAATAAATCATAATGATGTATGCATGCAATATAATCTTTCTTTTGATACTTTTGCAATACATTGTACCATTAATAGTTTTAGCATGTAGATTTCCCAAAAAGATTCAAATCTAAAAAAGTGATTTTCTGTGGCTCCAATGTATAGTCAAATTTGAGAACATGAGAGTTATTGTTAAAGTGTACAGTGGCTCAGTGATTAGCACTGTTGCTTTGCAGCGCTGGAGTACTGAGTTAGAATCTGACCAAGGACAACATCTGCATGGAGTTTGTATGTTTTCCTCGTGTTTGCGTGGGTTTCCTCCAGGTACTCTGGTTTCCACCCACACTCCAAACACACATATTATATACTAATAAGGACCTTAGATTGTGAGCCCCACTGGGGACAATGTGAGGCTAATGTCTGTAAAGCTATGTCAGCACTATATAAGTAAGACTAATAAATAAAATACTCAATCACATATAGAACGGTCTTCCTACCCAACCCCCATAAGTCAAGTGGTCATCAATATAAATGACTGTACTAGATGAAGGAAACAGCAAAGAGTTTCTTCTAGAAAATAATATCTCTAATTATTTCTATCCTGTGAGCCAATCAGTGCAAGCTCTCTCCTCCACTTCCTCTCAGGGTCATGTGATCATCCTTCTTCATCCTTCCTCATGGTTTTTCCTTCTGACTTGTGCAGTAAAATGTGCTGCACATTGTTTTATTGATTCACGGACAATATAGGTAATAAGGGTATCACGTCTCTGGGATAGAAAAAATCACGGATAGATGAATGGAGGCGCTAAAACTAAAACGTTTATTGGTATGCACTAAAAAAGGAGAGAAGGGAATTCATGAATCCTTTAAAAATTCCCATTTGTGGTGAACACACAGAAACCGCACTCAGAGGACTTTAATACATGAGTACTTGAGTGTATAAGGTGAAATATGTGTGCCTAGTACATCACCACCCTCCTGTTGGTACCACAGGGGGGATATATATTTTAGGCTATTAACGTTTCCAAACACTGAGCCTGGAGTGTATCATAAACTTAAAACACTCCACAAGTGAGTGAAATGATAGACAGCCAAATGCCACACTTTGCTGAAACCAAAGCCAATTACAGCCCTTTAGATACAGGGGAGGAGAGGCAAACAACTGTGTGTTAATACAAACACACACCTATGGTTTCAGTGCAAAGAGAGACACAAGCCTATTAGTCTAGATCCACAGGGGTATCCACTAGGGAATTCGTACAGACCCCCTATATGGAAATTGCAGAGGAGTCCCAAATTCATCTGTATGGTATCTGGTTTATATGACAGATGAAGGGAATACTCCGCTGTACTAATAGGAATGACAACTACTTCATTATCTCTGCTTCTACTGACTACAGCAGCACGTCCTGGCCCAACGCGTTTCCTCTAACCAATATTCATCAGGAGCTATATTGGATGCTTGAAAATATAGAGAGCATCGGCTGTCCCACCAGCGTGGTGACAGCTTCTGCGCTAGTTCGGCCGAACATGCTTCTTTTTATAGAAGAGGCCTCTCCCACCATATGATGCGGGGATCTCATGCGGATGAACAGCGGGTAAGGGGACGGCACACACTGCCTGTCAGCTCCCGGCACCACAATCGTACGCATACAATAAGGGATGCCCACTGTCAGGTATGTGAAAAAGTAATAGAGGTAGAACAATGACAGGGATAACTCCGATATAGGATGGGATGACTAGATGCATAATGACAGGGAAAGGCAGGCTGTCGACAACCAACCTCCCTTTGGAACATCCAAATTAACAGAAAGAGGGAAATTAAAAAAGGAGGAAAGGGGGGAACCCACGTGATGTCATACATAACACATGAAGAACATTCCGATCGGAGTATCGGATATCACCCATAACATGTGTAAATATACATATGTGTCATCGGAGTATTATATATCACTCATAACACGTGTAAATATACATATGTGTCATACAAGCAATATTTTCTATTACCTGTGTGGGATGCAACTATTCAAATGGATACTAGCCATGACCATTCAATAAAGCTGCCATATGAGATGTGATCATTGAGTCCAAGGTGCCCAGTTTAAAGGTCCATTGGGCCTCCTTTTGTAACACTCGTTGATCCAAATTGCCCCCACGTGGGGAGGGTCGTACCACCTCAATCCCCTGAAAACCTATTGCCTGTATGTCACCTAGATGCTGAGTATTAACATGACGGGCAACCAGGGTGTCAACATTTAAAGGAATGTCATTAAAGTGTTCTCCTATACGGCGTCGGAACTCGCAAATAGTCTTCTCCACGTATTGAATGCAGCAAGTACAAGTAATCAGATAGATCAGTCCTGAAGATCTGCAATTGATGAAGGTACGGATGGTATATGATTTTGTCATAACCATACTGCAGAATGTGGATCCAGACTTTATGGAGTTGCATGCTATGCACCCGCTACAGCAAAATGTCCCTTTTAAGGGATTAACCAGCCAAGACAATGGAGTCGATTCCTGGAAAAAACGGTGGCAAAGGCGAACCTTCAAATTGCGACCCCTTCGATACGTGACAGCAGGAGTGGGGCTAACAAGATGACCAACGTCGGGATCCATCTGTAGAATCCCTCAATGCCTCCGAAGGATATCCTGAATGGGACCATTTGCCCCATCAAAATTGGCAATTAGCCGTACCAGTCCCAGACCATCCCCCCTCTCGCGGGGATTAAGGAGTGATTGACGGACACAGGAAAGGGAATGCTGTTAAGCAGTAGAGAGGACCCTACGAGGGTACCCACTATTCACAAATCTATTGGTCAGAACACCAGCCTTAATCTAAAAGTCCGAAAAGTATGAGCAGTTCTGACGTACCCAAAGGATTTGTCCCTTCGTGATTCCCTTTTTCAATGGGCACGGGTGGCAACTCTCCCAGTGGAGCAATGTAGTGTATTTGTCACCGTATTTTTACGATACAAACTTGTGTGTATCTTGCCATCCTCTGCTTTCAAAATGGTTAGGTCAAGAAATGTGATCTTTGTGGGATTGATTTCAGAGGTGAAAAAAAGGCCATATTCAAGGTTTTCACTAAATCATTGAACTCCTGTACCGTGCCATCCCAAAAGATCAACTCATCATCGATGTATCTTACCCACATCGTGATGTGACTTGACCAGACATTCATCTAATCTCCAAATACTGTCTCCCTTTCCCACCAGCCAAGGTATAAGTTTGCAAAGGACGGTGCGCAGGGACTGCCCATGGCCACGCCCCTGAGCTGGTGGTAATAGCAACGATTAAACAGGAAGACATTGTGATGTAAGATGAAGTCTAAAACAGTGATGACAAATTAATTATGCCTGCTATACTCACTGCCATGTTCCTGTAAAAAAAATACCGTACAGCCTTGCATCCCTCTCGGTGAGGTATGGAGCTATACAAGGTCTCCACGTAGAGACTCGCAAGGAGGGTATTAGCACCAACGTGGAGCCCATTCATTTTATTGACAAATTGGTGCTAATTAGAGATGTCGCAAACATAAAATTTTCAGTTCGCAAACGGAGAACGTGAATTTTCGCAAATGTTTGCGAACGGGCGAACCAGGCGAACCGCCATAGACTTCAATAGGTAGGCGAATTTTAAAACCCACAGGGACTCTTTCTGGCCACAATACTGATGGAAAAGTTGTTTCAAGGGGACTAACACCTGGACTGTGGCATGCCGGTGGGGGATCCATGGCAAAACTCCTATGGAAAATTACGTAGTTGACGCAGAGTCAGGTTTTAATCCATAAAGGGCATAAATCACCTAACATTCCCAAATTGTTTGGAATAACAGGCTTTAAAACATCAGGTATGATGTTGTATCGATCAGGTAGTGTAAGGGATACGCACGCTTCACAGTGCAAACTCCCCGTTTAACGCACCGCAAACAACTGCAAACAGTCCATTTGCACAACTGCAAACTCCCCATTTGCACAAGGTTGGATACCAAGCTAGCCATGTCCCGTTCCTTGTCCTCACTGACGTCATTGAAGGTCTCTTCCTCCACCCAGCCATGTACAACACCAAGGGTCCCCGAAAGGTGACAACAAGCCCCCTGGGACGCCTGCTGTGGTTGGTCTTCCACCTCCTCAAAGCCACCTTCCTCCTCCGACTCCTCTTCTTCAGACTCCCTTCTCTGCGTTGCCGCAGGTCCAGCAATCGCCAACGACAAGGCTGCTTCTGGTGGTGATGGTGACCACAACTCTTCCTCTTCATGCTCATCTACGGCCTGATCCAGCACTCTTCGCAGGGCACGCTCCAGAAAAAACGCATATAGGATGAGGTCGATGATGTTGCCTTGGGTTTGACTGACCAGGTTTGTTACCTCTGCAAAAGGACGCATGAGCCTACAGCCATTGTGCATGAGCGTTCAGTAACGCGGCCAAAAAATACCCAGCTCCGCAGAGGCTATTTTCTTTTTTTTTTATTAAAAAAAAATCTGTTCTTAACAGTTTAATCTCTGTTTTGTCCCCTATCAGGGGCCGGTGTATGGAATAGATTTTAGGAACCGGGAGATGGAAAAAGATGCTTGGTCGGTCCTCTTACTTCCAATTTGGGGCACTGCGCGTACGCCTTGCAATGTACTGTGACACAAGATATGAGTGGTGTGTTTAAGTAGTACTATTCCTATCAGTTTAATCCCTGTTACGTCCCCTATCAGGGGACATGTATGGAATAGATTTGAGGAACCTAGAGATGGAAAAAAATGCTTGGTCGGTCCTCCTACTTCCAATTTGGGGCACGGCGCACAATGTACTGTGCCACCAGATATGAGTGGTGTGTTAAGTAGTACTATTCCTATCAGTTTAATCCCTGTTATGTCCCCTATTATTATTATTATTATTATTATTATTATAATTAGGTGTGTTAAGTAGTACTATTCCTATCAGTTTAATCCCTGTTACGTCCACTAGTAGTATTATTATTATAAGGTGTGCTAAGTAGTACTATTCCTATCAGTTTAATCCCTGTTACGTCCCCTATCAGCGGACGTGTATGGAATAGATTTTAGGAACCGGGAGATGGAAAAAGATGTTTGGTCGGTCCTCTTACTTCCAATTTTGGGCACTGCGCCGTGCAGTGTACTGTGCCACCAAATAGGAGTGGTGTGTTAAGTAGTGCTATACCTATCAGTTTAATCCCTTTTACGTCCCCTATGAGGGGACGTGTATGGAATAGATTTTAGACAACCGCAAAGAGTTGTCAATAGTTGACACACTCATGACATAAAATGTATTCCTCTATGCGTCAATCTTGGTGTAGTGATGACTGTGCTTGTGCGCACGTTTGGGAGATTGCAGGCGATGGGGGTTTTTCAAAGCCTATGGTCATGCTGAGGTAGTTCAGTGACAGTTAAGTGACCCAGAAAGCAATGATTCTGCAGTGTGGGCCTATTGTTGGCCTAGTAGGCTTTAATGATCACCTTAGATGATCACAAAGAAAATTAATGTTTTTTCTATGCAAAATTATCCAGCCGATCACTTTTGGTCTGTTCACAATGAAGCAACGACCTTATCATCTGGGGTGTGCCAACATTTCCATTGCCAACACACTCATAGAGGTGGTCGCTTCATTGTGATACGCAAGCCCCTTCACCAAAACAAGGTAACGATCACGAAGGGGAATTGACACATGTATGTGCCTTTTTTTTTGTTTGGTTTTTGCAGCCACAGTGCAGCACCAGAGGCCAGAAAAATTAGGCATGTACACATGCCTGAAAAATTAGGTATTGTAGCAGCCGCCGTTTCCCAGGCATAAAGTGCCCTAAAACATTGCGGCTTGAACCCTAGTTGGTGGCGGATAAGTCACGCAAGTCATCCGGCATTCAGAGATAAAATACAGCAGCGTGTGGACCATTTTTAGCCCAAGGCAGCTCATCTCATCAGGCCTTTTTTAGTCGAATGTATCGCCCACTGTCAGTCCCTTCGGGATCCATGCCTCATTCATCCTAATAAAGGTGAGGTAATCTAGACTTTTTTGACCTAGGCGACTTCTCTTCTCATTGACAATACCTCCTGCTGCACTGAAGGTCCTTTCTGACAGGACACTTGAAGCGGGGCAGGCCAGAAGTTCTATCGCAAATTGGGATAGCTCAGGCCACATGTCAAGCCTGCACACCCAGTAGTCAAGGGGTTCATCGCTCCTCAGAGTGTCGATATCTGCAGTTAGGGCGAGGTAGTCTGCTACCTGTCAGTCGAGCCGTTCTCTGAGGGTGGACCCCGAAGAGCTGTGGCGATGCGTAGGACTTAAAAATCTCCACATGTCCTCCATCAACAACACGTTTGTAAAGTGTCCTGTTCTTGCCGGCGTGGTCGTGGTAGGAGGAGGATTACTTTCACCTCTTCCCCTGTTAGATTCCCGTTGTGCTGTGACATCACCCTTATACGATGTGTAAAGCATACTTTTTAATTTATTTTGGAACTGCTGCATCCTTTCCGACTTGCGGTAATTCGGTAACATTTCAGGCACTTTCTGTTTATACTGGGGGTCTAGTAGCATGGCCACCCAGTACAGGTCGTTCTCCTTCAGCCTTTTTATACGAGGGTCCCTCAACAGGCACGACAGCATGAAAGACCCTATTTGCACAAGGTTGGATGCCGAGCTACTCATGTCCCGTTCCTCATCCTCAGTGATCTCACTGAAGGTATGTTCTTCCCCCCTGCCACGTACAACACCACGGGTACCAGATAGGTGACAACGAGCACCCTGGGATGCTTGCTGTGGTTGGTCTTCCTCCTCCTCCTCCTCCTCAAAGCCACATTCCTCCTCTGACTACTCTTCCTCACACTCCTGTTCCAGCATTGCCGCAAGTCCAGCAAGCGATGCTGATAAGGCTGTTTCTGGTGGTAATGGTGACCACAACTCTTCATCTTCACGCTCATCTTTGGCCTGAACCAGCACTCTTCCCAGGGCACGTTCCAGGAAGAAAACAAATGAGATGATGTCGCTGATCGTGCCTTCGGTGCGACTGACTAGGTTTGTCACCTTCTCAAAAGGACGCATGAGCCTACAGGCATTGCGCATGAACGTCCAGTAACGTGGCAAAAAAATTCCCAGCTCCGCAGAGGCTGTCCTAGCACCCCGGTCATACAAATACTCGTTGACGGCTTTTTCTTGCTGGAGCAGGCGGTCAAACATTAGGAGTGTTGAATTCCAACGTGTCGGGCTGTCGCAAATCAAGCGCCTCACTGGCATGTTGTTTCGCCGCTGAATATCTGAAAAGTGCGCCATGGCCGTGTAGGAATGCCTGAAATGGTCACACACCTTCCTGGCCTGCTTGAGGACATTCTGTAAGCCTGGGTACTTATGCACAAAGCGTTGTACGATCAGATTACACACATGTGCCATACACGGCACATGTGTCAACTTGCCCAAATTCAATGCCGCCAACAAATTGCTTTCGTTGTCACACATTACTTTGCCGATCTCCAGTTGGTGCGGAGTCAGCCACTGATCCACCTGTGCATTCAGGGCGGACAGGAGTGCTGGTCCGGTGTGACTCTCTGCTTTCAGGCAAATCAACCCCAAGACGGCGTGACACTGTCATATCCGGGATGTGGAATAGTCCCTGGGGAGCTGGGGGGTGACGTTGATGTGGAGCAAGACGCAGCAGCAGAAGAGGACTCAGCCGAGGAGGTTATGGAAGAGGATGGAGTAGGTGGAGTAGAGAAGGTGGCAGCAGGCCTGCCTGCAAATCGTGGCGGTGTCACCAACTCCTCTGCAGAGCCACGCATTCCATGCTTGGCAGCCGTCAGCAGGTTTACCCAATGCGCAGTGTAGGTGATATACCTGCCCTGACCATGCTTTGCACACCAGGAATCAGTGGTCAGATGGACCCTTGCCACAACACTGTGTGCCAGACATGTCATTACTTCCTTTTGCACAATCGAGTACAGGTTGGGAATTGCCTTTTGTGCAAAGAAATTTTGGCCGGGTACCTTCCACTGAGGTGTCCCAATACCTACAATTTTTTGAAGGCCTCAGACTCCACCAGCTTGTATGGTAAAAGCTGGCGGGCTAAGAGTTCAGACAAGCCAGCTGTCAGACGCCGGGCAAGGGGGTGACTTTGTGACATTGGCCTCTTACGCTCAAACATGTCCTTGACAGGTACCTGACTGTGGGCTGATGAGCAGGAACTGCTCAAGGCGAGAGACGGAGTGGCGGATGGTTGAGAGGGGGCAAGGAGGACAGCAGTGGTTGTCGTGGCTGAAGATGCTGGACCAGGAGGAGGATGGGGGCTTTGAGTTTGTGTGCTGCTGGTACTCATGTGTTGATCCCATAGGCGTTTGTGATGTGCGATCATGTGCCTTCGCAAAACAGTTGTACCTAGGTGGGTGTTGGACTTCCCACGACTCAGTTTCTTTTGGCACCGGTTGCAAATGGCATCGCTGTTGTCAGAGGCAGACACACAAAAAAATGCCACACTGCTGAGCTCTGCAATGACGGCATTTTGGTGGTGGCAACAGCATGCGTTGATTGGCATGCTGTCTGGCTGACCCCGGGTGCCGATGCATGCTGTCTGACTGTGCCACTAGCTCCTTGCGACGACTTCCCCCTGCTTCCAACTCGTCTCCTCCTCCTCTCTGTCTCCCCATCAGAACTTTCCACCTGTTCTTCCTCTCTTTGAGCGGGCACCCACGTGACATCCACGGACACATCGTCATCATCAACCGCTTCACTTGTATCTGACAACTCAGCAAAGGAAGCAGCAGCGGGTACAACATCATCATCATCATCACACCGTACGTCCATGTGTGTAATGCTGCCTGACTGAGACTTATCACTGTTATCTACATCCTCTGGCAATAATGGTTGTGCATCACTCATTTCTTCCAACTGATGTGTAAATAACTCCTCTAACAGATCAAGTGAAGCGGCTGTGGTGCTAGTGTTGGTGGTGGCGGCAGGCGGGCGAGTGGTAACTTGAGAAGTGCCCGAAGCTGAGCTGGAGAAGGATGGTGCGTCAAGGTTCCGAGCGGAAGCTGTAGAAGATTGGGTGTACAGTGTTAGCCAGTCAACTATGTCCTCAGAACTTTTCGAGTTCAGGGTACGTGGCCTCTGAACACTGGGCATTATTCTAGGGCCAAAGGGAATCACAGCACCATGACCACGATGGCCCCTGCGGGGTGGCCTGCCTCTGCCTGTCATTTTTTTTTGATTAGTTAAGTTGTACTATGCGTGCAAGCTACTGTGACACCAGATATGAGTTGCGCTGGTGACATTATGCACTTGCAGCTGGGCCTTAAACACACAAACACGTGCAGGCAACTGACTGCTATTTATTCACAGTCAAAATTGTTGTTGCTTTTTTAAATGTAATCTACTGTGACACCAGATATGAGTTGCGCTGGTGACACTATGCACTTGCAGCTAGGCCTTAAACACACAAACACGTGCAGGCAACTGACTGCTATTTATTCACAGTCAAAATTAATTAATTTTTTAAAAATGTAATCTACTGTGACACTAGATATGAGTTGCGCTGGTGACACTATACACTTGCAGCTAGGCCTTAAACACACAAACACGTGCAGGCAACTGACTGTTATTTATTCACAGTCAAAAATGTTGTTTTTCTTTAAATGTAATCTACTGTGACAACAGATATGAGTAGCGCTGGTGACACTATGCACTTGCAGCTGGGCCTTAAACACACAAACACGTGTGTGCAACTGACTGCTATTTATTAACAGTCAAAATTGTTGTTTTTCTTTAAATGTAATCTACTGTGACACCAGATATGAGTTGCGCTGGTGACACTATGCACTTGCAGCTGGGCCTTAAACACACAAAAACGTGCAGGCAACTGACTGCTATTTATTTACAGTCAAAATTGTTGTTTTTTTATTAATGTAATCTACTGTGACACCAGATATGAGTTGCGCTGTTGACACTATGCACTTGCAGCAGGGCACGAAACACACATGCGTGCAGGCAACTTACTGCTATTTATTCACAGTCAAAATTGTTGTTTTTCTTTAAATGTAATCTACTGTGACACCAGATATGAGTTGCGCTGGTGACACTATGCATTTGCAGGGCATGAAACACATGCGCGTGCCGGCAACTGACTGCTATTATATTACAGTCAAAAAAGTTTTTTTTTTTTTAAATGCAAGCTACTGTGACACCAGATATGAGTTGTGGTACTTGGCAAGTGGGCACAGTATACGCTGTGAGCCTGACACACACGCTGGCAGGAAACTGCAATTAAATTACACAGGAAAAAAAAAAGCAGACTGATGTTCTAGCCCTAAAAATGGCTTTTTGGGGTGCTGTCCTTACAGCAGAGATCAGATGAGTCTTTCAGGACTGTAGTGGACACTAAATACACTAGCCTAGCTATCGATTTCCCTATTAAATCAGCAGCAGCTACACTGTCCCTCCTCTCACTAAGAATGAAGCTTCCGAATGAATCTAAAATGGATGCTGTCCAGGAGGTGTGGTTGGTCTGGGAGGGAGGGTATGATGCTGATTGTCTGGAATGTGTATGATGACTGTGAGGTACAGGGTCAAAGTTTACTCAATGATGACGAATAGGGGGCGGACGGAACATCGCATATGTTCGCCCGCCTCGGCGAACGCGAACAAGCTA
This sequence comes from Bufo bufo, assembly GCF_905171765.1. Lineage (NCBI taxonomy): Eukaryota > Metazoa > Chordata > Amphibia > Anura > Bufonidae > Bufo > Bufo bufo. The sequence continues at coordinate 166,125,161 of NC_053391.1, read as the reverse complement.
TGTTCGCCGGCGAATAGTTCGGGACATCTCTAGTGCTAATACCCTCCTTGCGAGTTTGTATCGTACGGTGACAAATACATTGCTCCACTGGGAGAGTTGCCACCCGTACCCATTGAAAAAGGGAATCCCAAAGGGACAATTCCTTCGGATACGTCGGAACTGCTCATCCTTTTTGGACTTTCAAATTAAGGCTGGTGATCTGACCAATAGATTTATGAATAGTGGGTACCCTCGTAGGATCCTCTCTACTGCTTACCAGCATTCCCTTTCCTGTGTCCGTGAATCACAGGTACGGCTAATTGCCACTTTTTATGGGGCAAATGGTCCCATTCGGGATATCCTTCGGAGGCATTGTAGGATTCTACAGATGGATCCTGACGTTGGTCATCTTGTTAGCCCCACTCTTACGTATTGAAGGAGTCGCAATTTGAAGGATCGCCTTTCCCACCGTTTTTTCCAGGAATCAACTCCATCCACTTGGCTGGTTAATCCCTTAAAAGGGACATTTTGCTGTAGCGGGTGCATAGCATGCGACTCCATAAAGTCTGGATCCACATTCTGCAGTACAGTTATGACAAAATCATATACCATCCGTACCTTCATCAATTGCAGATCTTCAGGACTGATCTATCTGATTACTTGTACTTGTGGCATTCAATACGTCGGAAAGACAATATAGGAGAGCACCTTAATGACATTCGTAAAAATGCTGACACCCTGGTTGCCCGTCAGGTTAATACTCAGCATCTAGGTGACATACAGGCAATATGTTTTCAGGGGATTGAGGTGGTACGACCCTCCCCTCGTGGGGGCAATTTGGATCAACGAGTGTTACAAAAGGAGGCCCATTGGACCATTAAACTAGGCACCTTGCGGCCCCATGGACTCAATGATCACATCTCATATGGCAGCTTTATTAAATGATCATGGCTAGTATCCATTTGAATAGTCACATCCCACACATGTAATAGAACATATCGCTTATATGACACATATGTATATTTGCAAGTGTTATGGGTGATATCCAATACTCCGATCGGAATGTACTTCATATGTTATGTATGACATCATGCGCGTTCCACCCTTTGCTCCTTTTTTAAATTCCCTCTTTCTGTAAATTTGGATGTTCCAAAGGGAGGTTGGTTGTCATTTTGCATCCAGTCATTCCGTCCTATATCGGAGTTATCCCTGTCATTGTTCTACCTCTATTACTTTTTCACATACCTGACAGTGGGCATCCCTCATTGTATGCGCACGATTGTGGTGCCGGGAGCTGACAGGCGGTGTGTGCCACCCCCTGGCCTGCTGTTCGTCTTCCTGGGATCCCCGCGTCTTATGGTGGGAGGGCCCTCTTCCTTAAAAAGAAGAGCGTTCGGCCGCCGCTCCATGGCCGAACTAGCGCGAAGCTGTCACCACGCTGGTGAGACTGCCGATGCTCTCTATATTTTCAAGCAGCCAATATAGCTTCTGATGAATCTTGGTTAGAGGAAATGCGTTGGGCCAGGACGCGCTGCTGTAGTCAGTAGAAGCAGAGATAATGAAGTAGTTGTCATCCCTATTAGTACAGCGGAGTATTCCCTTCATCTGTCATATTAACCAGATATCATACAGATGAATTAGCGTCTCCTCCGCAATTTCCATATATGGGGTCTGTACGAATTCTCTAGTGGATACCCCTGTGGATCTAGACTAATAAGCTTGTGTCTCTCTTTGCACCAAAACCATAGGTGTGTGTTTGTATTGACACACAGTTGTTTGCCTCTCCTCCCCTGTATCTAAGGGGCTGTAATTGGGTTTGGTTTCAGCAAAGTGTATTATTTTACTCACTGGACCGGTATGTGGAGTGTTTTAAGTTTATGATACACTCCAGGCTCAGTGTTTGGAAACGTTAATAGCCTAAAATATATATTCCCCCTGTGGTACCAACAGGAGGGTGGTGATGTAATAGGCACACATAGTTTACCTGATACACTCAAGACCTATGTATTAAAGTCCTCTGAGTGCGGTTTCTGTGTGTTCACCACAAATGGGAATTTTTAAAGGATTCATGAATTCCCTTCTCTCCTTTTTTAGTGCATACCAATAAACATTGTTTTATTGGATTCATCATAAGCAAACCTGAAAATCTTTGGTTTTTAATATTTTACTATATTGTATTATGCAGTAACATTTCACAATAAAACAGTACAAAATAATTAGGTATATTTTCTTTTTGCTTTTTATTATCTTATCAATTTTTTTAGGTATTATTTGTTTTATTGCTTCCAAGGATATGTGATAATGTTTCTTGTGGGGGCATTGACTAGACTTATTATGGACCTCCTCTACATAGTGCTTCAAATTAATGCCACTAGTAAATATGGAGTGATCTTGTAAGAGCTTCCTTTGTGCACCATGGAAACTCGTAAATTATAATAACTTAGTAGGTTTACATGCAGTCCTATGGAAAATCACAAATAACACTGTTAAACTTATTTATGTCACATTTGTATTTTACAGTTTATTAAAAAATGCAAAGTTTATGTTACTTTTCAAGATAAAATAAAACTGCAATGTGTGTCTTAGTAATTACCATAGTAATTTTCATGTCTTGCTATTTGATATGTTGCTACATGTAGAATCATAGCCCTGCAAAGAAAGGTAATAATTCTTTCAGTATACACCTGCATATTCGGAGCTTGCACCTGGGTAGACTTACTATAAACAGCATGTGCTACATTTCACTATTGATATTCATTTTAAAATGAATATATATTCTTCAAGCTGATGTTAGATTTGTCAGGTGATATTTAAGTACGGTTTTAATTTTACAGGAAATTATACCTCTAAATATGTAGTCTGAATTAAATGCGCATTAAACCAGCATTAATGAACATGCATCAACTAGTACTAGAAGGACATTTCATACTGGTTAACAGTAAACTACATACATTAGTGGGATAGAAAACTAATTATTATAGCAGGTTGAAAAAGGTAGCTCCATTTTTTATTATTTCTAAGGTCACATTTTTGTTAAAAAAATTGTTAAACAACAGTAACTAAATTCACCAAATGAATGGCAAGCACACGGGCAAGTAAAAAAAAAAAAAGAAATGTGGAAAAAATTAAGTGGTCTACTCTGGACAAATATAATTCTTATTTGAGAACGTGGCAAAAATGGACCGTTTTTATAAGCACAAATAAGATGGTTAAATATCTAGAATAGGTATATGCCTTTTCCTTCTTCTCTATAATTCTGTATGACTTAGATATCGTCATGACGTGACAATGTTACCCCCTGTTTTGTTTTTATCTTTATTTTCTCCCCTTTACTTTGCATTCTCCCCTTTTATTTTGCATTTAAGCACCTTTTCTAGGTTGGATTGGATGGTGGACCCCTACCTGATTTTTGATATATGAATATTAATTCATAAGACGGAGGGATCCATTTAATTATATAATAACAGTTTGTTATCCTACATAAAATAGGATGATTAAGAGATCTCTCATATTAACGTTTTACCTATATGGATGAGCGTGTAGTTCACCCTTGAAGAAGCGAATAAATAAAGATAAAAATCACATATATGCAGAGAGGGGAACTCCATGCTCTAATGTTACCAAATTATAAATGCTCTCTTAATGAGAGTATGGCTAGAGAAATACAACATTTTTTGAGAAACATTTTGTGGGTTCCACTTTTCATATTTTCCGATTTATTGGTATTCTTAATAACAAAATTATAAAACTTTGCATATTTTAGCTTATTAATGTGATTATTTCTGATGGATGAAATATGCAAGGACTATATTGTATGCATTTATCCATGAAAACCTAATAAAGCAAAAATTTACAAGAAATGTGCAAAATGTTGAATAATAGGTAAATGCCCCATTTAAGTTTTTTTATTTTATATGAATGACCTATTCTCAGGATAGGCAATCAATATCAGCTGTTTAAGGAGGCCGTAGCACTCCAGTAAGCAACCCAGTCTTCTTGCAGCTTACTTAGCACTGTGGCATTCGTTAGATAGCTGCTGTGCTTAGTAGGGATGAGCAAAGTGAGCTTCAGATCCAATATTCAAAGTCACTTTGCTCCAAACTAGTGTTGATTGAGCACCAAAGTGCTCGGGTGCTCTGGGGCTCAAGTAGAACACTTTGCGATGCTCGGGTGCTCTACAGAGTACCCGAGCACAATGGAAGTCAATGGGAGAAACCGAGTATTAAGCCAGGCACCCCCTGCTCTGAAGAGGGGAGGGTGCCTGGTTTATAGGAAAAGGTCAGAAATTGATAGAAACACCATGGAAATGAACAGCATGGGGAGGATGTCTGGATACATCTTGGACTCCCAGGTCGCTGCTGGGAACAATGTTGTCAGAGTAGTACGCCACTTTTACAGACTGACAATAATGCGTGCAAAACCAAAGATAAAATCGATTTTAGATAAAAAATTGTTAGGAAACATTCTTTACTATCTATTTACTTGTAAATAAAGTGCAAGTGCTGCCAAAAATTACAAGGAAGAGGCACTCCGATACAATCTGTATATCACATAAAGGAAGGCCTCATTCACATTGTGGTACAATTGTTCAGGTAGTGGGACACCTACACTCATAAAGCCTATGCAATAAGTGAAAGGGCTGCCGAAAATTACAAGGAACCGGCACTCCAATACACCTTTTGTTACACATAAAGGAGGGCATCATACAAAGCCTTCAAAACTTATGATTGATGGCCTGCTGGTGACCCTCAAAAACATTTGGAGCAAGCGCTTGCTGATCTGACCATCTAAAACATTATGGGCGAGGGCTTGCTGCTGCTTTAGTGACTCTAGATAACCTGGGGCCTATCACACGTCCCGTGACAGTGACAATCTATTTGAATGTCTGCCCTATGAACTTTTAAGGTTATTTTCAGCGCCAACCACGGTGACCACGGGTAAGGGGGAATCAGTGCTCGAGGGAGCCTGGGAAACGGCTACAGCTACCACATCCAAGCAAGGCAGCATACGCGCAAATTACCTATAAGGTATAATTAGGTGAGGGCCTGTAGGTGAGCTGACCCTGTAAAATATTTTAGGTGCGGGCCTACAGGTGAGCTGACCCCGTAAAAGATTTTAGGTGAGGGCCTGATGGTGAGCTGACTCTGTAAAAAATTATATGCAAGGGCCTGCTGGTGAGCTGACCCTCTAAAAGGTTGTAGGTGAGGGCCTGCAGGTGAGCTGACCCTCTCAAACATTATATGCGAGGGCCTTCAGGTGAGCTGACCATGTAAAAGATTGTAGGTGAAGCCCTACAGGTGAGATAACCCTCTAAAAAAATTATATGCGAGGGTTTGCTGGTGAGCTGACCCTGTCAAACATTATAAGCAAGGGTTTGCTCGTGAGCTGACCCTGTATAAGATTTACGGTGTGGGCCTGCTGGTGATCTGACCCTGTATAATATTGTAGGTGAGGGCCTGCTGGTGAGCTTACCCTCAAAAAGGTTGTAAGTGAGGGCCTGCAGGTGATCTGACCCTCTAAAAAATTATATGCGAGGGCCTTCAGGTGAGCTGACCCTGTAAAAGATTGTAGGTGAATGCCTGCTGGTAAGCTTACACTGTAAAAAATTATATGCAACGGCATGCTGGTGAACTGACCCTGTAAAACATTATATGTAAGGGGCCTGCTGGTGAGCTGACCCTGTAAAAGATTTTAGGTGTGGGCCTGCAGGTGAGCTGACCATATAAAAGATTTTAGGTGCGGGCCTGTGGGTGAGCTGACCCTCTAAAAAATTATATGAGAGGGCCTGCTGGTGAGCTGACCCAGTAAAACATTATATGCGAGGGCCTGCTGGTGAGCTGACCCTGTAAAACATTAAATGCGAGGGGGTGCTGGTGAACTGACTCTGTAAAAGATTTTAGGTGCAGGCCTGCAGGTGAACTGACCCTGTAAAACATTATATGCGAGGGCCTGCTGGTGAGTTGACCCTCTAAAACATTATATGCAAATGGGATATATGCGAGGACATTATATATGACAAATAAGCATGTTGATATGATGGAAAAGGAGGAGGAGGATGAGAAAATGAAGATTCAACCATATACCCTTGTTTGTGGTGGAAGGGGTGCATGGGAATACAGTGTATTCAGTACATTATAACCAACACATTTAAAGTGCCTTTATGTTTATCAGCTTTCCTCTGGTGGAGTCGAGAAGTCATGGTCAATCCAGGCCTTGTTCTTTTTTATAAGAGTCAACCTGTCAGCATTTTCAGTTGACAGGCGGATACACTTATCTGTTATAATGCAACCAGCAGCACTAAATACCCGCTCAGATACAGGTTAAAATGATCGCACAGAGCATGCGTGCGGACGTACGCTGGTGACGTGCGCACACCCCATCACCGGCATTTGCGCTTCCAGCCCGATGTGGTGCGATCCCGCTCTGAGTTAGCTTGGATGCTGGTGCGACCATCGTCCCAGGCCGCCTTGCTCTGCGCCTTGAAACCGCTTTAGCTCTAGCTATTGTGATGGGGCTGCTCTGGACATCGCCCTGAAGCCGGTTGTTACTGACTGGTGCCTCGTTGGTTGCTGCCTGGCCGTTTTTGCCCGCCTCTCTGCTCATCCTTCTGCTGTCCGACTCACTACTATGGTGGACCTACAAAAATATAAAGACAGATTGACAGAAGTGGAGAAAAGAACAGCAGGAGTGGAGGACTTAGTGCAGGGAGCATCCAAAGAAAAAAAATCCTTAACCCCTTAAGGACTCAGCCCTATTTCACCTTAAGGACTTGGCCATTTTTTGCAAATCTGACCAGTGTCACTTTAAGTGCTGATAACTTTAAAACGCTTTGACTTATCCAGGCCGTTCTGAGATTGTTTTTTCGTCACATATTGTACTTCATGACACTGCTAAAATTGGGTCAAAAAAGTTAATTTTTTTGCATAAAAAAATACCATATTTACCAAAAATTTTGAAAAATTTGCAAATTTCAAAGTTTCAGTTTCTCTACTTCTGTAATACATAGTAATACCCCCAAAAATTTTGATGACTTTACATTCCCCATATGTCTACTTCATGTTTGTAGCATTTTGGGATTGATATTTTATTTTTTGGGGATGTTATAAGGCTTAGAAGTTTAGAAGCAAATCTTGAAATTTTTCAGAAATTTACAAAAACCAAATTTTTAGGGACCACTACAGGTCTGAAGTCACTTTGCGAGGCTTACATAATAGAAACCGCCCAAAAATGACCCCATTCTATAAACTACACCCCTCAAGGTATTCAAAACTGATTTTACAAGCTTTGTTAACCCTTTAGGTATTGCACAAGAGTTATTGGCAAATGGGGATGAAATTTGAGAATTTCATTTTTTTGCCTAATTTTCCATTTTAACCCATTTTTTCCACTAACAAAGCAAGGGTTAACAGCTAAACAAGACTGTATCTTTATTGCCCTGACTCTGCCGTTTACAGAAACACCCCATATGTGGCCGTAAACTACTGTACGGGCACACAGTAGGGCGTAGAGTGAAAGGTGCGCCGTTTGGTTTTTGGAGGGCTGATTTTGCTGGACTGTTTTTTTGACACCATGTCCCATTTGAAGCCCCCTGATGCACCCCTAGAGTAGAAACTCCATAAAAGTGACCCCATCTAAGAAACTACACCCCTCAAGGTATTCAAAACTGATTTTACAAACTTTGTTAACCCTTTAGGTGTTGCACAAGAGTTATTGGCAAATGGGGATGAAATTTGAGAATTTCATTTTTTTGCCTAATTTTCCATTTTAACCCATTTTTTCCACTAACAAAGCAAGGGTTAACAGCCAAACAAGACTGTATCTTTATTGCCCTGACTCTGCCGTTTACAGAAACACCCCATATGTGGCCGTAAACTACTGTACGGCCACACAGCGGGGCGTAGAGTGAAAGGTGCGCCGTATGGTTTTTGGAAGCCAGATTTTGCTGGACTGATTTTTTGACACCATGTCCCATTTGAAGCCCCCCTGATGCACCCCTAGAGTAGAAACTCCATAAAAGTGACCCCATCTAAGAAACTACACCCCTCAAGGTATTCAAAACTGATTTTACAAACTTTGTTAACCCTTTAGGTGTTGCACAAGATTTAATGGAAAATAGAGATACAATTTCAAAATTTCACTTTTTTGGCAGATTTTCCATTTTAATATTTTTTTTCCAGTAACAAAGCAAGGGTTAACAGCCAAACAAAACTCATTATTTATGGCCCTTATTCTGTAGTTTACAGAAACACCCCATATGTGGTCGTAAACCGCTGTACGGGCACACGGCAGGGCGCAGAAGGAAAGGAATGCCATACGGTTTTTGAAAGGCAGGTTTTGCTGGACTGGTTTTTTTGACACCATGTCCCATTTGAAGCCCCCCTGATGCACCCCTAGAGTAGAAACTCCAAAAAAGTGACCCCATTTTAGAAAGTACGGAATAAGGTGGCAGCTTTGTTGGTACTAGTTTAGGGTACATATGATTTTTGGTTGCTCTATATTACACTTTTTGTGCGGCAAGGTAACAAGAAATAGCTTTTTTGGCACGTTTTTTTTTTTTTTGTTATTTACAACATTCATCTGACAGGTTAGATCATGTGGTAATTTTATAGAGCAGGTTGTCACGGACGCGGTGATACCTAATATGTATACCTTTTTTTTATTTATGTAAGTTTTATACAATAACTTCATTTTTAAAACCAAAAAAAGTTTTAGTGTCTCCATAGTCTAAGAGCCATAGTTTTTTCAGTTTTTGGGCGATTATCTTGAGTAGGGTCTCATTTTTTGCGGGATGAGATGACGGTTTAATTGGCACTATTTTGGGGTGCATATGACTTTTTGATCGCTTGTTATTACACTTTTTGTGACGTAAGATGACAAAAAATGGCTTTTTTTACACCGTTTTTATTTTTTATTTTTTACGGTGGTCACCTGAGGGGTTAGATCATGTGATATTCTTATAGAGCCGGTCGATACGGACGCGGCGATACCTAATATGTATACTTTATTTTTATTTATGTAAGTTTTACACAATGATTTCATTTTTGAAACAAAAAAAATCATGTTTTAGTGTTTCTTTAGTCTGAGAGCCATAGTTTTTTCAGTTTTTGGGCGATTATCTTGGGTAAGGTATGATTTTTGCGGGATGAGATGACGGTTTGATTGGTACTATTTTGGCGTACATGTGACTTTTTTGATCACTTTTATTACCTTTTTTGGGAAGTAAGGTGGGCAAAATTTCAATTTTCTCATAGTTTTTATTTTTTTATTTTTATGGTGTTCACCGTGCGGGGAAAGTAACATGACCGTTTTATAGATCAGGTCGTTACGGACGCGGCGATACCTAATATGTGTAGTGTATTTTATTTTTTTTTATTTTTATTCAGTGATGAATGTTTTTTTTTTATCTTAACTTTTTTCACTTTTTTTAACTTTTTTTTTTACCCAGACCCACTTGGTTCTGGAAGATCCAGTGGGTCTGATGTCTGTATAATACAGTACAGTACAATATATATTGTTCTATACTGTATTTTACTTACACTGAACAGATCTATGCTTTCAGCATAGATCTGTTCAGCACCATGGACAGCAGGACGCCTGAGCAGGCGTCCTGTTGCCATGGGAACCTTCCCCGTCTGCTCAGAACTTCGCAGACGGGGAAGGGTAAGCACAGGGCTGAGGGGGGCTCTCTGGGGGCTCTCTCCCTCTCCATCGGGGGGCTGCAAAGGCACAGCAGCCCCCCGATGGAGAGGGAGGGAGCTCCCTGACCGACGACAGTTAACTTTTTCCATACAGCGGTCCGTACGGACCGCGGTATGGAAAGGGTTAAACGGCTGACATCTGCACAGATGTCAGCCGTTTATACCAGGGTGCCAGCAATGTGCTGGCACCCTGGTACAACCACTAGAAGCCAACGATCGTTCATGGGGAGGCGGGCGGGGGATCGCGATCCCGCCTGCCGCACCGCCCGCCTCCCGCACCGCCCCCACCGCATGCGACACCCCCCCCCGCACCACCCGCCGGCATCAAATCATGCAGGGGTGCAGGGGGGGGGTGAAAAATATAGATTATAGGCACTCAAAAGTTTCTGATCCCCGCGGTCAGGGACCGCGGGCATCAGAAACTGCAAAAAGCGCAGCAAACCGCAGGTCTGAATTGACCTGCGGTTTGCTGCGATCGCCGACACGGGGGGGTCACATGACCCCCCCTGGCGTTGTCACAGGATGCCGGCTGAAGGATTTCAGCCGAAATCCCGTTCCGTTTAACCCCTCGGGCGCCGGAATACTGAGTTCAAGCTAGGACGTACCGGTACGCCCTGAGTCCTTAAGGACTCGGGAAATAGGGCGTACCGATACGCCCGGCGTCCTTAACGGGTTAATGGAAGAAAATAAGGAATTGAAAAATAAACTATTACAGTTAGAAAATAGGTCCAGGAGGGTAAATCTGAGATGTCTGGGAATCCCAGAGGGTGCAGAGGGGCAAGACCCCCGCACCTTTGTACAAATGTGGTTAATGGAACAACTGGGCCAAGACATCTCCGATTATAAAAAAATTTGTGGAGAGGGCATATAGATTGCCGGCAAAGATACCCCCTCCAGGAATGAGACCGATGCTAATGGTCCTGAATCTACTTTCAGAAGAACCAGGGCTTAGGCTTTCCTGGGTCATTCAGGAGGGATGGGAAGGGTGGGAATAAACGTGGTGGTTGTAGTGTTCGCAGGAGAGAAAAAGGGGAAAAAAATAATTATATATATATTTTTTTTTTTCTCTTTCTTTCCTTCCTCCCCTTCCTCTTTCCCTTCTTTACTTCTTATGCCTCTCCCTTCATCCCCTTGTTCCTCCTCCTTCTCCACCCCTTGGGGTCCTGATTAATATCCTGAGAAAGGGTAAATTTAAGAACAGATTATATGAGAATTATTTCATGGAATATCAGGGGGCTGAGCAGGGGATTAAAGAGTTGTGGCTTTTGATGCAATACAAAAGTCTCTTCTGGCTATAGTCTGTTTACAAGAAACACACTTGACAGGTGAGACGATGGCTGGGGTTTATAGACCAAGGATGCAGCACTCTTTCCATTAAGTTTACTCATCATATGCGAGAGGGGTGAGTATATTAATACATCGGGATATAGATATAAAAATACTAGTAATTACAGATAGGGAGGGCTGTTATGTCCTGCTGTACTGTATATTGGAAGGCAGAGCATGGTTAATAGCAAGTGTGTATATACCGCCACCCTTCAAAATTAATGTCCTATTAAAAATGTATAATATTGCACTTGAGACAGGGGATATACCATTTTTAGTGATGGGGGATTTCAATAACGTGATGGATGTAAGATTAGATAGATGTAGAATAGGGAACACTCAAGGGCCCTGTAGGGGATCAAAATTAAAAAAATATCACAGAAGAGATGGAATGGATTGATATCTGGAGAGTCAGGTATCCAAACTACTATCCAAAATACTCGTGTTTCTCAAAGACTCATAGGAGTCTATCACGGATTGATTTCGTTTTCACAAATAAGGGTTCACTAGAGATTGTAGGGATGAAATATGGGCAACAGGGAATTTCGGATCACAATCCAATTAATATAAATATGAAAACACAAAAGATAAAAAAAAGAGGGATGAATATAAATATAGGATGGATAAATATGATAGGTATACACAGTAAGATTTTGGGAGAAATAATAGAGTTTTTTGAGATGAATGATGGTTCAGCGGCAGATAATGTGGTATAGGAGGCTGCCAAGGCCTTTATCAGAGGGATTATTACAAAATATACAGTAATATACAAGAAAGTAATAAGAGAGAAAATAATAAATCTGGAAAAAGAGACAGAAAAATATGAAAAAAAGTACATTGAAAACCCTACAGAGCAGTGGAGTGAAAAAGCCTCTGAATTAAAGGATGAATTGCTCTTATTGGCAGAACAGCAAAAAGAAAATTATGTAAGGGATAACTATATACATGCACATATACCTGGAAAATAGTTAGCGGCCTTGGTAGAGGCTCAAACAAAAAAAATAACTATATTCACTGCCTTGTCGATGAAACGGGATATAAAGTAACTGAACAAACAGCCAAGATAGAACTGCTTCAAAAATATTTTGCTGATATATATAGTAGTAAGATAAATAAAAACTCAGAACAAATACAACAGTTTTTGGATGGAATTACTACTTCTAGGTTAACAACAGATCAATGTATGTCCCTGGAAGATTCTCTAACCCCTTTAGAAGTGAAGGATACGTTAATTAGGATAACAAAGAACAAGGCCCCAGGAATGGATGGTATTCCGTTTGAGGTGTATGCTCAGTATAAATAAATATTAATACCAAAACTGCTGGAGATGTGGGAAACTTCGAAACATAGAAACATAGAATGTGTCGGCAGATAAGAACCATTTGGCCCATCTAGTCTGCCCAATATATCTGAATCCTATGAATAGTCCCTGGCCCTATCTTATATGAAGGATAGCCTTATGCCTATCCCATGCATGCCTAAACTCCTTGACTGTATTTGCAGCTACCACTTCTGCAGGAAGGCTATTCCATGTATCCACTACTCTCTCAGTAAAGTAATACTTCCTTATATTACTTTTAAACCTTTGCCCCTCTAATTTAAAACTGTGTCCTCTTGTGGTAGTTTTTCTTCTTTTAAATATGCTCTCCTCCTTTACTGAGTTGATTCCCTTTATGTATTTAAAAGTTTCTATCATATCCCCTCTGTCTCTTCTTTCTTCCAAGCTATACATATTAAGGTCCTTTAACCTTTCCTGGTAAGTTTTATCCTGCAATCCATGTACTAGTTTAGTAGCTCTTCTCTGAACTCTCTCTAGAGTATCTATATCCTTATGGAGATATGGCCTCCAGTACTGCGCACAATACTCCAAGTGAGGTCTCACCAGTGTTCTGTACAGCGGCATAAGCACTTCACTCTTTCTACTGCTTATACCTCTCCCTATACATCCAAGCATTCTGCTGGCATTTCGTGCTGCCCTATTACATTGTCTTCCCACCTTTAAGTCTTCTGAAATAATTACTCCTAAATCCCTTTCCTCAGATACTGAGGTCAGGACTGTGTCAAATATTCTATATTCTGCCCTTGGGTTTTTACGCCCCAGGTGCATTATCTTGCACTTATCCACATTAAATTTCAGTTTCCAGAGTTCTGACCATTCTTCTAGTTTTCCTAAATCCTTTTCCATTTGGCGTTTCCCTCCAGGAACATCAACCCTGTTACATATCTTTGTGTCATCAGCAAAAAAACAAACCTTACCATCGAGGCCTTTTGCAATATCACTGTCAGATGGGTAAACTGCCAGACTCCCTGCGAGAAGCCTCAATTACACTTATCTTAAAGCCTGGCAAGGACCCAGCCTTAATGGATTCATACCGTCCTATTTCACTAATCAACACTGACAACAAAATACTAGCTAAGATTTTGGCAACTAGACTTAGGAGTGTGGTCCTGTTGCTTGTTCATGAGGATTAATCGGGGTTCATGTAAGGGAAAACTACTACTGAGAACATTATGAGATATTTCTTAAGTACCCAGCTTGAACCCACAAATTGCGGAGAACGGATGATAGTAACTATAGACACCTCAAAGGGCTTTGACACGATAGAATGGCCCTTTTTGATCAACACAATGAAGAAAATGGGATTTGGCGACTGTGTTCTCTCATGGGTAAAGTTACTGTATACTGAAATTTCCGCAAGGGTGATAGTAAATGGAGAATACTCGAATAACATCCAAATTTGCAGAGGGGTTAGACAGGGATGCCCCCTCTCCCCTCTGCTATTTGCTATAGCTATTGAGCCACTTGCAGATATGATTAGGCAAGATACAGAAATTGTGGGGTTTAGGTATGGTACTCATGAGGAAAAAATTGCGTTATATGAGGATGATATTATGTTATTTGTGGGTTCACATGGATCACTCAATAGGATCTTCCAAGTATTTGATCAATATGGTAGACATGCTGGACTCAGCATAAACTGGTCTAAATCAGCTTGTATTCCGATCGGTGCTCTGAAATATCTGGGAATTCAGATTACTCCAGATCCTAATGATTATGTTAGACTGAATGTGGTTCCTAAAATTCAGGAATTCAGGAAGAAAACAGAGGTATGGAAAAGACATTTCCTTGGTGAAGATGTGTTTATTACTAGTGTTGACCACGAATATTCGAATTTTAATTGCGAATATCAGCACTTCGAGAATTCGCGAATATTTAGAATATCGCAAAATATATTCGTAATCGCGAATATTATTATTTTTTTAAATACCAGTTCATGCAAATTTTTATGCGAAATCAAGAAAATAATGCTTAGAGATCATGAATTGCCCCTGCCGCTTTTCACTATTTATTACCTGCCCTGAATTATATTCTGTGGAACACACGAGTGATAATCCCTAAAAGATATTTTAAAATAATACCCAGTTTACTAACGGATTTAATATGGCGAGGGAAAAAATGAGGATAAAGGCCCAGATACTGTGTATTCATGAGAAGGAGGGTGGATTATCTGTACCAGATTTGGAACTTTATTTCATTTCCGGGATTATAAAAAACATGATAACATGGAGTAACACGCAAAGCTATAAGAATATAATAGTAGGGATTAATAAAAGACTGGAAAAATTTAATATTTTTCAAATAATGGATGCAGGCATTCTGGCCCGACAGGGATGTAATTATACACCTTTAATTGCGTTGATGGCTAAAAGTTGGAAGACGGCAAAAGAACTATGGTCCCAGACTGGTTTTCATGCTGACACCATATTATGGGACAATATTAATCTCACAGAATTAAAGTTAATTAAACAGCAGATCTGGTGGAAATACGGTATATATAAATTAGGCCAGGTATGGGAAGAGGGGGATATAATCCCCTACGAAGAGCTAAAAAGGAAATACCAATTGAAAAATATATAGTTGAGGTTTTATTACTTACAACTAAAACAAGCACTGTATAAGATTATAGGGAAAGGCACACAAACCGTTCTACCACAGTCTTTGGTTAATATCACTAAATTAATACCAGGCAAGAAACTGGTTTCAACAATATACCAATGCCTGTCGCACCAAAAGAACAACAGAAGAGCAGTTGACAATCTAATGCATAAATGGCAGGGTACCTTAATTTTTGGGAATCGGCTATACAGGCAAAGAACAGGGTCTCAAGTAATTTTTCTTATAGAATAACCCAATTTAATATATTGTATCACCTTTACTACTCTCCCAAGAAGTTAATGAAGTGTTATAAATCTAAAGTTTTTACCTGTCAAAAATGTGGAGAGATAGGAATGGACAATATACAGATGGAGCAGGGTTAGCACTCCAGCTCTTAACTCAAATTTCTTAACTCATTGCGTTCTCTTGAGACAAAAGCCATTGAAAAGCAATTGAAGGCGTTTGCTTAGCTTAGATAACATAACTGAGAAATCTCCGAAAACAGGAGTGTTAACTCTACTCCATCCGTACATATACTGTATTATGGACATGTGTAAAATTTCAAGACTATTGTGTAAAGATTATTGATAAAATAGAGGAATACCACCGATTTATAGTGCCTAGGCACTTCGAGGAATGTCTTTTGGGGGTGATGGATGGAGTGGAGGCCCCCAAACATAGAGAGATAACAATAAAATTACTGTTTCAAGCCAGGAAATGTATAGTTGGACACTGGGGGGGGAGTGCTGTTCCCACAGTTAAAGAATGGGAGAACCTCACTAGAGTTACGTTGGCCAGAGAGGAATTCCATCTGGTTGGGATTAAGAAAAAACATAGATGTGCCAGGTTCTGGCAGAAATGGCTAAATAAAAACTGAGGGCCGATGAGGGAGAGCTGGGCATATGGGGAGGAGGCTCGGCATGGGGAGGAGGGGAAGGAGAGAGAAAGGAGTATTATATATATTTTATTTAAAAAAATTTCTCTCTTGAGCAACTGGCACGTTAAGGGTGGGGGGTAGGGGAATTATTTGCAATGTAAGAATAAGATGATTGTTGAAAAACATTGTAATGGTTGGAAAAATGTAATAAAGATTTATTTTTAAAAAAATGCTGGCGGCAGGGTAGGCCAGCACCTCCAAGGCGTAGAGCGCCAGTTCGTGCCACATGTCGAGCTTGAACACCCAGTACTTGTAAGGCACTGAAGGATCATTGAGGACACTGACACGGTCTGCTATGTACTCCTTCACCATCTTCCAAAATTTTCCCCTCCTTGTTACACTAGGCCACGCATCAGTGTGAGGGTGCTGGCAGGGTGTCATGAAACTGTCCCAGGCTTTGGAGAGAGTTGCCCTGCCCCTGTTAGAACTGCTGTGTGTTCCCCTTGTCTCCCCTAATTGATTGGCCAATGAACTACGGACTCTGCCGCCAGCGTTGTCAGATGGAAGTTTTTGTAGCAATTTTTCAACAAGGATCTTCTGGTATTGCACCTTTTTGCTCGTCCTCTCCGACAGAGGATTGAGGGATGAGAAGTTCTCTTTGTAGCGGGGGTTGAGATGGGTGAACAACCAGTAATCCGTGTTGTCTAAAATGTGTATAACACATGGGTCGCTGGAAGACAGACTAACATGAAGTCAGCCATGTGTGCCAGAGTCCAAACAGGCAAGACTTCGCTGTCATCATCATGAGCATTACTCTCAATCTCCTCATCCTCTTCATCCTCTTCTGCCAACCCACGCCGAACAGATGGAATTAAACTTCCATGAGTACTACCCTCTATAGCGGAGACAACCGTCTCCTGCTCCTCCTCCTCCTCTTCATCGTCCAATTTGTCCTGAGAAGACGAACTGAGGGTGGTCTGGCTAATCACCCTGTGTAATGTCTTCCCTCATTTCCACCTCTTCCACATGCAAAGCGTTGTCCTTAATTGTAATCAGCGAGCATTTGAGTAGACACAGAAGTGGGATGGTTACACTGATTATAGTGTTATCGCTGCTCACCATCTGTGTTGATTCCTCAAAGTTTCTTAAAACCTCACAGAGGTCAGACATCCATGCCCACTCCTCGCTTGTGAATAGCAGAAGCTGACCGGAAAGGTGACAACCATGTTACAACTGGTATTCTGCTACTGCTTTCTGCTGTTCACAAAGCCTGGCCAACATGTGGAACATCGAGGTTTCAGCACGTGATCACGTTGCACAACAGCCGGTGAGCTGGCAATTTCAAGTGCTGCTGCAGCGTTGACAGACCAGCTGAAGCTGCCGATGACTTTCAGAAATGTGCACACACGCAGCACACCTTCACCAATAGCTTAGGCAAATTGGGGTAGGTTTTGAGAAACTGCTGATCCACTAAGTTGAAGACATGGGCTAGGCATGGGATGTGTCTTAGCTTGCCGAGCTCCAAAGTCACCACCAAGTTATAGCCATTATCAGACACAACCATGCCTGGTTCTAGGTTGAGTGGCGAGAGCCACAGCTCAGTCTGGTCTCTTATCCCATGCCACAGCTTGCTGGCGGTGTGCTGTTTGTCCCTTAACTATATCAGCTTCAGCACTGCCTGTTTCGGCTTCCCCACTGCAGTGCTACACTGCTTCCAGCTACATACTGATAATTGACTGGTGCTGCATGCGGATAATTCAGAGGTGGAAGTGGAGGGGGTTGATGCCACTAATGTAGGTGCTGGTGGAAACCCTGATCAACGTAGGGCCCGTAATCCTTGGCGTCTGTAGCACCTGTGCCATCCCAGGGTATGTCTCGATCCCGGCCTCCACAACATTCACCCAGTGTGCCGTCAGGGAAATGTAGCGTCAAGGCACGGCACACCTTGAAAAATAGTGACGGCTTGGGACTGCGTAACACCGGGCGGCCACCAACATGAGGCTGCGGAAGGCCTCAGTGTCCACCAGCCTAAATGGCAACATTTCCAGGTCCAGTAATTTGGAAAGCTGCGCATTTAGTTCTATGGCCTGTGGGTGAGTGACTGAGTATTTTCGCTTGCGTTCAAATTCCTGGGGTAAGGACATTTGTACGCTGTGCTGGGACACGGAAGTGGATGTGGCCGCTGATTGTGGTTACGAAGGTCCAGGTGCAGGGCGGAAGGCATCCAGGCCTGCGTCTTAGATAGTGGATTGGCCAGCACGTAACAAAAGGGAAGAGGAGGCAGTGGTGGACCCAGGCGATTGGCCCACCTATTACAGTGCTTTGATGCCATGTGGCGCATCATGCTGGTGGTGGTGAGGTTGCTAGTGTTCACGCCCCTGCTCATTTTTGTATGGCACAGGTTTAAAATTACAATTCTTTTGTCGTACGCATTTTCCTCAGAAAAGCGCCTACCCCTTGACAAGGGAGATTTCCGCAAGGGGGTGCTCCGTGGAACCGTTGCGGGCCTGTTTGGTGTGGCCTGCCTTCTCCCTTTTGCC
Organism: Bufo bufo; assembly: GCF_905171765.1. Lineage (NCBI taxonomy): Eukaryota > Metazoa > Chordata > Amphibia > Anura > Bufonidae > Bufo > Bufo bufo. Next base: position 166,106,804 of record NC_053391.1, on the reverse strand, counting down.
ACCCCACTCCCGATTCTAGCCTGTTGCGGCGCTGCAGATCCCTCCCCCTCTGTACTTCTGTCCTCGCTTGGCTTTCCACCTTCCCAGGTTGGGTCAGTGACCTCATTGTCCATCACCTTCTCTTCCACTTCCTCATTCTGTTCATCCTCCTGACTTGTTGACATAACAACAACCTCAGTGATTGACAACTGTGTCTCATCCTCTTCCTCAACCTCTTGAGACAGTAATTGCTGTTGAGTTATTGGCAACTGTGTCTCATCATCATCCACTTCATTAAACAGTAATTGCCGTTTCCCACTGTTGTCTTCTTGTGACTGTGAAGTGTCAAGAGTTTGGGAATCAGGGCACAAGATCTGTCCCTCTTCAATCTTGCTTGGCGAGAGAGCCAAATCAAGGAATGGTGAGGAAAAGAGGTCCTCGGAATTACCGAGTGTGGGATCACTAGTTTGGCCAGACTCTCCTTGGCTGGAGGAAGGAGTATCAAGACTGTACTTGGTGGAAGACAGGGTGGTGCTTAACTGACTGGAAGCAATATCTACTGTAATCCAACCAACCACCTGGTATCACTGGTCTGACTTCAAGAGTGGTTTCCTGCGCTGCCCTGCAAACTGGGACATGAAGCTAGGTATTGTGGATGACTGCTTTTCTTGTGCTCTGGCAGCAGGCACAGTTTCATTGCACCCAGGGCCACGGCCTCTGCGTGCACCATCAGCATCATGGCCACTTCCTCATCCCTTACTGCTCGCCTTCTTCATTTTAAATGTGATAAATGCTTGAAAGTATGTCACATGTACAGTAGTGTAGAATTTGGAAGTGTATGCAATTTTTATTTTTTTTAAAAGGTATTTGAGATGTGGAATCATCACACAGTAAATATCCTGCAGATAATGTCAATTCTGACACCAGCGGCTAACAAAAAATTACATGGAATGTCACAGGTATTTGGGATGAGGAAACATTATACAGGAGATGTACCACCAGTAATGTCACTGTCCAAGGTGTCTACTTAAAAAGTGCACTGTATGTCACAGAGAAAAATTTTAGGCGCACACTTTACACTGGATATGGTAATATCACTGTCTGCAGCGGACACCATATATTGAAAAAGTACACTGGATGTCACAGATATTTTTGGGATGTGCACACTTTACACTGGATATGTGGCGAAGGTAATCTCACTGTCTGCAGCGGACAGTGCTAGTGCTTAGTATCGTGCCTTAACCCCATGATCGATGAACATGACCTCTTTGGCTTAGACCTCTTGCACACGAATGTATTTTCATTCCGTGTCCGTTCCGTTTATTTTTTGCGGATCGTATACGGAACCATTCATTTCAATGGGTCCACAAAAAAAACGGAAGGAACTCTGTGTGCATTCTGTTTCCATATTTCCGTTCTACAAAAAAATAGAACATGTCCTATTATTATGCGAAAATGTCGGGCGGCACTGCGTTACGATGTGGATGCTCGATCAGCGGGTGTCATCCCAGATAAGTCGATGAAGAGTAAACCGGCACTCCAATGAATTGCTGAATGATTCTTTTTATTGGTCACTCATGAATACAGTGTATTCATGAGTGACCAATAAAAAGAATCATTCAGCAATTCAATGCAGTGTTGGTTTTCTCTTCATGTCCTATTATTGTCTGCATTACAGACAAGGATAGTACTGTTCTATGAAGGGCCAGCTGTTCCGTTACGCAAAATACGTAATGTGCACGGATGTCATCCGTATTTTTTGCGGATCCATTTTTTGCGGACCACAGAATACATACGGTCATGTGCAAGAGGCCTTAGTAAGAGGCTGTGGTGCTCATTGTAGTTCTGTGGCCTTTTCAAACAGCTGAACAACGTGGGTGCTGGGGTACGAACAAAGTTCAGATAATGATGATCTATCTTGAGGATAGATCATCAATATCAAAATCTCACACAAACCCTTTAAGGAATATAATTCCCAAATAAAGCATAATTGATGTTGAAAAAAAAATAATATATAGATTAGTTTTTCAGCCTCCAGTGTTATATGAGGGAAACAATGTTAAGCAACATAAAAATTGCAGAAGTTATAAATCATGAACTTTTCATTCCACAAACTGTGCACAGGACAAGGGAGGCATTATTTGCTAAAGGAGTTGCCCTAAGGGCTCATGCATACGACCGTATGCCCTCCGAGACATACGGTCCGTGAGCGGGCCATATGTCCCGGAGCGGCATAAATCGTGCGCACGGGAGTGCACAGCATCATAGGTTACTATGATACTGTGCACATCGGGCCACCCGCGGGACTATTGTCCTGCACTCATATGATCATATGAGTGCAGGACAATAGTCCCGCGGGCGGCCCGATGCGCACAGTATCATAGTAACCTATGATGCTGTGCGCTCCTGTGCGCACGATGTATGCTGCTCCGAGACATATGGCCCGCTCACAGACCATATGTCTCGGAGGGCATACGGTCGTGTGCATCAGCACTAACTCCATCTCTGAGTAATGTAGCCCTAGCAATTAGGCTAGTTTCACATCTGCGGCAGGGTGATCTGGCTGCCTGTTCCAGCAGAGTATGTCACAAATTGGCTGGACACAAACCCCAGTGTGGAGCAGTTTCTGTCCTGCCAATTTTCGGCATTTTTGCTGGATCTCTGCTGGATCCAATTATAGTTGGATTACTTTTTTTTTTAAGTTAATTATCTTTATTAATTAATATATCAAACGAATTACAAGACAAAAAGGAATACAGAAAAGTATTAAAATTATTATTTATTTTTTTTCCCTTCCCTTTCTTTCCCCCATATCCCTATTCCCTGACGCCCCCCTTCCCCCTGCCTGTGGTGCGTCAAAAAAATAAATAAAAAAAAAATAAAACATAAAAAGCAGCAGCATTTATCACAACTAATCATGTCCTCCAACCACCCCATATCTTAGTCCACTTGTCATCAGCTCCCCTCTGTTTAAGGATGATTTTCTCATAGTTTTTAACCTTATCAGTAAGGTTTATCCATGTATTTATATCTGAAGTATGACGAGCAAACCAGGTCCGACTGACCAAAACTCTGGCCAACATCAATATCCTACCTAGAAAGATCTTTTGATATTTAGGATTATCTATATTGGAAAAATCGTTAAGCAAGAATAGTTGAGGTTCAAAAGGGATTCGTATTTTTAGTTTATACCTGATAAAATTATTGATGCTATTCCAATAGTTTATGAGTTCTGGGCAGGTCCAGATAATATGGAGATAGTCCGCTCCTAAAGTGTCACATTTAGGGCAATTAGACGTATCCCGTAGTCCACATTTGTTCATCCATAAAGGGGTAATATATAATCTGTGGCAAATATAGAAGTGTACTACAACATGGTTGAAGTTCAGGGATAGTGAACCTAAATTCCCAAAAATATTCTCCCACCCTTCTGGTTGTAACTTTGGACAGTCCACCTCCCACGCTCTTTGTCCTGCTGAGTGTATATCACTAAAACGTGCCTTGAGTAATAGCTTATATATATTGGAAATCTTTATTCTAGACAGTGTACCCCCTACCCAATCATTCAAGAAGGATGAGCTATCTATATCCAACACCAATTTATCGTCCAGACTAGATAGTGCTGAACGCAATTGAAAATACCTAAACCATGAAAAATTTTCTGTATTATGTGTCATCTCTATAAATGGCTTAATGTCACTATCCTTAACTACCTGTGAAATATACAAAATTTTGTTCCTTTGCCAAAATGTGTCAACTGCAATATCATTTAACCTTTGTAAGTACACATTGTGCCAAAGAGGCGTGAATGTAAGTGAACCCTTTACCTTTAACCATGTCCTAGTAGTAACCCACACTTTCAGGAGTAGTTTTATAATCTCTCTGTAGCCCTGCTCATAGGTCTTCAATAGCCCGGATTCCAACAGGGTAAATATATTATTATGAGCATAGCTCCCTACCAACTTCCCTAACAGTGCACTGTTTTCTGATTCGTAGCACATCAATAACTGAGCTGCAATAAAATACCCTTTAAAGTAGGGGAGATTTAAACCCCCACACTCCAATGATTTATACAAATATTCCAACTTTAATTGAACTCGTTTTCTTCCCCATATTAAATCATTAATTATTCTTTCCATGAGTTTAAAGTATTTATCTTGAATCCAAATAGGTGAATTCCTGAGCACATAGAGAAGTTGTGGTAGTATTACCATCTTGACCAGTGAAACTCGGTCAGCTCTAGATAGGGGAAGTTTCAACCAGGTCCCTATTTTAGCTCTAATCCTTGCCATTACGGGGATCAAATTAAGTTGTACAAAATCTTCCACCCGGGGTGATATAATCAAACCCAAGTATTGAAAAGTGTCAACGATGGCCAACTGTGTCGCGAGAACCTCCCCCCGTGACAGGGGGTCTATTGGCATCAAACTGGTCTTAGACCAGTTTATAAGAAGACCGGACACCTCACCAAATGCTTTAACCATTTGAATAATTCTAGGAAGAGTTATTTCCGTATGGTCTATAAAGAAAAGAACATCATCCGCATATAAGGAGATGCAGTCTTGCACTCCTAACGTACCAAATCCTTTAACCCGATCGTCCTGCCTAATAGCCATCGCAAGGGGTTCGATATAAATGTCAAATAATAATGGGGAAAGTGGGCAGCCCTGCCGCGTGCCTCTATTTAAATCAAAACTAGTAGTCAAGATCCCATTTAAACTTAGTTTTGCCCTAGGGGATCTATACAGTAGTTTGAGGATGCCTATAAATTTTTCCCCAAAGCCCATCCTTGCCAGAACCTTCCAGAGGAAGCGCCACTCCACCCTGTCGAAGGCCTTAGAGGCATCCAGTGACAAGATGGAGCGAGCGGTCCCCCCAGGGGCCTGTATATTGGAAAAAAGCCGATGCAGATTATGATGGGTACCCTTGTTTTGAATAAAGCCATTCTGATCCGGATGGATAATAGAGGAAATAACCTTAGAAAGCCTTGTGGCGAGAACCCTCGCAAGAAGCTTTACATCTGCATTAAGCAGTGAGATTGGTCTATAAGATTCTATATCTAGTGGATCCTTTCCTTTTTTTGGAATTAATGTTATCACGGCTTCCATCATTGAGTCTGGCAGCTTCCCATCCTCCACTGATTCAGAAAAGACCTCCAGCAATCTGGGGAGAATACAGTCCCCGTATTTACTATAAAATTCATATGGAAGTCCGTCTGAACCAGGGGTGGAGTTGGCCGAGCATAGTTTAATAGCTCCCTCCAATTCCTGAATTGAGACCTCTAGTTCAAGTGCTTTCCTTTGCGCTTCAGTAATAGTTAAGAAGGCAATCCCATCAAGATAGGAATCCATCTTATCATCTGTGATCTTAGATTCAGCTTTATATAAGTCCAGGAAATAGTCCACAAAGGCCTTTTCTATCGGACCCTGTCCACTAACCATCCTACCATTACTCAGTCGAACCTTATCTATGTATTTTTTAGACTGTTGACTTGAGATCACTCTGGACAAGAGTTTACCAGGTCGCCCTGACTCCGTAAAGTATTTTTGTCCTTTAAAAAAAAGGGATTGCTGGGCCTTATCCAGTAAAAAATTAGAGTATACTTGTGTGGCTCTTTGCATACTTTCCCTATTCTCCTCCGTTTTATTCATATAGAAGGATTGTGTCGCCAGTGATGCAAGTTCTTCTAAATTTTTCTGTTTTTTCCCATACTCCTTTCTGAGGTTCGCAATATTACTAACCATCATTCCCCTCATATACGCCTTAAGGGTATCCCATACCACTTGAATTTTTGCTGAACCATAGTTGTTATCCCAAAAACTGACAATTTCATTCTGAATTATTTCATGTGTTTTTATCACTGATAGCCAGTAAGGATTTAATCTGAAGGGGGGTTTTTGTGTATATCTTTCCTGGGTTAAACAGAGTTCAAGGACCAACGGTGAATGGTCCGATATTGAACTTGTTTCATATTTCATTTGTTTTACCAATTTCACATGTTTACTACTTATCAGTGCAAGATCTATTCTAGACATAGATTTACCTGCTTTACTAAAGCATGAGAAAGCCCTTTTCCCCTGTCCTAAATATCCCCAAACATCTTCAAAACCAGCCTCTAAACAAAACCGTGCCAGGGGAGACCCCTGAACCGGACTGTCTCCCTTGACACTTGTAGAGACCCTATCACGTAGAGGGTCAATGACACAGTTGAAATCGCCAACAATCATTGTTGGGCACTCTGGCCATTTATCGATGAATAATAACAAGGAATTAAGAACTGAAAAGGAAAATGGCGGTGGAATGTAGACAAAAGCCAAAATACATGTCTTCCCCCTTAATCTGCAGTATAAGAAGATAAATCTCCCCAGATGGTCAATAGAGGATGCCTCACAAGCGAAATCAATCAGTCTATGTACCAAGACAGTAACACCTCTGGAGTGGCTGGAAAAAGTAGAATGATATGAATGGGAAGCCCATCCCCTGCTGACCATCCTGGAGGTCTCTTCAGTGAGATGGGTTTCTAACAAACATACTATTGCTGGTAAATGTAGCTGAATTAAGTCAAAGACCGCTTGTTTTTTCCCTCTGTCCCCCAGACCGCGTATATTCCAGGTAATAATTCTAGTAGACATTATCAAAAGCGGTTAGGTGGGACAAAAAAAAGAAATAAAAATTCTCTAGACGCACCACAGCCCAACCCCACCCCTAACCCCCACCCCCCCGTACAGGTAATCCACCACATATTGTAGAAGATTTCTCTCCTATGACCATCCCTCCCACACTCCCCCCGCTCGGCCTCCCCTAATAAAAAGCTGAGAAAAACAGCATTGGGAGTAAAGACCCCCCATAACAATTATTGTTCCCGTTAAATCCCAAAGCAATTAGATCATGAATCATTTCGTTTTAAGCCAATCCACAGCTTCATCCGGGGAATCAAAAAATAGGATTTTGTCCTTATAAATAATCCGCAATTTTGCTGGGAACATAAGAGAGTATTTAATATCCCTTTCTCTTAGCCTCTTTTTGACAGTCATAAATGTGCGTCTCTTTTCTTGTATGTCCTTTGAGAAGTCTGGAAAAAAAGCCAGTCTATTACCATTGTATACAACCGGTGAACATTCCCTCGCCCTTCTGAATAGCATATCTTTATCCCCTATAACCAATAACTTAACAAGAAATGTCCGAGGTTGTCTCCCTGGGATTGGTTTTCCCCCTGGGACCCGATGCGCTCTTTCTATCATAAACAGTGGGGAAAACGAATCCTTCCCAAAATTCTCAAAAATTAAATTCTGTTTGAATTTGGTTGGGTTCTTCTCTTCAGCACCCTCGGGGATCCCTATTATTCTCACGTTATATCTTCGTGATCTATCCTCAAGGTCCACCACCTTTTTCTTGAGAAGGTTACACTCTAATTTCAGTGTGGAGACTTCAGAGTTTGTTTTTTGGGATTCATTCTTTATAAGGGTGACGGAGCTCTCCAGATTATTAACTCTGTCTCGCATTTTGGATAAATCATCTTTTATTAGTCCCACATCAACTTGGATAAACCCAAGTTGGGTTGTAACAGCCTGTATTAAATCCCCGTTTTGTTTAACCGCTAACAATATCTCTTCTAGCGGAGAGGAATTATCGTTATCATTAGGGATAACTTCTCCCATTATACCCTCTTCCTCTTCAGGGTGTCTAGAGGCTTTTTGTGGTTCTAACCCGGTCACCTCAGAGTCATCATTTTTTTTGGAGACAAGATCCTTTTGTCCGCCCCTCGTATTAACCCTCGGGGACCTCAGGAACTGGTCTATTTTAGTTGTTTCAGAAGTTTTTGACCCCGGCTTCTGACCGGAGAGGTCGGCCGAGCGTCTACTAGCTTTTGGAGCCATGCCTTATTGTTGTATATCCTTTGATATCTTTTCTTTTTTTTTTTTTTCCTCCCCTTTTCCTCTTTTCTCTTTTTCTTTCCTTCTTTTTTCTTTCCCTTTTTTCTCTTTTTTCTCGCCTCCTCTCCCCCTTTCTCTTTTTTTTTTTTTTTCTCTTTCCCTCCTCCCTTTTCTTCTTTTCTTCGTCTTATTTGATTCGTCCTTTTCTTCTTCTTTTTTTTTTCCTTTTCTTTTTTCTTCCTCCCCTTATCCCTTATTCATTTATTTATTTTTTCTCTTCCCCCTTTTTTTTTTTTCCCACTTTATACTTTATTCTTTATTCCTTTTCTATTTGTATCTAGAGCTATCTTTTATTTTGGTTTTATAGCTCCCTCACTTTCACTCTCTCCCTTAACAGTGAGGGTGAATAGTAATAAGCACTTGCATATACTTCCTAGAGTAATAATGCAACTTTGACCAGTAGTTGGAATCGAGGGGAGAGGGGATAAGGGAGACAGCAAACAAAGGGGAGAGATCACAGTCTCCAAAAGCCCGTCAGCCGAAGTGATCTCATCAATGTTTTAGTCAACAAGATTAGTCCCAATAATGAAGAGGAGAAGGGGAGAAGAATCCCCAAGAGCTGGAGGCAAAAAAAAAAAACGAAGGTCAGGTATAACGGGGGAATTAGGCAAAGCCCCCAGACAAGATCCGTCCAGCAACCTGACAGTCACCACAGAGGTACGGAGTTACTCACAGTCACTGTCACAGCGAGACCGGCCACAACGATAGCGGGAAGGAGAGGAAGAGGCTCGGGAGCGCCGGGGAACATTAGGTTGAGGAGGGAGGTCAGACGCAGGAGGGGGATCAGACGGAGCTCCCAGGTGAGGTCCAACAGCCCATCCAGCAGCCCATCAGTCGAGGTGAACACAGCAGAGTTAGTTGGTTAGTTAGTTAGTCGTAGCGATTAATCACAGCAATGCAGAGAAAGGGGGGGGAGGATCGGCAGGAGCGGCACGCTCAACAAGCGGACAAAGAGGAATCACTGACCGGGCAGCAGCACATAGCCCGCGGCCATAGAGAACGTAGGGCTGGGAACCATCATAGAGACGCCAGGAGGATCAGGAAGGTCCAAGTAGCGGGGCAGCCGAGCCGTGGGGAGAGCGGAGAGCGTGACGTACTCTTTCTACGTCATCACGTCATGCCCACTGGACCCAATTATAGTTAGTAGGGCTGGCGGGCGGATATGGAAAACTCTGGCAGGCTGTTCTCAGCTGGAACAGCCTGCAGGAATCGGTGCCATAGAAGTGAAACTAGCCTTAGCTGATCTCTGTATGAATAAATTCCATTACTCAGATAATATTGGGGCAGAATCTGTATGTGGTCTAAGATAGCAAATGTCTATTTAATAACAACTGGAATTTCCAAGTAATGTCAAATTCAATAACTCGATTGAAAGAAGGATGTATGCTTATGCTTTAAAAGATCATTTATATCCTCTCTAATATGTGAGATGAACATGCTACTCACCAGCCACTTCTGGGACCATATTCTTCATAATGAGGTACGTATGGGGATTTATCAAACTGGTGTAAAGTAGAACTGGCTTAGTTGCCCATAGCAACCAATCAGATTCCACCTTTATTTTCCAAAAGAGATGTGAAAAATGAAAGGTGGGATCTCATTGGTTGCTATGGGAAGCTAAGCCAGTTCTACTTTACACCAGTTTGATAAATCTTCTCCTATGTCCATATATCAGCTTGCTTAAACAATAGCACAATATCTAGCTAGCAATTTATAAAAAAAATTGACATGACTGAAACTGACAATATGTGTATGAATGTCTCTATTATACAAAGTCCTGATTGACAAGATTTATTCCTGGTGTTACACTGAGAGGATCAAGATGTTCCCGCTTCCCGCTTGTTCTATCTGATGTTTTTGTAAACAGTTATAATTAGAAATAAGCAAATTTGTATTGCTTCTATTTCCTATTACTGAGCCATACTTGATCAGTGACAGCCGAACAGCTGAATAACGGTGAAGCATGTTTTCACTGATTTGTTCATCTTTATTTGCAATTAACACCATACTCCTACTGGTCAAGTTTTTTTTAATTTTTTATAATGAAATATAGATTCGTAAATATGATAGGATCTTGGAATTATTTGCAATTTTGTGGTCAGCAAAGTCATATCTTAAGGCATCATGCACACAAACGTATATGCCTTTTGCAGTCTGCAAAAAACAAATCCACAAAAAATACGGATGATGTCAGTGTGCATTCCGTATTTTTTTTAAACAGAACAGCTGGCCCCTAATAGAACAGTACTATCCTTGTCTGTAATTAGGACAATAATAGGACCAGTGATGGCCAGTTCGCCATGTTCGCCCGCGAACACATGCGAGCTGCCATCTTAACTGACAAGTCCGGCGATGCACAGGTAAGTCCTTACCTGTGCCTGTGCGCGAGCCGGTCTCAAATGAAATGCGGTCACCGGGAGCAGGCAGTTCCAAGAACGGCCCGATGAAGGCCCCCGGTGGCTGTTCTCGGAACTGCCTGCTCCTAGTGACCGCATTTCATTTCAGACCGGCTCGCGCACAGGCACAGGTAAGGACTTGCCTGTGCATCGCCGGACTTGTCAGTTAAGATGGCAGCTCGCATGTGTTCGCGGACGAACACGGCGAACTGGCCAACACTGAATAGGACATGTTCGATTATTTTGTGGAATGGAAATACGGATATACGGAAACGGAATGCACAAAGAGTAACTTCAGTTTTTTTTGCGGACCCATTGAAATTAATGGTGTCCACAGGAGTCCAAGTATAAGTGCATGTCTACCCCTAGCAGCTCCATAGAACTTTATGAAATGGCAGTGTCTACAGTACAGACCAAAAGTTTGGACACACCTTCTCATTCAAAGAGTTTTCTTTATTTTCATGACTATGAAAATTGTAGATTCACACTGAAGGCATCAAAACTATGAATTAACACATGTGGAATTATATACATAACAATCAAGTAGCCACCTTTTGCTTTGATTACTGCTTTGCACACTCTTGGCATTCTCTTGATGAGCTTCAAGAGGTAGTCCCTTGAAATGGTTTTCACTTCATAGGTGTGCCCTGTCAGGTTTAATAAGTGGGATTTCTTGCCTTATAAATGGGGTTGGGACCATCAGTTGCGTTGAGGAGAAGTCAGGTGGATACACAGCTGATAGTCCTACTGAATAGACTGTTAGAATTTGTATTATGGCAAGAAAAAAGCAGCTAAGTAAAGAAAAACAAGTGGCCATCATTACGTTAAGAAATGAAAGTCAGTCAGTCAGCCGAAAAATTGGGAAAACTTTGAAAGTAAGGGCTATTTGACCATGAAGGAGAGTGATGGGGTGCTGCACCAGATGACCTGGCCTCCACAGTCACCGGACCTGAACCCAATCGAGATGGTTTGGGGTGAGCTGGACCGCAGAGTGAAGGCAAAAGGGCCAACAAGTGCTAAGCATCTCTGGGAACTCCTTCAAGACTGTTGGAAGACCATTTCAGGGGACTACCTCTTGAAGCTCATCAAGAGAATGCCAAGAGTGTGCAAAGCAGCAATCAAAGCAAAAGGTGGCTACTTTGAAGAACCTAGAATATGACATATTTTCAGTTGTTTCACACTTGTTTGTTATCTATATAATTCCACATGTGTTAATTCATAGTTTTGATGCCTTCATAGTCATGAAAATAACGAAAACTCTTTGTGTGACTGCAGCTCCATTCAAAAATGGAGCATAGGTCTCTGTTCTCATAATCAGTGGGGGCCCCAGCGATTGGAACCCCGCTGATCAAACACTTATCCTCTATCCATTTTACAGATCAGAAGACAGCATAGCAGGGAAAGGGAAGAGTAAGAAGGCGGGTAATATGACCCATGCTCATAAAGTCTTGAAGTCAGCCAAAACCAATCAGGAGGGATAATATTGACATGTGTCATAGGTAGATCCCAAGCAAGAAAGCTATGGGTATTCTGAGCTCGTACCTTGATGTGGCATGACATCTGAAAGAGAGACAGCAATGAAAGCTTTATCTTTAGACACAGAATACAGTTAGTTTAGGGTCAAGCTGGGATGGTGATAGGGAAGATAATAGGAGGATTATTTAATTGACAGACAGGCAGAGACCTTTTTGCTGGGGATAGGATAGGGTCAGTCACTGGACCGCAGCCATTTTTATCCACTGAGGCTCTGATTGCACTATAGAAGTACTACACTGTGCCCAACAAAAAAAAAAAAATTGCTAAATTTCTTAAATTATTAAGTGTACAAAACATGGCCGTACATGTTTTCCATCATCACAATCACTAAGTATATACGTAATATACAGCATGCTGAAGGCAATTGTTGCAAAGTATTAAGTAACCAGCCATACAGTATTTTCTACAGGCTCCATATTGTACTGTTATCAAGCACGAGATATGAGAAGTTAAAACAGGAAATAAAATCAGTTGTAAAACATCAACAGTCCTCATTATTAACATATTTTTATTAACCTCTGGATATTTCCTGATCTCTAATTTGTTTATAGTAATCTGTTTCAGAAATAATCCCTTAAGTAATCTTAATTTAAGACCTTGTTAGACATTCTACTTTATAATTATATGTTTTTTTAAATTGTGTACATTAACGTGTTTTGACATCTACACTTGGAAAAATACAGCCCACCTTGTGTTCATTATTTTAATAAAAACTCAACATATTGAAAACTTCATACAATCAAAAGGAAACAATGTAATTGAATAAGATAGTTATTGTTATAGAGTTATACATCTGTATAAGATATATGAGATATAAAATTCGAAATTTTATTCTACTGAAATAGCCCTATTTTAAAACGCTTAAGTTGCAACCTAATTAGGTATTAACGATTTTTTCTGTTTTCGTTATTTTTTGCTTCAATTGACAGAAAACAACTCGTTATCGCTCACTAATAGTATCTGTTAAGGCCCATTTTCCTGCACTGCATCACAGTCACATTAGATTTTCTCGCTATGTTGGTTCCCTATCACGATAATATCACATCAACATTTGAGGCATGATAAGGCTTGTAAGAATCTGACCTGTAGACACGACTAGTGATAGACGAACATCGGCCAGGACCACAAGTTCACGGCGGGCCCCATTCACATTAATGGCAGGTGAACCTGAAAAACCTTCAGGTCATTATTGCAGCCACAAAATACTACAAGAATTGCACAAATCGTCCCACAACATGGACAGTGACATACCAGAGGGGGATCAATGGCAAAAATTCCGCCCCAAAAATTTATTTTAATCAGGTGCCATTTTTTTGCATCTTATAGGGAAACTGTCAAAAATGTTCCCTGCTGGAACCTAGAAAAAAATTATTTTAGACTACGGGAGTAAAGGCCCCAAACATTAGGCATTTAGAGGGCAGAAAACATCAAGTGATTATGTGGCTGGAGGTATATTAGACGGCTTGGAGGTGTATTAGACGGTATATTAGATGGTCATTAGATATCAATCAATTAGACGGTATATTAGACTGTCATTGGATATAAATTTTACTGCAGGCCAGTGGAGTACAGGCCCCAAACATTAGGCATTCACCGCACAGAAAAGAACAATTGATAATGTGGCTGGAGGTCATTAGGCGGTCATCGTATAACAATTTTAATTCAGGCCAGTTAGATTATAGGCTCCAAAAATTATGCATTCACCGTACAGAAAAGATCAAGTGATTATGTGGCTGGAGGTATAATAGAGGGTCAATGGATATCAATTTTACTATAGGCCAGTGGACTACAGGCCCCAAACAATATTCATTCACCGGACAGAAAACATCCAGTGATTATGTGGCTGGAGGTACATAAGAAGGTCATTGGATATAAATTTTAATGCAGGCCAGTGGAGTACAGGCCCCAAACATTAGGCATTCACTGTACAGAAAATATCAATTGATTATGTGGCTGGAGGTATATTAGACGGTCAATGGATATCAATTTTACTGCAGGTCAGTGGATTACAGGCCCCAAAAATTACTCACTCACCGTACAGAAAAGAATAATTGATATTGTGGCTGGAGGTACATTAGGCGATCACCGTATAACAATTTTACTGTTGGCCAGTTAGATTAGAGGCACAAAAAATTATGCATTTACCGTGCAGAAAAGATCAAGTGATTATGTGGCTGGAGGTATATTAGACGGGTCATTGGATAACAATTTTACTTCAGGCCAGATGAGTATAGGCCCCAAAAATTATTCATTCAACATACAGAAAAGAACAAGTGATTATGTGGCTGGAGGTATATTAAACGGTCATTGAATATCAATTTTACTGCAGGCCATTGGAGTACATGCCCCAAATATTAGGCATTCACCGTACAGAAAACATCAAGTGATTATTTGGCTGGGGTTATATTAGACGGTCATTGGATTACAATGTTTCTTCAGGCCAGTGGAGTATAGGCCCCAAAAATTATTCATTCACAGGACAAAAAACATCAAGTTATTATGTGGCTGGAGGTATATTAGACGGTCATTGGATATCAATTTTAATGCAGGCCAGTGGAGTACAGGCCCCAAACATTAGGTATTTACCGGATAGAAAAGATTAAGTAATTATGTAACTGGAAGTATTTTAGACTGTCAATGGATATCAATTTTACTGCAGGTCAGAGGACTAGAGGCCCCAAAAATGATTAATTTACTGGACAGAAAACATCAAGTGATTATGTGGCTGGAGTTATATTAGTCAGTCACTGGATAACAATTTTACTTCAGGCCAGTGGAGTATAGGTCCAAAAAAATATTCATTCAACGTACAGAAAAGAACAAGTGACTATGTGGCTGGAGGTATATTAGACGGTCATTGAATATTAATTTTATTGCAGGCCAGTACAAATACGTGTCAAATACATATGTTTAAAAGAACTAAAAAAACTACATTGGATTAAAAAAATGGCTAACGAAATCCCGCCTCTTGAAAAAAAAAAACAATGAGAATAGTTGAAATTCGATAACACGTGGTCGTCATAGGTGTTGAATTCCTCCGTTGCCCTAAACATTAGGCATTCATTGGACAGAAAAGGCCTTTTATGCCACTGTATTTACATAAGACAGGGACCATTCTTTGTTCTGGTTGGTGGCGGATATGTGTGGGCTGGCATGATGAAATTCAATTAAATGTGGTAGTCATAGGTGTTGAATTCCTCCGAGATCCATGCCTCATTCATTTTTAGAAATGTGAGGTAGTCCACACTGTCGTGAGATAAGCGAGTGCGCTTATCGGTCACGATCCCCCCTGCTGCGCTGAACGTCCTTTCGGACAGGACACTGACAAGAATGATCTCATATCCGAAGAGACCAACACATCTTCAAACCGCCCTCTTCTTGCATGCACTGTAGGATTTGTATAAGCAACTGTTTCTCTGTGGGTGGAAAATCCCTTCTAAAATGGCTAGAGATATTCCTGGTCTGCTGCAAGACGTCCTGGACCCCGGGTTAATTGACAACAAATCGCTGCAAGACTAAGTTCAGGACATCTGCCATGCAATGCACGTGTGTAATTTTGTCCTGTTTCAGCACGCTTAGCAGATTGGCACCGTTGTCGCACACCACTTTACCAACTGTAAAGAGCTATATGGCCTCCAGGAATATTGTCAGCGTTATGTATCTCATATACTGTAGGGCTTGGGGATCCTCGGTAACTAACTTCGAGTGCATTGTTACCATAATATGATCAATAATTCTCATGAAATAAGCAATAAAACCGAAACCTGAAGCGCTTCAGGTAATTAACAGGGAGAAGGATCGGTGACGTGATTTACAAGTGGAACGCCAAAAAAACGCATGTTCGGTGAAACCTGGTCTTGCGCCAAATTGACTATATGCACAAGATTACCACCAGGGATTCACTGTATCGGCACATCCGCAGTTAGTTACCGAGGATCCCCAAACCCTATATGAGATACATACCACTGACAATATTCCTGGAGGTCAGACCACTGCCTGCAAAAACTGAGCTACACGTGGGACGCCACGATATACGCAGTAAAGCTGGCAAATCCAGCGAAACAGTGAGTAAACTAATGTTGAACTTACATGCAAACAGCGATATCTAAAATACCATACAAAACACTATAGACATTTGCAAAAGTAATTGTTTTCATATGGTAAGCATAACTGATTCAATCAAGTACTCAAAAAAGACTATCTGTACAAAACAAATGCACCTCTCACCTTAATGGGGTATTCCCATCTTCCTCATCATATTTCATGAAATTATCTACCCCCCAGTGAACGTTTTTTAAAATATATATCATTAAAAAAATACTACTGTTCTCATTAAAATCCAATTTTTGTATTCTATTGTTGATCTGCGCTGCCCATGGATACGGCCACCGCTCGCCGGCCGCATCCATGGGCCGTGCTTGCGCAGACCTTTCCCTGGTTATCCAGCGGCCGGCCTCTCCTTCTAACTGGGAGCCGCGTCTCAAATCGAGCCGTGCATGCGTGGCTCCAACGCAGCACAAAGGAAGATAGTCCTGCGCATGCGCGGCCGCCCGAACAGTTCAGACAAGTCCGGACAGCGTTGGAGAGACAGCGGAGGACCGGGACCCTACTTCATAAGGGGTGAGTATTATTTTTACATGCACCACCAATTCCACCAATGATTGGGGGCTGATGGAGGCACTTGGGGGTCTGATGGAGGCACTTGGGGAGCTGATGGAGGCACTTTGGGGGCTAATGGGGGCTGATGGAGGCATATGGGGGCTGTTTGAGGCATATGGGGGGCTAGTTGAAGCAAATGGGGGGCTGATGGAGGCATTTGGGGGCTGATGGTGGCATATGGGGGGCTGTTTGAGGCATATGGGGGGCTGATGGAAGCATATGGGGGCTGATTGAGGCATATGGGGGCTTATGGAGGCACTTTGGGGGCTTATGGAGGCACTTTGGGGGCATATGGAGGCATATGGGGGCTGATGGAGGCATATGGGGCTGTTTAAGGCATATGGGGGACTGTTTGAGGCATTTGGGGGCTGATGGAGGCATATGGGGGCTGTTTGAGGCATATGGGGGCTGTTTGAGGCATATGGGGGCTGATGGATGCAGCAGAGCTGAATATGCTGCTGTTCAGCCAAAGTTCTAGTGGGGAAGGGAATAGACAGATGTAGCAGAGCTGTATATGTGGCGGGTCAGCATCAATGGTGGTAGAAGAAAGAAACAGATGTAGCAGAGCTGTATATGTGGCGGGTCAGCATCAATGCTGGTGGAAGAGAGAAACTGATGTAGCAGAGCTGTATATGTGTCTGGTCAGCATCAATGCTGGTGGAAGAGAGAAACAGATGTAGCAGAGCTGTATATGTGGCGGTTCAGCATCAATGCTGGTGGAAGAGAGAAACAGATGTAGCAGAGCTGTATATGTGGCGGGTCTGCATCAATTCTGCTGGAAGAGAGAAACTGATGTAGCAGAGCTGAATATGCGGCTGTTCTGACACAGTGCTGGTTGAAGAGATAAACAGACAAATGTAGCAGAGCTGTATATGAAGCTTTTCAGACACAGTGCTAGTGGGGGAGTAAAATAAAGATGTAACAGGGCTGTATAGGAAGCTATTCAGCCAAAGTGATGTTAGAGGACTGGAGAAGACACATGTAGCTGAGCTGTATATGCATCTATAAAGATACTTAGTGTAAGGTTTATACGCAACTGGAGTACAGCTGTAATGGAAACAAATCTGCATCAGTGCTGGTGGGTGGAGGTTGATCAAGCTTTTGAGCTAATGTATAATATGGAATTATAGTTTTTGAAGCACAGAATGGGTTTGTAAAAGATCAGACAGAGATTTTGTGTGTAGAACTGTGCAGAACAGCCAGGTGTTACTGTACACTGAGCTCACTTCACATGACTCTCTGATTCCCCATCAGGGGGAGGAGCCTCACAGACACTGCAGGCTGCCAGACTGATGAGTCATACTCTTCACATGAACTAGCACGCAAGGACTGAGTTCTCAGTGTAATGTCATAAGGAGGTGTGGCCGGCCTTCACTCAAACTGCCTAAGCCCGCCCAGCCTTAGCAGCAGAAAACCAGGAAGTGAACAGCTAGCTAGCAGAAATTGAGGATGAAGTAGCAAGATGAGAATACCCCTTTAATACCAGCCAGGTTGGTGAAGCTACTAGACAAACGTCGCCATTTACACCAGGTCACTTTACTAGGATTACTACCTATGTGCACCAAGGATATATAGAGACTTTACCTTTCTATGTGATATATGTTTTTATGTGATTTTTACGAGATATTCTGTATTTTAGATTACAGCTTTTATATTCTTATATCAATTTAAATGCTTTGAATGTTTCATGAAACAAATATACATTGTTCAAAACAATTCTCCATGTGTAACCAAGTGTAGGTGTGCCCTACTACTTTTTGCTATTTAATATTTGCCACTTTGAAGATTGGGTGGATCTTTTCAGCGGGAGCACCCATTCCATATGTTGATTAGTAGGTGAGCCATCTCTACAAATAATCAGCATTAATATATCCACATGTTTGGATTTATAGGGTAATTTCAAATCTGTTAGACCACAGCACTCTTTCTAAATCTGGCAAAAGTGGGTGCACGTCCGGGTTTTGTTCTTTAACTCCACTTCAAGAACTGTATGTATCATATAGATTTAGACAAGCACTCCAATGGTAATGATGATAATCAGTGAATGTTTATTTCATATCATTTCAGCCGGGCACAGTGGTACACAAGTCGCAACGTTTCGGGCTAACATTAGCCCTTCATCAGGCTGACAGAAAATAGAATGACAAAAAACATATCTGTAAGGTGTGCACTAGTATTGCATACACAACAAAACAGCATCTGTACATAATTCGTGTATAAGGATACTATATGGACATGATTCATAGAAACATGAAAATTAACAATGCATGATTAGTTTGAATAAACATGATTTTTTACAGAAAACATGACATGATTAATAACATATAGACAGTACATTAGACGTGGGACTGGAGTTGATAGCAGGTAAATGTTAATATCCAACAAACAGTCCATACAAATAGTAAGGTAGGTAGATGCTGTATCCTGGTCAGATCAGATACGTGATGGCATAACAATCATCAGGGATTTGATCCGAGTACAATACTAAGCACTGAGTGACTAAAGGCAAGCTGGAATAACTTAACCTGAACAGGCAACAACATAAGACAATAGTGGGAGTGTAAAGATAAAGCCCTGGAAAGGAGCAGACGATGTAAAACCATATCCCATACTAGAACAATGCTAGATATAGTGAAGCCCTGAGCTCAAAACTCACCAATAACGAGACCACATGTCAAACGCAGCCGGCGCTAACCTGTACTGCAAAGCACCATGATAAATATCGGCAAGGGGTCCCTGATTGGTGGCTAGGGGTCACGTGTCCACCCCAGTGGGCAGGAGAGCCCAAAAGTGAGGCGTGGAACATACACACGGCATTTCTTACTTATGATCAAGCTAGGCATGCGCAGAGTGAGGGAAGAGCGCTAGCAAGACGCAAATACAAATCTAGCCTGTGACATCTTAGAAGGGGGCAAAAAGTGTAGGCGCCGGTCAATGCCTTGCACAACTAGGTTGTCTTAAGGCCAGTTAACCTAGGGTTACAAGTAAAAGGTGAGAATGGATAGTCATGTATAAAAAATGAGCTGAACTATGCCTAAATTGAATGGGAACCGTACATCCATCTTCATAAAAAGGGATAGGGGCAACGGCACACAATAGCACATATATGTATGGATTATAATATGAATCAGTAGTAGACAAGAAATTCCCCATATTGCTATGAGACACATAAACTATAGGGTGCTGGAAGTCATGACGGATGGACCATGGAACGTGCTTGGTGGATGTCTCCATCCGCTACTGGACGACTCCAGTCCTAAAAGGTGAATGAAAAAACAAACAGAATATCTCATAAAGGAAATATTATAACATTATTCATACAAAAGGTAATCCCTATTGACTCCAATAGGTTGCAGAGTACTTTGGCGTCGAATCCACATGATCTCTCTCTCCCGGAACAACATTTGACGATCACCTCCTCTCCTCAGGGGAGGAATCCAATCTATCACTTGAAACCGTAGTTGGCTAATGGCATGTTTTTGTGAAAAAAAATGCTCAACTAGTGGGGCGTCAGCCTTTTTGATCCGAATATTCGATTTATGCTGACAAATGCGCTCCTTGATTTTTTTTTTATGGTCTGTCCCACATAGACAAGGCCAAAAGGGCATTTGATCGGATAGATCGCATATTTGGTCTGGCATGAAAAGTGACCCTGGATATTGTATGTTTTTCCTGTAGTGGGATGGGTGAAAGTCGGGCCCTTGGTGACATTGCTGAATTGGGCACATGAGAGGCATGGATAAGTGCCTCTATTAGGGGAACCTATGATGGTAGTCTGTATACTATTGCCCTTGCTGGTTTCGAGGTCCGATTTTACAAGCATATCCTTAATATTCCTAGCCCTCTTATAGGACATTAATGGCATTTCAGGGAAAATATTGGGGAAATTACTTGTCAAGATGTGCCAATGCCTATACACAATTTTTTTAACTATCCTTACTCTGATGAGAAAATATTGTGACACACGGGATACGTTTCTGAAGGGATTTGTTGGTTGATGGTTTCGGCATCAACAGATTTGTTCTAGGCATGTCTGCTACTTTATGAGAGTGGTTTCGAAGAATATGGGTGAGGAAACCCCTAGCAATAAACTTCTGTGACATTTCAATAAGTCTAACCTCAACAATAGATGGGTCTGAAACAATGCGCTTGACTCTCATCAATTGGGATCATGGAAGGGACCGGATAAGGCCAGGGGGATGGAAGCTATTGAACCTAAGTAAACTATTTTTATCAGTCGGTTTTGCGTATAAGTCTGTTATAATAGTGTTGTCTCTTACCTTGAGGCAGACATCCAGGAAGGAGATTTCCGACCAACTGCAGTATAGAGAGAGAGAGATGGAGGAGACGCTGGAGTTAATGACCTGGTGAAAGGCAAGAAGGTCTTCCTGAGTACCCTACCAAACACAAAACACATTGTCAATGTATCTAACCCAACAAAGAGCATATTCATTGAACATTGCATGTGGATAGACCACTTTTTCCTCAAAAAAGTTCATATAGATAACAGCAAATGTTGGCGCTACGTTACAGCCCATTGCTGTCCCGGCTATCTGTAGATAGAATTGATCCTCAAAAAGGAAGTAATTCCGTTTAAGGACAAAGGATAATAGGGACAGAAGGAATTCTTGTTCAGTCATGGTCAATTCCGCCTGCTGTTGTAAGGAAATTTTCACACACTCTATACCTGCATCTGTAGGAATGTTAGTATATAGACTAGTTACGTCCATAGTGACTAGAAAGGGGTCACTTCCTCCTAAATTAACCTCTTGGATTTTATTGAGAAAATCTGTTGTGTCCTGGATGAAAGATCTTCCATTTTGGGCGTAGGGTCTGAGGAGATTATCAAGCATTTTAGCTGCTAATTGAAACACCAAATCGCACCCTGATACAATGGGCCTACCAAGGGGATTTCTCTTTTTTTATGGACCTTAGGTAAGGTGTAAATTACAGGTATATGGGGATGATGTGGAGGGCAATAGTATACAGACTACCATCACAGGTTCCCCTAATAGAGGCACGTATCCATGCAGCTCATGTGCCCAATGCAGCACTGTCACCAAGGGCCCGACTTTCACCCATCCCACTACAGGAAAAACATACAATATCCAGGGTAACTTTTCATTCCAGACCAAATATGCGATCTATTTGATCAAATGCCATTGTGGCCTTGACAATGTTGGCCAGACCATTCAAAAAATCGAGGAGCGCATTTGTCAGCATAAATCGAATATTCGGATCAAAAAGGCTTACGCCCCACTAGTTGAGCATTTTATTTCACAAAAACATGCCATTAGCCAACTATGGTTTCAAGTGATAGATTGGATTCCTCCCCTGAGGAGAGGAGGTGATCGTTATCGAGAGAGATGATGTGGATTCGACGCCAAAGTACTCTGCAACCTATTGGACTCAATAGGGATTACCTTTTGGATGGATAATGTTATAATATTTCCTTTATGAGATATTCTAATGTTTGTTTTTTTCTTTCACATTTTAGGACCGGAGTCGTCCAGTAGCGGGTGGAGACATCCACCAAGCACGTTCCACGGTCCATCCGTCATGACTTCCAGCACCCTATAGTTTATGTGACTCATAGCAATATTATAATTCATATTATAATCTATACATATATGTGCTTGTGTGTGCCGTTGCCCCTGTCCCTTTTTATGAAGATGGATGTACGGTTCCCATTCAATTTAGGCATAGTTCAGCTCATTTTTTATACATGACTATCTATTCTCACCTTTTACTTGTAACCCTAGGTTATCTGGCCTTAAGACCACCTAGTTGTATGAGGCATTGACCGGCACCTACACTTTTTGCCCCTTTCTAAGATGGCCGCCAGCAGATGGCCCTCGTTCGGTGCATGCGCATCCATGTGACGCTCATGTCACAGGCTATATTTGTATTCACGTCTTGCTAGCGCTCTTCCCTCACTAGCTTGGTCATAAGTAAGAAATGCTGTGTGTGTTCCAGGCCTCACTTTCGGGCTCTCCTGCCCACTGGGGTGGACACGTGACCCCTGGCCACCAATCAGGGACCCCTTGCCGATATTTATCATGTCGCTTTGCACTACAGGTTAGCGCCTGCTGCGTTTGACATGTGGTCTCGTTATTGGTGAGTTTTGAGCTCAGGGCTTCACTATATCTAGCATTGTTCTAGTATGGGATATGGTTTTACATCGTCTGCTCCTTTCCAGGGCTTTAACTTTACACTCCCACTATTGTCTTATGTTGTTGCCTGTTCAGGTTACATTATTTCAGCTTGCCTTTAGTCACTCAGTGCTTAGTATTGTACTCGGATCAAATGCCTGATGTTATGCCATCACGTATCTGATCTGACCAGGATACAGCATCTACCTACCTTACTATTTGTATGGACTGTTTGTTGGATATTAACATTCACCTGCTATCAACTCCAGTCCCATGTCTAATGTACTATCTATATGTTATTAATGTTAATAATCATGTCATCATTTTTTCTATAAAAAATCATGTTTATTCAAACTAATCATGCATTTCTAATTTCATGGACTTATAGAGTAACATCCAATTTTGCTTATAGACTCTTTTTTATGTTAACATGAGGTGGATACACTGAGGGCAAACAAATCTACAGTGTATTATAGTAGCAGCAAAGTGAATGAGATTAAGCCAACACTTATCCACTTGTTGCAGGTAAAAATATGTTTGTGAAATTGACCTGCAGTGCAAATTTTAAATCTTCAGCAAATCAATTTATGTTGTGGATTTTTACTCTGGATTATATCCTTTGCGATACATTGTACAGCCAAATCTGCCAAAAATAATAATAATAATAATAATAATAATAATAATAATAATAATAATTCACATGTAACTCATGTAGATACAGTATGCCCTTCTGTAATATGCTTGAAAATATATAATAAAACATATATCAAATAATAACAGCAATATAATTACCATTATAAAAAGTGAAGCACAAACAGGATGGAGTCAATGAAACCAATAAACCCTATATTTTTAAAGAATACTGAAAAGCTTTTGAATCAATGTCTTCATCACAAATGTATTGCTTTGTACAGTAGATGTGGAGCCTTTTTCAGCAGTGTCAGTGCTATGTGTAGAGAATTGCTGATACAGTCCTAAAACATTGTATATCAGGCATGTAAATTGCAATCCTTGTATTTCTGTGAATAATAAATGAAACAGACTAAGCTCCTAAGTCTTTCTAATAATAATAATAATGATGATAATAATAAGAATAATTTAGAAAGAAATGCTTGAATGAAATTATTTTACATGTTACATGATAATTAAATGCTACCTAAAATAATATCTAGAGAAAAAAAAAATGGGAAAAACTGGCAACATTTTAGATTAGATTTTTTTTCCGGACATGGCAATATGAAAATTATCACTCCATAAAAGTATATTCAAATGCAACAGATTTGATATGACCTAAATACTTTCTTTTGTCTGAATGGGCTTGTTTCACATTTCTGTAATGTTGAGCAAATTGAGCTTCGGATCCTTGATCAGAAGTCGATTCACTCCAAACTGCTGTACAGAGAACTGTCTCCATATAGCACTAAAATGTATGGTCTTCAGCAAAGCGAAATGAGACATCTACCCATCGATTTTTACAATTTAAAACCATTTTAAAACATGGATCTGAAGTAGGCTTTGGCACCGACTGGTACCTCGGTAATGAAGCCGCCTTCAGATCCATGTTTTAAAATGGTTTTAAAGTTTAAAAATCTAATCTCAAAGTTATTCACCAAAGTCCCACAAGACTTTGGTGATAACTCATTTTGCCTCGCTGGAGCCTATACATTTGAATGCTGTACAGAGATGAATCTCCATACAGCATTCAAACAAAGTTTTGACCGAAGCGACTTCGGATTTATGATCCGAAGCTATCTTCACTTAACACTACACATGAGGAATATCACTATTTTTGGTCATTATATCAATTATTAACCACCTCCCGTCCTCCCGTTGTTCTATAAACGTTCGGGAGGTGGATCTCTATCTCTGAATGGACGTTTCTGAATGTCCATTCAGAGATCGCAGCTGCACGCTAATCGTGCAGTTGCAGAGCGGTTTGCCCGCTGTCAGTGACAGCAGGGCAACTCAGATTGAAGGCAGGGACAGTTCCCAGGTGTTCCTGCCTTCTATATAGCTGTACACACATCGGTCAACGAGCGCTGTGTATACAGAGCAGGAAGCGCTATTCGCCGGGAGAGTGCAGGAGCTGTCGGGTCTTCTACAGACCTCGATCAGCTCTGCACTGAGACTGTACAGTGCTGTATAGTGCTGTACAACCTCTCTGGGGGGTGTATTTCCCCTGTAACTGGAGCTACTATGTCAGCCCTAGTTACAGGAGAAATCAATAGTGGGGGAAAAAAAAAGTGAAGTTAAATGTCCCCCAGAGATCTTGTATGACCTTTTGGGGGACGCAAAGTGAAAAATAAAAATGAAAAAATAAAGTTTAAAAAAAAAAAAAAAAAAGGTTTCACATGTAAAAAAAAATAATAATCCCCAAGTAAGGAATAAAAAAAAAATATAATAAATATAAAAACCTATAGCTCTCAGAACATGGACACATTAAAACATTTTTTTTTTGTTTCAAAAATGCTATTATTGTGTTAAAGTGAAATAAATTAAAAAAGTGTACATATTAGGTATTGCCGCGTCCGTAACAACCAGCTCTATAAAAAATATCACATGACATGGGGCGGAGCTAGCTGCAGAGCTGAGAGGAAGCAGCTTGTGAGAGTTCTGTATGCTGCACGTTTTCAAAGTTATATAACTTCGTAAAATCTGAAGTTACACCTGCAAAAATAGCAGGAAAAGTATCGGGAAGCCATCCTGAATCCGAAAACACCTAATATATTAGGTTTTGGGGAAATTGGACAGTGCGGCCTACAATTCCTGCTGAAACACCGGCCTCAATTTCAACACCAAGCCGGAACGGCCAAGATCTTAGAAGTGGAGTGAGGACCGTGCCCCGGCAGTTCCCCATCCCTGTGTTCGCTCTTACAACCTCAGCGAACGTCCTTTTCAGCCTTATTTTGGCCGGAAAAAGTACTTTTGAACGTCTTTACTCTCTCCCGGTGCGGACTCCCGGCTGAAATCGGAGAAAGAAGTTCCGGCCGAGAGCCGAAGCCGGCATAAGAAATCGAGACCGTCCCAAAGTACCTGGAACCATCGCTCAGACGGCAAAGACTGGGACAACACAAACATAAAAGCAAGATCAACAAAAAAGGTACAGTTCCAGATCTTTGTACGGCCATCAGATTCCGATTTTACCGCTAAGTGGGAAGACGGGTCTCGTGGCTTAACTTAAGATCAATCCACCGGCCCCCGAAAAATCGTGCTCGATTTAAAATATTTTCGAGGCACCATTAAAGCTACCAGCCGATTACTTTAAATCTTCTTTCCTCATGGCCGAATAAGGGTGAAACCATCGGATCCCGAAAAAGAACATTCAATTAAATTATATTCGGATCGCCGATAAAGGCTGTCAATAGATTTTTTGGGCAGCAGAATAAAAGTAAAAGCAGCTTATTCCCGAAAAAACATCAGATTAAAATATTTTCGGAAGCAGGGCGGAACCTGCACCAATATGAGATGATTGCATAATCATTATTCACATCACCCTATCAGTTTGTAATTACAGCGTGGGACAACCAAAATGGTCAAAATAGGTGGCTCTAAAGCTGGAGAAGTCTCAGGACAACAGAAGGCACCCACAAGTGATGGTGATATGGACAAATTTATGAAGAAAGCAGCTGCTGCGGCTGTCGCAAGAGATAACAAAATGGCGCCAGACACTCCTCACGCCCCTCTCCGCAGACAGGCGGAACAACCGACACTAGACCGGGATACCGGAGATGACACAGACGGTATGCCCATCTCTCGCTCCTACCTGAGAGAGGCCCTGTCCTCTTCATTAGCCTCGGCACTCAAACCGCTCAGTACAGACCTATCATCCATCAAACAGGACGTGAGACAAATAGGCAGAAGGGTGGAATCCCTAGAAGAAACTCAGTCCAATATCGTTCAGCACCAACAAGCAGTGTCGCAAAGTACACTGCGTGCAGAATTATTAGGCAAATGAGTATTTTGACCACATCATCCTCTTTATGCATGTTGTCTTACTCCAAGCTGTATAGGCTCGAAAGCCTACTACCAATTAAGCATATTAGGTGATGTGCATCTCTGTAATGAGAAGGGGTGTGGTCTAATGACATCAACACCCTATATTAGGTGTGCATAATTATTAGGCAACTTCCTTTCCTTTGGCAAAATGGGTCAAAAGAAGGACTTGACAGGCTCAGAAAAGTCAAAAATAGCACAAAAGCACAAGGTGTGCAATACTCAGAGACATGGCCAAGGTAAAATAGGCTGAAAGACGACCACCACTGAACAAGACACACAAGCTGAAACGTCAAGACTGGGCCAAGAAATATCTCAAGACTGATTTTTCTAAGGTTTTATGGACTGATGAAATGAGAGTGAGTCTTGATGGGCCAGATGGATGGGCCCGTGGCTGGATTGGTAAAGGGCAGAGAGCTCCAGTCCGACTCAGACGCCAGCAAGGTGGAGGTGGAGTACTGGTTTGGGCTGGTATCATCAAAGATGAGCTTGTGGGGCCTTTTCGGGTTGAGGATGGAGTCAAGCTCAACTCCCAGTCCTACTGCCAGTTTCTGGAAGACACCTTCTTCAAGCAGTGGTACAGGAAGAAGTCTGCATCCTTCAAGAAAAACATGATTTTCATGCAGGACAATGCTCCATCACACGCGTCCAAGTACTCCACAGCGTGGCTGGCAAGAAAGGGTATAAAAGAAGAAAATCTAATGACATGGCCTCCTTGTTCACCTGATCTGAACCCCATTGAGAACCTGTGGTCCATCATCAAATGTGAGATTTACAAGGAAAACAGTACACCTCTCTGAACAGTGTCTGGGAGGCTGTGGTTGCTGCTGCACACAATGTTGATGGTGAACAGATCAAAACACTGACAGAATCCATGGATGGCAGGCTTTTGAGTGTCCTTGCAAAGAAAGGTGGCTATATTGGTCACTGATTTGTTTTTGTTTTGTTTTTGAATGTCAGAAATGTATATTTGTGAATGTTGAGATGTTATATTGGTTTCACTGGTAAAAATAAATAATTGAAATGGGTATATATTTGTTTTTTGTTAATTTGCCTAATAATTATGCACAGTAATAGTCACCTGCACACACAGATATCCCCCTAAAATAGCTAAAACTAAAAACAAACTAAAAACTACTTCCAAAAATATTCAGCTTTGATATTAATGAGTTTTTTGGGTTCATTGAGAACATGGTTGTTGTTCAATAATAAAATTTATCCTCAAAAATACAACTTGCCTAATAATTCTGCACTCCCTGTATATATGCGATCCAAAAGAACTTGAACGCCATGTACTCAGCTTTAGAAGATCAAGAAAATAGGGGTAGACGTAACAACCTACGTTTCCGCGGCATACCCGAGTCTGTAACTGCAGGAGACCTCTCCAACACGGTGGTAGAGATTTGCATGTCTCTCCTAGGCCCAGATACAGCACACGAAATTATCTTGGAACGGGCCCACAGAGCTTTAAAACCCAAACCTACCCGATCTGAGCCGCCAAGAGATGTGATCTTCAAATTCCTAGCGTTCCCGGTTAAGGAGGCAATCATGTTCAAAGCACGGTCCAACAGCCATATTCAATGGGATGGCAATAACATTTTAATCTTTCAAGATTTAGCTCAATCCACTCTGAAAAAACGGAGAGCTATCAAGCCATTAACAGATTGGCTCAGAGCTAACAGAATAATTTACAGATGGTCTTTCCCTTTTGGCATCTCTTTCATGTTTGAGGGCCGCAGACTGTCTATATCATCATTTCAAGACCTTGAGAAAGCATACAACCTTCTAGGATGTGGCCCCTTGGACATCCAAAATTGGGACCCTGTCCAAGATCTATCGGTCTTACCGACCCTTCCACAAGAGGAGCCATGGGAGAAACAGCGCACCCCTAAATCCCAACGAAGCAGAAGACAAGCTCCAGGTCCATCTCCAAGACGTCTGCCGTAACTGAAATGAAGTTTAACATGCAAATTACTTTCACATATTAATAGTAATACTTAAGTGTTATATCCTTCTCTATCCCTAAACTCTCCAAGTCGCTCCCCTGTCATCTATTTCCTTTAACAGTATGCCTCCTTCTGGCATCAATATACTTAATGGTTACCACGATTAACCTAGGGTGATACAACAAAAAAACAAGTTCCTTTTCCCCCTCTCTCTCTCTCTTACTCTATTCCAGTTCATCAGAAACTGGAACCTCTTTACAAGTTTAACTCTTTTAAGATGTTAAAGGTTTCTTATATTATAATGTCCAAGATAACATTCTGGACTTTTTGTTCCTTTCTTATAATGTTGTTATGGGTACAGATAGGTACTAAAGTAAGAATAAGATATATGTACACAATGTATGGTCACCTTCTAGGTGAAATGGTCGCTCCTGGGGGCTGGACACTTGGAACCCACTTCCATACTATACCTATTCAGCACAATTGGATTCCACAACATATAAGTAATGACTGACCTCCATATTTCTTCTTATAATGTTAAAGGATTTAAGTCACCTTCAAAAAGATCTCACATTTTCTCCCATCTAAAGAAAGATGGCAGCACAGTAATTTTTTTACAAGAAACTCACTTCAAACTTGATCACTACCCCAATCTCTCATACTCTAACTTCCCTATATGGTTTCATTGTGGTTCCGACTCCTCAGCCCTCAAGTTCTTTCCAATTTTGCTCACAATTGCTAGACCCGGAAGGGCGCTATCTACTGCTAAAGGGGTCTTTTGCAAACCAAATTTATACGTTCATCAACATATATGCTCCCAATTCCCCCCAGGGCCAGTGGTTCAAAACACTCCTCCCACTAATAGAAGATTTCAGAGAAGGTATAGTAGTCATGGGAGGTGACTTTAATATCTCACTGGAACCCTTACTAGACTCCTCCTCAAAAAAATCCCCCCTATCCCAAAAAGCACTCATGGCAATCCGGAAACTATTTCATAACTCACAGATGATTGATGTATGGAGAATCTTAAACCCTTCTGGTAGAGATTACACTTTCTATTCCAACCCCCACCAATCCTACCATAGAATCGACTATCTATTTTTATCAAAGGAACACCTTCAGCTTTGCGCTAAAGCTGAAATAGGTTCTATTCACCTTTCAGATCATGCCCCAATTCACCTATCCCTTAACTCCCCCAGGCATGCCCCCAAAACATTCAAATGGAGATTAAATGAACAATTAATCAACATTCCAAACATTAAAACCCAGGTCCAAGACCTTCTGGAAGAGTATTTCCTCCTAAATGCCATTCCGGAAACATCTCCCCACGTGGTGTGGGATGCCCACAAAGCTTTTATAAGAGGCCAGTTTATTAAACTAGGTTCACACCTGAAAAAGAAAAGAATGGCTAAAATGGAGATGCTCCTCTCAGAGACCCAAAGGGTAGAGTGCCTTCACAAAAAATCATTATTAGAATCGGAGCTTTCTCAACTTAATGATCTCAGATCAGAATTATAAAACCTCCTCAATCTTAAAACGGCCAAATACTTCCTAAATTCCCAATTTAAGTATTTTGCTCATGGTAATAAAGCCTCCAAATTAATGATGAGTTTTATAAAAAAGAGAAAGGCCCAGAAATACATTACTATCATACATAAACAAGGAGGTGGCTCAGCCATTACATCCAAAGAGATAGCTACTCAATTTCAAAAGTACTGCCAGTCACTATACAACATCCCTCAACCCCACTAGAAGAGTCCAAAATAACCTTCTCAGACAGAATTAATTCATTCCTAAGTTCTATATCTCTTCCAAAATTGGATGCTGCCCAAAAACTGTCCCTCAGCGCACCATTTAGCTATGACGAACTTGAAAAAACTATCCACAAACTTCCGAATGACAAAGCCCCAGGCCCTGATGGACTCCCGTCCACATATTACCGTACCTTTAGTAAATATCTAATTCCCCACCTCTTACCCATATGTAATCTAGCCCTCCTAGGCACACCGCTGTCATCAGATATGACTAGAGCACATATCACCATATTACCCAAAGAGGTGAAAGACCCTACCCAATGTGCAAGCTATCACCCTATCTCTTTGTTAAACCTAGATTTAAAACTAATGGCTAAAATGCTTACAAACCGTCTCTCTCCCTTCCTCCCCTCGTTGATTCACAATGATCAGACGGGTTTCCTCAAGGGTAGAGAAGGAAAGGATAACTCAACAAGAATTATTAATGCCCTTTTCCATGCTAAAAAGAACTCCACCCCCCTTGCATTGCTGAGCACTGATGCAGAAAAGGCATTTGACAGGGTCAATTGGGACTTCATGCGTCATGTGATGACAAGCTTTGACCTTCCAATGCCATTTATACTTGCCACCTTTGCTATGTATATAAATGCCTCTGCATCGGTGCTGGTAAATGACTCTATCCCCCCCCCCTTCGCTATTCGAAATGGAACTAGACAGGGATGCCGCTTATCTCCCCTAATTTTTGTCATGACAATGGAACCACTTCTCCAAGCCATCAGACAAGAACCTAAAATAATTGGAATTAAATTGGGGAATCAAGAGCACAAAACGGCCGCCTTTGCTGACGACTTGCTGATTCTAACTACAAACCCCCAATCTTTTTTGACTGTCATCTACAATCTATTGGAGACATTCAGTCCAATATCTAACTTCAAGATAAATATGAATAAATCCCAGGTCATGGGCGTAGGCCTCCGTAGCTCTGTAGCAAATTCCCTGAAAACTACATCTCCTTTCAGCTGGGATTCTCCACATATCACGTAATTAGGGATTAAAATTAGCTCTGATCCCCATGATCTCTTCAGACTAAACTACACCCCTCTCCTTCAGGCGTTAGCAGAACAAATGACCCAAATAGATCTCCAAACTCTTTCATGGTTTGGAAGGAAGAAACTTATCACATCCCTAATCATTCCCAAACTCAATTACTTACAGCAAGTACTCCCCATTCCAATACCAAAAAGTTTCTTCACAGCATTAACGAAAAACATCAGTAGGTATATATGGAAACAAAAGAGACCTAGAATAGCAACCTCTACCCTTCAAAGACCTAGGGATATGGGAGGCATTGGTCTGCCTAATCCACAACTTTACAATAAGGCTATCCACTTGGCCAGAGCACTTGATTGGTTCCGCAACCCAACATTCAAATCCTGGGTCAAAATGGAATCATCAATCTTTCTCTTTTCCTTCAGGTCACTTTTAATTGGCGACTCAAAACATATAAACCTACTCTCCAAACCCAACCCTGTGATTAAGGCTACTCTTGAAGTTTGGAAATGGTTCCAAAACTCTGATTGGGGTTTCCCACTACCATCCCCGTTAATACAGGTTAAAGACTTGATAAATATAGCTCCAATAGAGTTACAACAATGCCTTCCTCGTGACTTAGTAACATCCCAAGTTCCCATAGTATCTTTCTTCAACGAAGACGGTGTTCTGAGAAGTAAAGGAGAATTTGGGGTCTTGCTCTCTCTGTCGAAGGTTCCCCACTCCCTAATCTCCTTCCTTCATTCCTATATTGCAAAGAATATCCCCTTCTAGGCCCTCCTTAGACCTATTTCATGGTTCGAAAGTTGGATTGTCAGTCAACACACCCAAACAAAAACAATCTCACATATATACAAAAAACTTTCTACTCCCATAATGATGCCAAAGCCTGCTTTCATAGGCCTATGGGAAAGAGACTTGGATGTCTCCTTCTCTCCCCAGGATATATCAAGGCTCTTTGCCTCTCCACACAAATCATCCAGGTGTGTACTTATCCAAGAAAACGAATACAAAATCCTTACAAGATGGTACAAAACCCCAGACATTACGTCTAGATATGATAGCGCTAATACAGACAAATGCTGGAGATGCGGAGAGGCAAGGGGTACTTTCCTCCATATTTGGTGGTCATGCTCCACTCTGCTCAATTGGTGGGAAGAGATATTTAAGTCATGTAATAAAGTCTGCAGGTCTAATATTCCTCCCTCCCCACAACTAGCTCTCCTAAACCTTCCCCCCCAGACTTGACTCACAATATCCCTTCACTATTCTATGTTTTGCTTTCAGCAGCGGGTCTCCTTATTCCACGCCTCTGGCTATCAGCAGAACTCCCCACAATAGATCAGTGGATAGGAAGAGTAGACTCGATCTATAGATTTGAGGAGATAGCAGCAGCAGAAGCGCGCAATCCAATGGCTTTTAGATCCAAATGGAGAAATTGGATTACATATAGAAATATCACTCTTAATGAGTGACTTCAGGCAACATTAATTAAATAACACGCCTTATTTACAAATTTTGCCCCTAAATTGAATTGATTGAAGGTGGATTTTTAACACTAAATCAGCTATTCTACAATGTTCTATTGTCTGACATATTCTGATTATGACTTATGTATTTTTTATATGCATTTACATTGCTAATTATCTGTAAAAGTTCTATTTGTTGAATCGATAAGATTCTTTTTTCTGTTGAATGTATGCATATTTACATTTCATAAAGCTCTTTGAAATAAAAAAAATAAAAAATAAATATCACATGACATAACCCCTCGGGTGAACACCATAAAAAATTTATAAAAATAAAAACTGTTCCAAAAAAGCAAATTTTTGTCACCTAACATAGCATAAAGTACAACACTAAGCGATCAAAAAGGTGTATGCCCCCCAAAATAGTACCAATCAAACTGTCACCTCATCCCGCAAAAAACAAGAGATCTTAACTAAGACAATCGGTCAAAAAATAAAAAAGATATGGATCAAAAGAGTATGGAGACACTAAAACTTAATTTTTTTGTTTTAAAAATGCTATTATTGTGAAAAACGTAAATAAAATAAAAAGTATACATATTAGGTATCGCCACGTCCATAACGATCCCTCAGGAGAACGCTGTAAAAATAAATGAATAAAAATTGTGCTAAAACACCAATTTTTTGTCACTTTGCCCCTTAAAGTGTTATAATGAATGATCAAAAAAGCATATGTACTCCAAAAATGGTACCAGTAAAAACGTCAACTCTTCCTGCAAAAAACGAGCCCCTCCACAAGGCAGTCGGCAGAAAAAAAAATATGGCGTTCAGAAAATTGAGACACACAAACATATATATATTTTTTAAAATGTTTTATTATGTAAAACTGAAACAAACAAAGTAGACATATTTGATATCATTGCGTCCATAACAACCCGCTCTATAAAAATAGCACATGATCTACCCTGTCAGAAGAATGTTGTAAAAAATAAAAACCGTGCCAAAACAGCAATTTTTTGGTTACCTTGGCTCACAAAAAAGGTAATATAAAGCAATTAAAGATCATATGTACCCCAAAATAGTACCAATTAAACTGGCACCTTATCCCCTAGTTTCCAAAATGGGGTCACTTTTTGGGAGTTTCTACTCTAAGGGTGCATCAGGGGGGTTTCAAATGGGACATGGCATCTAAAAACCAGTTCAGCAAAATCTGCCTTACAAAAACCCTATGGCGATCTCCATTTTCCTTTAATTCTTGTAGGACACCTAAAGGGTTAACAAAGTTTGTAAAATCTGTTTTAAGTAACTTGAGGGGTGCAGTTTCTACAATGGGGTAATTTATGGGTTATCCACTATGTAAGCCCCACAAAGTGACTTCAGACCTGAACTGGTTCTTAAAAAGTGGGTTTTGGCAATTTTCGTAAAACTTTAAAGAATTGTTTCTAAAATTCTAAGCCTTCTAACGTCCTAAAAATATAAAATGACATTTACAAAATGATGCCAACATAAAGTAAACATATGGGAAATGTTAAGTAATAAATATTTTATGAGGTATCACTTACTGTTTTAACCGCCTCTGGACCGCAGGATCGCGTTCCGGAGGCGGCTCACTCAGGCAGAGTCACGCATATATGCGTCATCTCGCGAGACGCGAGATTTCCTGTGAACGTGCGCACACAGGCGCGCACGTTCACAGGAACTGCAGGTAAGCGAGTGGATCTACAGCCTGCAGCGGCGATCGTTCGCTGGCAGGCTGTAGATGCGATTTTTTTTAACCCCTAACAGGTATATTAGACGCTGTTTTGATAACAGCGTCTAATATACCTGCTACCTGGTCCTCTGGTGGTCCCCTTTGCTTGGATCGACCACCAGAGGACACAGGCAGCTCTGTAATAAGTAGCACCAAGCACCACACTACACTACACCCCCCCTGTCACTTATTAACCCCTTATCAACCCCTGATCACCTCATATAGACTCCCTAATCACCCCCCTGTCATTGATCACCCCCCTGTCATTGATCACCCCCCTGTAAGGCTCCATTCAGACGTCCGTATGTGTTTTACGGATCCACGGATACATGGATTGGATCCGCAAAACACGTACGGACGTCTGAATGGAGCCTTACAGGGGGGTGATCAATGACAGGGGGGGTGATCACCCCATATAGACTCCCTGATCACCCCCCTGTCATTGATCACCCCCCTTTCATTGATCACCCCCCGTAAGGCTCCATTCAGACATCCGTATGTGTTTTACGGATCCACGGATCGGATCCGCAAAACACATATGGACGTCTGAATGGAGCCTTACAGGGGGGTGATCAATGACAGGGGGGTAATCACCCCATATAGACTCCCTGATCACCCCCCTGTCATTGATCACCCCCCTGTCATTGATCACCCCCTTGTAAGGCTCCATTCAGAGGTCCGTATGTGTTTTGCTGATCCACGGATCCATAGATCGGATCCGCAAAACACATACAGACGTCTGAATGGAGCCTTACAGGGGGGGTGATCACCCCATATATAGACTCCCTGATCACCCCCCTGTGTTTAATCAACCCCCTGTAAGGCTCCATTCAGACGTCCGTGTGTGTTTTGTGGATCCGTGTATCCGCAAAACACGGACACCGCGGATCCGCAAAACACATACGGACGTCTGAATGGAGCCTAAAGGTGCTCTTTGGAATGTGGGCCCCTTTGCCCACCTAGGTTGCAAAAAAGTGTCACACATGTGGTATCGCCGTACTCAGGAGAAGTTGGGAAATGTGTTTTGGGGTGTCTTTTTACATATACCCATGCTGGGTGAGAGAAATATCTCTCTAAAAGACAACTTTTCCCATTTTTTTATACAAAGTTGTCATTTGACAGAGATATTTATCTCACCCAGCATGGGCATATGTAAAAAGACACCCCAAAACACATTGCCCAACTTCTCCTGAGTACGGCGATACCACATGTGTGACACTTTTTTGCAGCCTAGGTGGGCAAAGGGGCCCACATTCCAAAGAGCACCTTTAGGATTTCACAGGGCATTTTTTACACATTTTGATTTCAAATTACTTCTCACGCATTAGGGCCCCTAAAATGCCAGGGCAGTATAACTACCCCACAAGTGACCCCATTTTGGAAAGAAGACACCCCAAGGTATTTCGTGGTGGGCATAGTGAGTTCATGGAAGTTTTTATTTTTTGTCACAAGTTAGTGGAATATGAGACTTTGTAAGGAAAAAAAAATAAAAAACCATCATTTTCCGCTAACTTGTGACAAAAAATAAAAAGTTCTATGAACTCACTATGCCCATCAGCGAATACCTTAGGGTGTATACTTTCCGAAATGGGCTCATTTGTGGGGTGTTTTTACTGTCTGGGCATTGTAGAACCTTCCGAAACATGACAGGTGCTCAGAAAGTCAGAGCTGCTTCAAAAAGCAGAAATTCACATTTTTGTACCATAGTTTTAAACGCTATAACTGTTACCCAAACCATTTTTTTTTTTATCAAAGACATGTAGAACAATAAATTTAGAAAAAAAATTATATAGAAATGTAGTTTTTAAAAAAAAAATTTACAACTGAAAGTGAAAAATGTCATTTTTTTGCAAAAATGTTGGTAAATTTTGATTAATAACAAAAAAAGTAAAAATGCCAGCAGCAATGAAATACCACCAAATGAAAGCTCTATTAGTGAGAAGAA
Organism: Bufo bufo; assembly: GCF_905171765.1. Classification (NCBI taxonomy): domain Eukaryota; kingdom Metazoa; phylum Chordata; class Amphibia; order Anura; family Bufonidae; genus Bufo; species Bufo bufo. Next base: position 166,070,241 of record NC_053391.1, on the reverse strand, counting down.
AAGGAGGTAAAATTCATTTGGGTGGTAAGTTGCATGACCAAGCAATAAACCGTGAAAATAGTGTAGTGCAGAATTGTAAAAAGTGGTCTGGTCATTAAGGGTGTTTAAGCTAGGGGAGCTGAGGTGGTTAAAACAGAGAAATATAAATTTTAAAATTGGTAATTTTTCTATTTTTTTGTAAATTTGGGAATTTTTCATAAATAAAGGTGAAATATATTGACTCAAATTTATGACTATCCTGAAGTACAATGTGTCACGAGAAAACAATCTCTAAATGGCTTGGATAATTAAAAGCGTTCCAAAGCTATTACCAAATAAAGTGACACATGTAAGATTTGCAAAATTAGGCCTGGTCAGGAAGGGGACAAATGGCCCGGATGTGAATTGGTTAAGATCTGTTAATGTGGCTCCACTATGCCAACCACCCAGGAGTGATAGGCTGCTGACTCGCAGGGATCATTGACACCAGAGTGGAATACCAAAGGGATCAGGCTAATCCATAGTCAGGAACATGCTGAAGTCAAAGTTCAGGAAGGCAACTGTTTTTCAATGAACCTATAGAAATAACTCCAAATGTTAAAAAAACAAAAATAAATCAATGTCAACTGAATAATAGTATATAAATGTTTATTGGAATCCACATCACAAGATCATTAAAATGTACTGCGCAATAAAAGACAAAAGGGCAAATTTAAAAATGCTCAATATTACTGCGAATGACATAGAACCACCATTAAGTATGAAAACAAGCAAGACCACATATATTTGGTGCAAATATGCCCCTTAATAAATATCAGAAATTATTACAAAAAAATGATAAAGATATAAATCAGGGCACAAAAGCAACAAACATTATAGCCAAATATATAAAGGCAGGAATTTACAGATATAAATATTTACTGGAATCACACAGTTCTAAACCTAGCACTGGGAAGCTAAAATAGCATAATCTAAGCAAGGCCAAAGAAAATACCCAGCCACCAGCTAAATACTCAAAAATATTTCTAGCCATCTACCCATTATAAGAGATAAAATATAATGGATGTGGATGTCTAAACTATTTTTGCACATTTAGTTGGTGGCTAATGTACTAATGATTATATTTTTGATAGGAAATTGTGGCGTTGCACAAGTTCTGCATTGCCCAGGAGTGATTGAGATACATATGCAGCGTCCCACATATGTGTGCAATATGTATGTTATTTCCTATCCTATCAGGCTGGCAATGTCATTACATCCATTTGCCCCTAGGCGGTGCTGGCGCCCCTCATTTATATAGCTTGGGGTGTGTCTAGCTCAGGGCATTCCAGTGTAGTGTATTGTAGTGAGAGAGGAAAGCAAGTGTATGGAGGAGAGAAACAGGCCTTATCCACTATGTAGCTGCAATTTTTCCTCCAGGACCTGATCAATCCTGAAGAGGACAAACTAAGAGTAGTTACAGCAGCTTAGCACTGGACATTAAGTCTACGTCTAAACATAAAGCAAGCCTAGTGAAGGTTAGAGCTGAGTCTGACCTATGAACTTCACAAACACAAGTGACCAAGAGTAACTTTCCAAATTCCTGGACACAGCCGGATGACCAAGGCGCCAAGTCCTTATTCACTAGAAGCCTTCTGGGATATAGTGAACCTAAATACTTCAGGAGAGCATCCTGCAAATAATGTTGCAGAGAGTTTGCCTGCCATGAGGGAGAAACACCCTTATTGGATAGCTCAAGATAAGTAGAAAACAGTATATTTAGTACCTGAGTGCTATAGAAAGTGGATTTAAAGTAAAACTAATTATTGTTCGCCTATAAAGCTGAAGTACTAGAGAACTCCCTAACTGACAATTGCCTAAATCTGATAAAAGGAATACTACTGAACCTATTTATGAGTCATCACTCATGCCATACAAATGAACTGTATCTGTACTGACTACCTGAAGACAATTGATTTAGTAAATGTTCAACTGTTTGATTACAACCGACTCCTCATCATTTCTACTACTACACTCAACATTTGCACCTTACGATGCTGGCGTCATGAACACAGGGGCCCAGCCACCAAAGCACCTTAAACATCTATACCATCAAGGGCACCTCAACTTCCATCTGGCTGGTGTTCCCTGCAATAGAGAGTGCCCCATAGGATTTAGTGCTGTCTTCCCCATCACTGTACGCCGTCCCAGGGAGGCTCTGCTAACTCTGAGTAAATGAACTACTACCCCCATCGGCCCATAGTAGCCTGGTCGTTACACATACACTGAGAAACTAGGTGCAGGAGGCCCATACTAAGTTTTGTTATGGGGCCTATGAGATCTGTGTATGTCCCTGCTCCCAGCACTCTCTCTATGCTGCCATATTGTTTATTTTTATATTTCACCAATATTACATATCGGTTTAGATAATATTTAGTTTCAGTGCCCATTGATATCCTGTCTGAGAGGTGTATTTCTGAATCACAGTCTACCTATAACATCATCATCTCAAATATGCCCTCCCTGGTGTCTCACAATGGCATAAGGCACATAACAGCATATCACTTACCTTACATGGCATACTCAGTGTCATCACAAGTACAATGATGTAGTATACCACATAAAATTCACACAATAAAGACATTACTGATGTTACAGTAATCAGTCATATAGCAGTTTAACAATTTAACTTGGGTGGTATTGTCACCATACCAGGGTTGACTGTTAATGAGCTGTACTACAGTACGAGCTGTGGAGATGTTTGCACTAGTTTCCAGAATAAGCTGCCATATTTTTCTAATCCCCTCTAAAGTAATACTTTTTTACAACTCTGACCCAGTTTATCAATATACTGATCAACTGTATGAGGACTCATGCAGACGAACGTATTTTGTTTCCGTGTCCGTTCCATTATAATTATTTTTTGGCGGATAGGATGCGGACCCATTCATTTCAATGGGTCGACAAAAAATGCAGACAGCACACTGTGTGCTTTCCGCATCCGTATGTCCGTTCTGTAGCCCTGCAAAAAATATAAGGCATGTTATACTTTTGTCCATTTTGCGGACAAGCATAGGCATTGTTACAATGGATCCACAAAAACAACGGATGCAGCACGGATTTCAATCGGACGTCATCCTTATTTTTTGCGGATCCGCCTTTTGCAGAACGCAAAATACATACGGTCGTGCACATGTAGCATTTCTCAAACATGACGGTACATTTTTATTTTGGAAGTGTTTCCATAATTACCTGCATTGTATTTCAAAGCTCTGGTGGTTGTATACAGATTTGTGACTGGAATAAAACCATTGGCAGCAGCATGTAGGATGTTAATGAAAAGCAGTCTCTGAGTATAGTAGGACATGTGCGACTCTGTGCAGAAGGTTTGTGATCTGCTTTTAATCCTCCAATTTGAAGTATATTTCACATTTAGCAGCTGATTGGATAATTGTTCTTTCTGTTAAGTGGTGATTTCCCTTAGCATTGAACAATCTTCCTTTAAATGAACTGAACAACCCAACCATGTTTTGTTTGTAATCTATAGCTTTCATATTTTAAATTCAGGGACATTATATTTTCTGCTCTATGACTGTGACAGAGGATGTGTTGCTGCCTAGGAACAAAGGTATGGTTTGCATTGGGCTAGTAAAACTGATGCTTATGGCTTACAATTCATTAATCTGGACTAATCATCAAATATTCCCATCAAAGTAATGCATAAGCGTGGAAAGACATGACAAAATTAGCTATAAAGGGAATCGCTAAAATCTCTGCAAAATAGTTTTTTTACTTAAATAAAATACTAAAATAGGGGTTAGTTTTAAAGGGCTATTTCTCCCTCTGGGGCCTTTCAGCCAGGCCCTCCTCATGTCTCCGCACCTGTGGAGGGAGGCATACGTACCTTCTCCCTGCCACAGAATTTTGATTCATTCTTTCCCCTCTTGTCATTATCTGGTTTAAAAGGGGTCATGTGTGCTGCTGCAGCCAATGACTGACTGCACTGGAAATGCATCACATGACCCATTGATGTCATGCATGGGGAACACTTCATTTCTGAAGTCAGTTATTGGCTGCAGCAACACATGTTAACCCTGTAAAACCATATGTTGACAAGTGGAAGCAGAGTAGTGGGAAAGCAAAGGAGCCAGGACACTGCTATGGGTCACAGGCAAAGTGCTGTATGCTTGCCTTCACAGATCTGGTAATGTGAAGGGGTCTGGTCAAAAGTGAGGGCAGTAGAAAACTAATGATAGATTCCCTTTAAACCTTTATTGTCTTTTTATTAGAGAAATGTATGGGTCATTCTTCATTTGCGGTTGTTTTTGTGTCAGTTTTAAGTCAATCATTACTTTGTGAGCCTGCACATTAATAATACATTTGCCACGAGTGCAATGTGGTTTAAAGCTACAGTATATGTGATACACCGACAGGTTGCCTGGAGTGGAGTTGTGACATTTTTGTAACGTTTGCAGAAGACGCACATAGTAAAGGAGCTAATTATTTGAAATCAGAAATTAGAGATGCTTAGGCCTGCAATGCAGCTGCATACATAGACAAAATGATAATAATAATAATAATAATAATAATAATAATAATAATAATAATAATAATAATAATAATAATAATAATAATTTAGATTTCAATTAAGACTTTTTGTAAAGCTGGCTATTTTAATTTTTTTTTTTTTTTAGAAATGTTAAAACACTATGGTAGAGATGAGCAAATTGATTGCACTGATTTCTAAAACATACATACTCTCTTTAGGAGGGTGTTAATTTGGAGAACAATCCCTGTAATCCTGTAAGAACAAAAGGGCAAACCCTAGTAAGAAGTGCACACATATTATACTGTAATAATTAACAAATTTCATTAAGCAAAATTTTCTAAATTGTGAAGGCACATTAAGCACCAAAATGTCATTAAATATATTATATTGGAACGTAATAGTCTTGATCTTTTTGCAAATGAATCTGTTGGGAACTATCTGTGATAGATGATTAATGGATTGTCAGTATCATTCTGTTTCAGGACTGTTCTCTTAGGTATACAGATACAATCTGAAAATACATATACATATATTAATCTATAGAGTAGGTTTTATGGCTATGAGCTATAATTGCCTGCTAAGAGTCTCTCATGTATAACACAATTTTAATTAAAAAGAGACACAATAATGAATTTTTTTTAAAAATAAACTTATTATAGTAGTCCCTTTTTAAATATGTACAATTAATTTAAACTTTTATTTTATAATCATGAGATCGACATTGAGGCTCAAGCCTGATACAGGAATAACATAAAATGCATTTGTATGCTTATTGACACTATTATAAAATAAATTAAACTACTGTTCAAAGCAAGTTTTTATATTGAATGTATTGTATATTGTAAGAATTTTACATGGTGTTATTTTTAATGTTCCATGTAATTTTTATATTGTAACTCCTAAAACCCTTCAGTTTTTATACTGGTATCAAAGCTTAATACTAGGCTAACACTTAAGGTAGATATACACCTTGATATAATGATGTAGATTATCGGGAACAAAAATTTTTGTGACTATCTGCTTATTAGTGATGGATGAACATCGGCCGGGACGTTTCAAATGTTCGCGAACCTCGCGTTTGCGGCGGGCACCATTCACTTTAATGGCAGGCGAACCTGAAAAACCCTCAGGTCATATTTTCAGCCACCAAATACTTACTATAAGTGCATAAATAGTCCCACAACATGGAGAGTGACATAACAGAAGGGGATCAATGGCAAAAAATCCCACAAAAAACTTGTATTTTAATCAGGGGCCAGATGTATGAGTTTTAAAGGGAAACTCTCAAAAATGTGCCCTGCTAGAGCCTAGAGATATTTTATTTTAGGCCACTGGAGTACGGGCCCCAAAAATTAGGCCTTCATCTGAAAGAAAAGAACAAGTGATTATGTGGCTGGAGGTATATTAGGCGGTCAGTGGATAACAATTTTACTGCAGGCCAGTGGAGTACAGGCCCCAAACATTAGGCATTCACCGGACAGAAAAGAACAAGTGATTATGTGGCTGAAGGTATATAAGGCGGTCAGTGGATAAAAATTTTACTGCAGGCCAAGGGAGTATAGGTTCCAAACATTAGGCATTCACCAGATGGAAAAGAACAAGTGATAATGTGGCTGGAGGTATATTAGGCGGTCACTGAATAACAATTTTACTGTAGGCCATTGGACTACAGGACCCAAACATTAGGCATTCACCGGACAGAAAAGAACAAGTGAATATGTGGCTGGAGGTATATTAGTCGGTCAGTGGATAACAATTATACTGCAGGCCAGTTGAGTACAGGCACCCAACATTTGGCAATCACCGGACAGAGAAGAACAAGTGATTATGTGGCTGGAGGTATATTAGTCGGTCCATGTATAACAATTTTATTGCAGGCCAGTGGAGTACAGGCCCAAACATTAGGCATTCAAAGAACAGAAAAGAACAAGTGATTTTGTGGTTAGAGAAATATTAGGCGGTCAGTGGATAACAATTTTACTTCAGGCCAGTGGAGTATATGCTCCAAACATTAGGCATTCACCGGATAGAAAAGAACAAGTGATTATGTGGCTTGAGGTATATTAGGCGGTCAGTAGATAACAGTTTTAATGCAAGCCAGGGGAGTACAAGCCCCAAACATTAGGCATTCACCGGAAAGAAAAGAACAAGTGATTATGTGGCTGGAGAAATATAAGGCGGTCAGTGGAAAACAATTTTACTGAAGGCCAGTGGAGTACAGGCACCAAACATTAAGCATTCACCGAACCGAAAAGAACAAGTGATTATGTGGCTGCAGGTATATTAGGCGGTTCATGGATAACAATTTTATTGCATGCCAATGGAGTACAGGCACCAAACATTAGGCATTCACCGGACAGAAAAGAACAAGTGATTATGTGGCTGGAGGTATATTAGGCGTTCAGTAGATAACAATTTTACTGAAGACCAGTGGAGTATAGGCCCCAAACATTAGACATTCACCAGACAGAAAAGAACAAGTGATTATGTGGCTGAAGGTATATAAGGCGGTAAGTGGATAACAATTTTACTGCAGGCCATTGGAGCACAGGCCCCAAACATTAGGCATTCACCAGACAGAAAAGAACAAGTGATTATGTGGCTGGAGGTATATTTTGCAGTTAGTGGATAACAATTTTACTGCAGGCCAGTGAAATAAAGGCTCCAATCATTAGGCATTCACAGGACAGAAAAGAACAAGTAATAATGTGGCTGGAGGTATATTAGGCGGTCAGTGAATAACAATTTTACTATAGGCCAGTGGAGCAAAGGCTCCAAACAATAGGCATTCACCGGACAGAAAATAAAAAGTGATTATGTGGCTGGAGGTATATTAGGCGGTCAGTGGATAAAAATTTTACTGCAGGCCAATGGAGTACAGGCCCCAATCATTTGGCATTCACCGAACAGAAAAGAACAAGTAATTATGTGGCTGGAGGTATATTAGGCAGTCAGTGGAAAACAATTATACTGCAGGCCAGTCGAGTTTAGGCCCCCAACACTTGGCATTCACCGGACAGAAAAGAACAAGTAATTTTGTGGCTGGAGGTATATTTTGCGGTTAGTGGATAACAATTTTACTGCAGGCTAGTGAAATAAAGGCCCCAATCATTAGGCATTCACAGGACAGAAAAGAACAAGTAATAATGTGGCTGGAGGTATATTAGACGATCAGTGGATAACAATTTTAATGCAGGCCAATGGAGTACAGGCCCCAATCATTTGGCATTCACCGAACAGAAAAGAACAAGTAATTATGTGGCTTGAGGTATATTAGGCAGTAAGTGGATAACTATTTCATTGTAGGCCAGTGAGGTACAGGCCCCAAACATTTGGCATTCACCGAACAGAAAAGAAAAAGTGATTATGTGGCTTGAGGTATATTAGGCGGTCAGTGGATAACAATTTTACTGCAGGCCAATGGAGTACAGGCCCCAATCATTTGGCATTCACCGAACAGAAAAGAACAAGTAATTATGTGGCTTGAGGTATATTAGGCAGTAAGTGGATAACTATTTCATTATAGGCCAGTGAGGTATAGGCCCCAAACATTAGGCATTCACTGAACAGAAAAGAACAAGTGATTATGTGGCTAGAGGTATATTAGGCGGTCAGTGGATAACAGTTTTTCTGTAGGCCAGTGGGGTACAGGACCCAAATATTAGGCATTAACAGGAATGAAAAGAACAAATAATTATGTGGCTGGAGGTATATTAGGCGGTCAGTGGATAAAATTTTTACTGCAGGCCAATGGAGTACAGGCCCCAATCATTTGGCATTCACCGAACAGAAAAGAACAAGTAATTATGTGGCTGGAGGTATATTAGGCAGTCAGTGGAAAACAATTATACTGCAGGCCAGTCGAGTTTAGGCCCCCAACACTTGGCATTTACCGGACAGAAAAGAACAAGTAATTTTATGGCTGGAGGTATATTTTGCGGTTAGTGGATAACAATTTTACTGCAGGCTAGTGAAATAAAGGCCCCAATCATTAGGCATTCACAGGACAGAAAAGAACAAGTAATAATGTGGCTGGAGGTATATTAGACGATCAGTGGATAACAATTTTAATGCAGGCCAATGGAGTACAGGCCCCAATCATTTGGCATTCACCGGACAGAAAAGAACAAGTAATTATGTGGCTTGAGGTATATTAGGCAGTAAGTGGATAACTATTTCATTGTAGGCCAGTGAGGTACAGGCCCCAAACATTTGGCATTCACCGAACAGAAAAGAAAAAGTGATTATGTGGCTTGAGGTATATTAGGCGGTCAGTGGATAACAATTTTACTGCAGGCCAATGGAGTACAGACCCCAATCATTTGGCATTCACCGAACAGAAAAGAACAAGTAATTATGTGGCTTGAGGTATATTAGGCAGTAAGTGGATAACTATTTCATTGTAGGCCAGTGAGGTATAGGCCCCAAACATTAGGCATTCACTGAACAGAAAAGAACAAGTGATTATGTGGCTAGAGGTATTTTAGGCGGTCAGTGGATAACAGTTTTTCTGTAGGCCAGTGGGGTACAGGACCCAAATATTAGGCATTAACAGGAATGAAAAGAACAAATAATTATGTGGCTGGAGGTATATTAGGCGGTCAGTTGATAAAAATTTTGCTGCAGGCCAGTGGAGTATAGGAGCCAAACATTAGAACAGAAAAGAACAAGTGATTATGTGGCTAGAGGTCTATTAGGCGGTCAGTGGATAACAGTTTTTCTGTAGGCCAGTGGGGTACAGGACCCAAATATTAGGCATGCACAGGAAAGAAAAGAACAAATAATTATGTGGCTGGAGGTATATTATGCGTTCAGTGGATAACAATTTTACTGCAGGCCAATGGAGTATAGGCCCTAAACATTAGGCATTCACCGGACAGAAAATAACAAGTGATTATATGGCTGGAGGTATACACTGCGTGCAGAATTATTAGGCAAATGAGTATTTTGACCACATCATCCTCTTTATGCATGTTGTCTTACTCCAAGCTGTATAGGCTCGAAAGCCTACTACCAATTAAGCATATTGGGTGATGTGCATCTCTGTAATGAGAAGGGGTGTGGTCTAATGACATCAACACCCTATATTAGGTGTGCATAATTATTAGGGAACTTCCTTTCCTTTGGCAAAATGGGTCAAAAGAAGGACTTGACAGGCTCAGAAAAGTCAAAAATAGTGAGATATCTTGCAGAGGGATGCAGCACTCTTAAAATTGCAAAGCTTCTGAAGCGTGATCATCGAACAATCAAGCGTTTCATTCAAAATAGTCAACAGTCGCAAGAAGCGTGTGGAAAAACCAAGGTGCAAAATAACTGCCCATGAACTGAGAAAAGTCAAGCGTGCAGCTGCCAAGATGCCACTTGCCACCAGTTTGGCCATATTTCAGAGCTGCAACATCACTGGAGTGCCCAAAAGCACAAGGTGTGCAATACTCAGAGACATGGCCAAGGCAAGAAAGGCTGAAAGACGACCACCACTGAACAAGACACACAAGCTGAAACGTCAAGACTGGGCCAAGAAATATCTCAAGACTGATTTTTCTAAGGTTTTATGGACTGATGAAATGAGAGTGAGTCTTGATGGGCCAGATGGATGGGCCCGTGGCTGGATTGGTAAAGGGCAGAGAGCTCCATTCCGACTCAGACGCCAGCAAGGTGGAGGTGGAGTACTGGTTTGGGCTGGTATCATCAAAGATGAGCTTGTGGGGCCTTTTCGGGTTGAGGATGGAGTCAAGCTCAACTCCCAGTCCTGCTGCCAGTTTCTGGAAGACACCTTCTTCAAGCAGTGGTACAGGAAGAAGTCTGCATCCTTCAAGAAAAACATGATTTTCCTGCAGGACAATGCTCCATCACACGCGTCCAAGTACTCCACAGCGTGGCTGGCAAGAAAGGGTATAAAAGAAGAAAATCTAATGACATGGCCTCCTTGTTCACCTGATCTGAACCCCATTGAGAACCTGTGGTCCATCATCAAATGTGAGATTTACAAGGAGGGAAAACAGTACACTTCTCTGAACAGTGTCTGGGAGGCTGTGGTTGCTGCTGCACGCAATGTTGATGGTGAACAGATCAAAACACTGACAGAATCCATGGATGGCAGGCTTTTGAGTGTCCTTGCAAAGAAAGGTGGCTATATTGGTCACTGATTTGTTTTTGTTTTGTTTTTGAATGTCAGAAATGTATATTTGTGAATGTTGAGATGTTATATTGGTTTCACTGGTAAAAATAAATAATTGAAATGGGTATATATTTGTTTTTTGTTAAGTTGCCTAATAATTATGCACAGTAATAGTCACCTGCACACACAGATATCCCCCTAAAATAGCTAAAACTAAAAACAAACTAAAAACTACTTCCAAAAATATTCAGCTTTAATATTAATGAGTTTTTTGGGTTCATTGAGAACATGGTTGTTGTTCAATAATAAAATTAATCCTCAAAAATACAACTTGCCTAATAATTCTGCACTCCCTGTATTAGGCAGTCAGAGGATAAGAATTTTATTATAGGCCAGTGGAGTATAGGCCCCAAAAATTATGCATTTTCCTCACAGAAAAAAAAAATTTGATTATGTGGCTGGAGGTATACAAGACAGTCAGTGGATAACAATTTTACTGCAGGCCAGTGGAGTACAGGCTCCAAACATTAGGCATTCACAGAACAGAAAAGAACAAGTGATTATGTGGCTGAAGGTACATAAGGCGGTCAGTGGATAACAATTTTACTGCACACCATTGGAGCACAGGCCACAAACATTAGGCATTCACCAGACAGAAAAGAACAAGTGAATATGTGGCTGGAGGTATATTAGGCGGTCAGTGGAAAACAATTATACTGCAGGCCAGTTAAGTACAGGCCCTTAACACTTGGCATTTACCAGACAGAAAAGAACAAGTGATTATGTGGCTGGAGAAATATTAGGCAGTCAGTGGATAACTATTTTACGACAGGCCAGTGGTGTATAGGCTCCAAACATTAGGCATTCACCGGACAGAAAAAAACAAGTGATTACGTGGCTGGAGGTATATTAGGCGGTCAGTAGATAACAGTTTTAATGCAGGCCAGGGGAGTACAGGCCCCAAAAATTATGTATTCACCGGACATAAAAGAAAAAGTGATTATGTGGCTGGAGGTATAGAAGACGTTCACTGGATAACAATTTTACTGCAGGCCAGTGGAGTACAGGCCCCAAACATTAGGCATTCACCAGACAGAAAAGAACAAGTGATTATGTGGCCGGAGATATATTAGTTGGTCAGTGGATAACAATTTTATTGCAGGCCAGTGGAGTAAAGGCCCCCAACAATAGGCATTCACCGGACAGAAAAGAACAAGTGATTATGTGGCTGGAGGTATATTTTGTGGTCAGTCTTGAAGTATTTTAGACGGTCAAAGGATAACAGTTTTACTGCAGGCCAGTGGAGTACAGGCCCCAAAAACTATGCATTTCCTGACTGAAACGAAAAAGTGATTATTTTCCTGGAGGTATATTAGGCAGTCAGAGGATAACCATTTTACTGCAGGCCAGTGGAGTATAGGCCCCAAACATTATGTATTTACCGGAGAGAAAAGAACAAGTAATTATGTGTCTGGAGGTATATTAGGTGGTCAGTGGATAACAGTTTTACTGCAAGCCAGTGAGGTATAGGCCCCAAACATTAGGCATTCACTGAACAAAAAATAACAACTGATTATGTATCTGGAGTAATATTAGGCGGTTCAGTGAACAACAGTCTTTCTGCAGGCCAGTGGAGTACAGGCCCCAAACATTAGGCATTCACCGGACAGAACAGTGCAAGTGATTATGTGGCTGGAGGTATATTAGGCGGTCAGTGGATAACAATTTTACTGCAAGCCAATAGCGTATAGGCCCCAAACATTAGACATTCACCGGACAGAAAATTACAAGTGCTTATATGGCTGGAGGTATATTAGGCAGTCAGAGGATAAGAATTTTACTATAGGCCAGTGGAGTATATGCCCCAAAAATTATGCATTTTCCTCACAGAAAATAACAAGTGATTATGTGGCTGGAAGTATATGAGGCGGTCAGTGGTTAACAATTTTATTGCAGGCCAGTGGAGTACAGGCTCCAAACACAAGGCATTCAACGGACAGAAAAGAACAAGTGATTATGTGGCTTGAAGTATTTTAGGCGGTCAGTGGATAACAGTTTTACTGCTGGCCAGTGGAGTACAGGCCCCAAAAATTATGCATTTACCTGACTGAAAAGAACAAGTGATTATGTTGCTGGAGGTATATTAGGCGATCAGAGGATAACAATTTTACTACAGGCTAGTGAGGTATAGGCCCCAAATATTAGGCATTCACTGAACAGAAAAGAACAAGTAATAATGTGGCTGGAGGTATATTAGGCTGTCAGTGGATAACAATTTTACTGAAGACCAGTGGAGTATAGGCCCCAAACATTAGGCATTCACCGGACAGAAAAGAACAAGTGATTAAGTGTCGTCTGGAGGTATATTAGGCTTTCAGTGGACAACAATTTTACTGCCTTCTAGTGGAGTACAGGCCCCAAACAAAAGGCATTCACCGGGCAGAAAAGAACAAGAGATTATGTGGCTTGAAGTATTTTAGACGGTCAAAGGATAACAGTTTTACTGCAGGCCAGTTGAGTACAGGCCCCAAAAATTATGCAATTACTTGACTGAAAAGAAAAATTGATTATGTTCCTGGAGGTATATTTGGCAGTCAGAGGATAACAATTTTACTGTAGGCCAGTGGAGTTTTGGCCCCAAAAATTATGTATTTTCCTCACAGAAAAAAACTAGTGATTATGTGGATGGAGGTTTATAAGGCAGTCAGTGGATAACAATTTTACTGTAGGCCAGAGGAGTAGAGGCCCGAAAAATTATGTATTTACATGACATAAACGAGCAAGTGATTATGTGGCTGGAGTTTTATTAGGCGGTCAGTGGATAACAATTTTACTGTAGGCCAGTGGAGTACAGGCCCCAAAAATTATGTATTCACATGACAGAAAAGAGCAAGTGATTATGTGGCTGGAGGTATATTTTGCGGTCAGTTGATAACAATTTTACTGAGTACCAGTGGACTATAGGCCCAAAACATTAGGCATTCACCTGACAGGAAAGAACAAGTGATTATGTGGCTGGAGGTATATGAGGCGGTCAGTGGATAACAATTTTACTGCAGGCCAGTGAGGTATAGACCCCAAACATTAGGCATTCACTGAACAGAAAAGCACAAGTGATTATGTGGCTGGAGGTATATTAGGCTGTCAGTGGATAACAGTTTTTCTGCAGGCCAGTGGAGTACAGGCCCTAAAAATTATGCATTTTCCTCACAGAAAAGAACAAGTAATTATGTGGCTGGAGGTATATTAGGCGGTCAGTGGATAACAATTTTATTGCAAGCCAGTGGAGTACAGGCCGCAAACTATCGGCATTCACCGGACAGAAAAAACAAGTGATTATGTGGCTTGAAATATTTTAGGCGGTCAGTGGATAACAGGTTACTGCAGGCCAGTGGAGTACAGGCCCCAAAAATTATGCATTCACTTGACTAAAAAGCACAAGTGATTATGTGGCTGGAGGTATATTAGGCTGTCAGAGTATAACAATTTTACTGTAGGCTAGTGGAGTATTGGCCTCAAAAATTTTGCATTTTCATCCCAGAAAAGAACAAGTGATTATGTGGCTGGAGGTATATAAGACGGTCAGTGGATAACAATTTTACTGTAGGCCAGTGGAGTACAGGTCCCAAAAATTATGTATTCACATGACAGAAAAGAACAACCGATTATGTGGCTGGAGGTATATAAGACGGTCAGTGGTTAACAATTTTACTGTAGTCCAGTGGAGTAAAGGCTTCAAAAATTTAGCATTCACCTGACAGAAAAGAACAACTGATTATGTGGCTAGAGGTATATTATGCAGTCAGTGGATAACAATTTTACTGCAGGCCAGTGGAGTACAGGCCCCAAACATTAGGCATTCACGGATAGAAAAGAACAAGTTATTATGTGGCCGAAAGTATATTAGGCGGTTTGTGGATAACAATTTTACTGCAGGCCAGTGGAGTACAGACTTCAAACATTAGTCATTCACCTAACAGAAAAGAACTCTTGATGATGTGGCTGGAGGTACAACAGGCGGTCATCTGCTAAAACTTTACTGTAGGTCAGTATAGGCCCCAAAAATTAGGCATTCACTCAACAGAAAAGAATAAGTGATTATGTGTCTGGAGGTACTGGATAAAAATTTTACTGTAGGCTTCTGGAGTAGAGGCCCCAAAAAATTGGCATTCACCTGACAGAAAATGCCTTTTATGCTGCTGTATATACATAAGACAAAGACCATCCTTTGTTCTGGGTGGTGGCAGATATGTGTGGGCTGGCATGAGGAAATTCAATTACACGTTTTCATCACAGGTGTTGAATTCCTTCGAGATCTATGCCTCATTCATTTTTAGAAATGTGAGTTAGTCCACAGTGTCGTGAGCTAGGCAAGTGCGCTTTTCACTCATGATCCTCCCTGCTGCGCTGAACGTTCTTTTGGACAGGACACTCGACTAGGGGCAAGCCAATAGTTCCATGGCAAATTGTGCAAGCTCTGGCCACAGGTCAAGCCTGCACACCGAGTAGTCCAGGGGTTTCTTGCTTCTCAGAGCGTCCACATCGGCCGTTAACTCGATGTAGTCGGACACCTGTCAATCTAGGTGTTCCCTGAGGCTGGATCCGGAGGGTGGCTGTCGATTGGTTGGCTGCAAGAATGATCTCATATCCGAAGTGACCAACACATCTTCAAACCACCCTCTTGCAGCATCTCTCGCAGCAAGTCATGGAAATGCTGCATTTTGACAGCTCTCTGTGATGCTGGTAACTTGCCGTCATTATGTGTTTGTACCGGGGTCTAAGTACGTTGCCACCCAGTACTGGTCCTTGCCGTTTATGCTTTTTTACGGGGATCCCTCTTCAAACACTGGAGCATGAAGGCCCCCATTTACAGTAATTGGAAGCAGTGGAGCGCCCTGGCTCTTGCTCATTGCCCAGTATAATGTCATCCTCGGTCTCCTCCCCCCAGCTACGGACAATACCATGGATCCCCGAAAAGTTTAAAGTCCCCCTCAAACTTTGCTCTTCTTGCTTCTCCTCCTGCTCCACCCCAGCCACCATCCTCCTCCTCCTCCTCTTCCTCTTCAGACTCCTGATGACTTGTCTTAGATGGAGTACCCCCCCTGGGAATTCATTCAGCATTGTAATATCCTCATCTCCAGCTCCTGCTCCTTGATGGCTAGATCAATGACACGCTCCAGAAAGAAGGCGTAAGGTACGATGTCACTGATGGTGCTCTGGCTGCGACTGACCAGCTTGGTGATCTCATCAAATGGCTGCAGAAGTCTGCATGCGTCGCGCATGAGCAGCCACTGCTGCGGTGAAAAGAAACTAAGTTTGTACAGGTAGTCGTTAACGGCACGTTGCTGCTGGAGCAGACTATGAAGCATATACCAGGTGGAGTTCCAGTGCATCAGGCTGTCACAAATCAGACGTCTGTCGGGTAGGTGGTGTCGCCGCTGAATGTCAGCAAGGCTAGCCATGGCCGTGTAAGATCTTTTAAAATGGCCAGAGATTTTCTTGGCCTGCCGCGAGACATCCTGAACCCCGGGGTATTTGGCAACGAATCGCTGCATGACAAAGTTCAGGATGTGTGCCATGCACGTAATATGTGTCATTTTGGCCTGTTTTAGCGTGCACAGCAGAATAGCTAATAGCAGTTTAGGACCAGTGTGGCTATTGGCTTTCAGGCACAACAGCCGCAGCACAGCATGGAAACATCTCATCTGGCATAGATTCTGGGGAGCTTGGGGGGTGCAGTGGAAGAGACGGTAGCAGTGGAAAAGGAGGAGTCAGCCGAGGTGGAAACGGAGCATGGAGTAGAAGGAGGAGAAGAAGAGGCAGGCCTGCATGCAATCCGTGGCGGTAACACCAAATCCACACAGGTGCCACGGGTTACATGCTTGACAGCCGCCAGAAGGTTCACCCAGTGGGCAGTAAAGCTTATTTACCTTCCCTGCCCGTGTTTGCTAGACATGGTGTCTGTGGTCAGATGTATCTTGGCACCAACAGTGTGTTCCAGAGATATAGTCATTTGCTGCTGAACGTGACCATATAGCTCTGGGACATGGAAGCCTGGCTTCTGCCAGATGAACGTGGCGACGGCACGGTGGAAGGTGGAGTAGAGGACAAATGGGAGGAGAGAGGAGAAGAAGAATAGGCAGGACATTGAGCGCCGGGAGTGTGGCTTTGTGGGTTCTGATGGCGTTGCTCCCACTGTGCTCAGTAATGGGAGGCCAGGTCCTTCTTAAGGTGTTCATCCCTAGGTGAGTGTTGGGCTTACCACAGCTTATACAGAACAGGCTGCAGATGGAAACACTATTGTCAGCAGCTGACATGTTAAAAAAGCCCACACTGCAGAGCCATGTGCCGGCATCTTGGGAGCGCAAAATGTGACCGTGCATGGTGGATGTCTCGCTCCAGATACATTTGCAGGCTGCTTTTTGCCTCCTGTGCTGAGCAAGTTCTTCCGGATTCTCCTCCTTATTCTCCCTATCTGCTGCTCCATCTCTCCCTCTGAACTCCCCTCCTCTTCCTCTCTTGTGGGCACCCACGTGATGTCCATCGACACGTCATCATTGTCACCTTCACCACCACTGACATTAGAGATCCCGAAGTAGGCAGAAACAGCGGGGACCACCCTCCTTGGGCTGATCTGGGTCCTGTCGTCAGACCGCTGGTTAGCGGCTGTTGCTACCTCCTCTTCCTCATCCGATGCAAAGAATGGCTGAGCATCACTAAGGTCTAGGAAATGGATGGGAGTGGTGGTTCTTGTGGTGGTGGTGGTGTATTTTGGGGTGCACACAGCAGAGAGTGAGGAGGTTGCAGATTCAGAGGATGAGGAGGGTGAATAAGCAGAAGTCTGAGTGTGCCACTCAACCAACTCTGGTGCATCCTTTGACGTAATCGCATACACCTTCTCCAACTTCCCACTTAGGATCCGGCCTGGTGCACCTGCATGACCCTTACCACACCTGCGGAACGGCCTCACTCTTCCATTGCCTGTCATTTTCAAAATGACCCTGTGTCAAAGTCCTTAGAGAAGAGCAATATTTGTGGAACCAGCTATATCGCTGGCTTCAATCAGCTTTTGGTGGAAGCTGGTATATCGCACCCTTCAATCAGTATTTTGCGGAAGCAGGTACAGTGCCTTGCAAAAGTATTCACCCCCTTGACTTTTTACATATTTTGGTGTCTCACAACTTGGAATTAACATGGATTGTTTGAGGATTTGCATCATTTTATTTACAGAACATGCCCACAACTTTGAATATGTTATTTTTTATTTTTTATTGTAAAGCATACAGAAAATAGGAAAAATAACTGAAAAAGTCAATGTGCATAACTATTCACCCCCCCAAAGTCAATACATTGTAGAGCCACCTTTTGCGGCAATCACAGCTCCAAGTCACTTTGGATAAGTCTCTATGAGGTTGTCACATCTTACCACTGGGATTTTTGACCATTTCTCCTTGCAAAACTGCTTCAGCTCCTTCAAGTTGGATGGTTTGCACTTGTGAACAGGAATTTTTAAGTCTGACCACAGATTTTCTATTGGATTGAGATCTGGGCTTTGACTAGGCCATTCCAACACATTTACATGTTTCCCCTTAAACCACTCAAGTGTTGCTTTAACAGTGTGTTTGGGCTCATTGTCCTGCTGGAAGGTGAACCTCCGTTCTAGCCTCAAATCACGCACATAGTGGTCCAGGTTTTGCTCAAGAATATCCCTGTATTTAGCACCATCCATTTTTCCCTCAGTTTCCCAGTCCCGGCTGCTGAAAAACATCCCCACAGCATGATGCTGCCACCACTATGTTTCACTGTGGGGAGGGTGTTCTTTGGGTGATGTGATGGGTTTGCGCCAGACATAGCATTTTCTTTGATGGCCGAAAAGTTCAATTTTAGTCTCATCAGACCAGAGCACCTTCCTTCATACATTTTTGGAGTCTCCCACATGCATTTTCTCAAACTCACAATGTGCTTTTTTGTTTTTAGCTGAAAGTAATGGCTTTCTTCTGGCCACTCTGCCATAAAGCAAATCCTCCAGGGTTACCTTAGGTCTCTGTGCTGCCTCTCGGATTAATGCCCTCCTTGCCCGGTTCATGAGTTTTGGTGGGCGGCCGTCTATTTGCAGGTTTGCTGTTGTGCCATGTTCTTTCCATTTGGTTATGATAGATTTGATGGTGCTCCTGGGGATCATCAAAGATTTGGATATTTTTTTATAACCTAACCCTGTCTTGTACTTCTCAACAACATTGTCCCTTACTTGTTTGGAGTGTTCCTTGGTCTTCATGGCAGTGTTTGGTTAGAGATGCTTCTTGCTTAGGTATTGCAGCTTCTGGGGACTTTCAAAAAAGGTGTGTATATGTTATGACAGATCATGTGACACTTAGATTGCACACAGGTGGACATCATTTCACTAATTATGTGACTTCTGAAGGTAATTGGTTGCACCAGAGCTTTTTATGGGCTTCCTAACAAAGGGGGTGAATACATTTGCACATGTCAATTTTCTGTTTTATATTTCTAAATAAGAGTTTTATTTATATATTTTTCTCATTTCACTTTACCAACTTAGACTATTGTGTTCTGGTCCATCACATAAAATTCAGATTAACAAAACATTGAACTTAAGTCTGTAATGTAACAAAATACGAAAAAGTCAAGAGGGGTCAATATTTTTGCAAGGCACTGTATATATAACTGCTTAATCAGTTTTTTTGTAGAAGCAGGTATATTGCACCCCTCAATCAGTATTTTGTGGAAGCAGGTATATCAAACCCCTTTTTTAAAAAAAATCTTAATAGTTTATTTTCATCAATTAACAAAATGCAAAGAAATCAAAATCAAATCAATATTCGGTGTGACCACCTCTTTGCTTTGAAATAACATTAGTTATTCTAGGTACACTTGCACACAGATTTTGAAGGAACTCATTATGGAGGTTGTGCAAAACATCTTGGAGAACTAACCACAAAGCTCTGTGGATGTAGGCTTGCTCAAATCCTTCTATCTCTTCAAATAATCTCAGGCAGACTTTATGCTGTTAAAATCAGGACTCTGTGGGGGCCATACCATCACTTCCAGGACTCCTTGTTCTTTTTTTTACTTTTTAATTCTTTATTATACTTACAAAAATAAAAAAAATAACATCCGTTTCCCTTCAACCATTCCACTCTCCCCATACCTTAACCCACTCATCATAGGAACCTCTTTGCCTGTACAGGATCGCCTCATAGTTTTTGATTTTATTCACTAAATTCAACCACACCTTAAAGTCCGGGGGTAAAGCCGCAAACCATGACCTAGCTATCAAAAGCCACGCCAAAAACATCACCTTTGCCATGAGGCGCAGCTCCAACCTTCGGCATTTTACATCCGTCAGATCACCCAAGATCCACACTCCCGGCTGAAATGGGATCTCATTTTGAAGTCGCTGAGTCAAAAAAAACATGAATTGCCCGCCAGTATTTATTTAAAAGAGGACAATTCCAGAACATATGAAGGTGGTCTGCAGGAGGCAGGTATATCTCACCCCTCAATCAGTTTTTTGGGGGGCAACAGGTATTTCACACCTGTTGCAAATAGTTGTTCCAATAACGCTTGTCCCTCTATATACCTGCGGTATCGCAGCAGAACCGCATGCAACTGCTGCACAATACAAATGCACTCTAATATATTTTATATGTTAAAAAGTATATTATAGGTATATCACACCCCTCAATCAGCTTTTTGGGGCAAAAGGTATATCATACCAGTTACAATTAGTTATTCCAATAGTGTATATCCCTCTATATAGCTGCAGTATCGCAGCAGAACCGCACACAACTGCTGCACAATACAAATGCACCATAATATACTTTCTATGTTAGAAAGTATATTATAAGTATATCACACCCCTGACTATATCACACCTATCGATAGCACACCTATACAATCCTTAAAAGGACTTTTCTGGTCCTATTAGCTAGCATTTGGTGTCCCTAACAGTCTGTCCCTGCTCCACAAAGCAACCTTTCCCTACACTGGAGAAACACAGAATGTAAAATGGCTGCTAGATCGGGTTCTGTTATAGGGTGGGGGTGTGTTCATGTGCTGAAACGTCTCAATTGGCTGTCCTGTCCCACCTGATGATGTGTCATGGGTCAAAGTTCGGCGCAATGCAAAAGAATATGGCGCATGTGAACATCGCCATATGTTTACATGTTTGGCGTATCGCGAACGAGTAAAGTTCGCCGCAAAACGACCGCCGGCCTAACCGCAATGCCATCTCTACTGCTCTTGCAAAGATGCTGCAGATCAACTGATGAACAAGCAAAATGCTGATCCTGCGTTCGTGTAGGCACATCAATTATTGTTTCTGGGCAGCAGGTCATGTGGTCGAAATAGAGATCTGCTGCCCAGAAACAATACAGCTGTATGAGAATGAGCAATTGCAATAGTGATCCCTCATCCTCAAACTGTGGAGGAGATCACTGCATGTAAATGCAGCTTTTTCCTCCACTGAACTAGTTGCCAACTGTCCGGAAGGAAGCGTTCAGCACTCATATAGTTACACATGCAGGATTACAATGAAAGATTACACCTCAGCATACAGTAGATAACATAGGACTCACTCACTCTTCATAGTAGATGATGGTTGAAGCTTATATACATCATCCATATACACTGTATCTCTAAAATCAGAAAATAAAAGCATACTAGAAAAATGAATATATTTTACTACCTGGTTTAAAAATGGTAAACAAATGACAGGTTTATTTAATTTCATGAAAAAGTTGATCTGTCACCTACATATGGGCAGCATATTGCAGGAAATATCCATTCTTCCAACGTGTATACACGACACAACCAAGCCTGTCAGTAAGTGCTGATCGGGGCTGGGAGAGATGGTCTTAAGCAATCTCTTCGTGAGTATGGTGGTTCCTGCATTCGTTAATCATTACTATTAGTGTTGAGTGAAGCATTCAAAGAGCAAATGTTGATTCATCGCTCTTCGTGGTAACAAATCAGTTTTTCCTAAAACGGCAGCTACATATGGTACAAAATGAAAGTAAGAAGCCCATGAATGTGAGATTATCATTAATGCCATGCAGCCAGCCAATACACAGATATTCATTCCCTGTGATGTCATAGCCCTATAAAACCTGTGCGGTCTCCGCCATTGTCCTGTGAGCTGAGCATAGGGAGAGATATAAAAAGCACTCATATGCTAGGGACAGTGTTGCTAAAAATTTATTTTAGAAGAATATTGGAGAGGGAGAGTATAGGAATAATGCAGGGAGACATTTACTTATTCCTACATCAGCCGTAAAATAAGATATGCAATTCAATAGCAATAAGATTGAAGCCTTTATTATTCCACTGCCAGCGTGCCAAACAATACCATCCAGTCTGCAACCCTTAGGGGGACCAGGTCTTAATGATAACCATCCTCATCTTTTGCTGGCATTACTTCTTTCAAATCATCTTTCAAAGTCGCCATGTCCTAGAAAGGTTAGCAAGTTGCAGATAGAGGTGGAGCTGGATGTTCCTGATGACATATTCTCATCGATATTAGATGATGTGGAAAAGGAGAAAAAGCAGATACCAGAAGAAGGGCTCTCACCTGTAGAACAGGAAAGCCCTGGGGTTGGAGAAGTGGGTATGTCAGAGCTAATTAATATTTAGCGTTTACTGTCAAATAACCTGCAGGAGATTGCAGACCAGCAATAATATGCATATTGTCTCCCCAACCTAATCAACCAAACCCCATACGAGCAAATGCCCCTGTTTAAAGATGCATCGAAGGTGCCACGTGGCCACTAACAATGAAGACCAACTATACAGTGCAGTCTCCATTATTAAATGAAAGGCAGCTGTGGAAAAACCGAGCTGTCTTATAATATGTTAACCTTGCATAAAATCTGATAATAAAACCAATTTACAAGGGTATAAGACTAAGGACAAGCCAAAATACACTCTGGATTTCCCCTATCAAAGCCAAACTAGGCATTTAAATCTAATGAAACCACTCTCTGGTGGCATTACCAGTAAGGTTGAATTAACATTGTGCCCGTAGTGCAGAAATGTATATGATCTCCTGATCTATATGCCATGTTTATAGATTTTTATAGCCTTACAAAATATTGCAACATTATGTACAGGTGAAAGTCGAAAAATTTGAATATTGTTCAAAAGTCCCTTTATTTCAGTAATGCAAATTAAAAGGAATTGCATTAATGAAGCTTAAAATTAGAATTTTGTGAAAAGGTTCAATATTCTAGGCTCAAAGTGTCACACTCTAGTCAGCTAATTAATCCATACCCCCTGAGCAAAGGGTACCTCAAAATTGTGACTTTGGGGTTTCATAAGCTATAAGCCATAATCATCCAAATGATAACAAATAAAGGCTTAAAAAATCTTGCTTTGCATGTAATGAGTCTATCTCATATGTTAGTTTCCCCTTTTAAGTAGCCTTACTGAAATAAATGAACTTTGCACGATATTCTAATTGTTCAAGTTTCACCTGTATAGTCCCATCGTTATGGAGAAGTGCAGTTGAGTATTCATATCAGTACAAGGGTATACACGTTATGTAGCACCAGGTATACTTTTTAATCGTAGTCAAAGTAAACAAGCCTAAGGTCCATGGACATCTCTGTGGATGAAAATTCCACATCTTATTAAACTTCTGTAGAAAGTACCTGAGTAAACAGTTCTACTGAACCTGCAAAGCTGTCCGTGGATATAAGTGAAAGCTGCAGTGTTGGATTAGAGTACTTAGGGCCCACCAGAGGAAATTACTTTGATGGCCCACCTTCAGCTTAGACTACATTTCCTAATGGAGGCTAACAAGTGTGTTTTTGGCATCCATTGTGCCTGCCAATCAATATCAATATACAGTACCTTTCTGTTGCGGTATTGAATAGTGCATAAAAAAAGTTTACTACACAGTATACTGTAGATATAGTATTGTAACTTTTCCCACTACATGCCTATATAGTGGACTAGAGATGAGTGGACATTTTGAGATTTGGTTAATTTCAGATTTGCCATCTTTTTCAAAATGTTCGGTATGCACACAAATCAATTGTACCCTAACTAAAGTTGTTCCAATTACCCTGAAAAATTGTTATAAAACCCTTTTATTTATTTATTTTTATGAATTTTTTACTCCCCCTCCCCCTAATTCATGAATGCAATGACAGCAACAGCAAATAATGATTCAATAATGAATACATTTCTGACATCACTTCTTGAAAATGCTAATAAAATCATATTTATTGGATAACAGAGGGTTAATCCATGTGACAATATCACATTATTCTCAGCATGAGTCAAAATAAATCCAGATTATTTCAAGCAACATTTTGATCAATTATAGACCTTTGCCAAGCCAAATCTGAAGAGAAATGCAATAGGTAA